>NC_062561.1:49153906-49472187 GCF_022837055.1 Prionailurus viverrinus | reverse complement strand
GAGATAAGCAGGTAGGGAGAATGGATATATCTTCCCCAGAGCTCAAGCTCTGGGCCTGTCACCAGACATCTTCAGAGATGGAGAGATTCTCATGTCTCTGATACATTTCTACTTGCTCTTTGGTTTCTTTTTCAACTTTCCCTTCATACTCCAGATGCCTATAATGGAGAAGGAAGAGTACATACAGTTTTCTTGCTGTCTTTAATATTATTTTGACTCTGTTGAGCTAATAGCCACTTTGTTCCTCTTTGCTCTCCCTACAAGTTTTTTGCCCACCTTCTCTGTCTTTGACTTTCCTCTGATGGCTGGGACCTCTGCCCATTACCTTGGGTTTTCTCCTCCTGGTCAGTCCTGGATCAGCTCTCCCCACCTCTCTTTTGTCACAAATCTGCTTCGTGTATGTGGAGTCAGCCTTTTGGCTCCTACATCTCTGATGCTGAATGAAGACAGAAACCCTGTGTATGTATCAGACTTTCAGAGATCTGCCAAGGACTGTCTTCTGCTTTCTCTGGACTTGAACAGTTGCCTTCTTCAACCACTTGTGTAGAACCTGGGCTATTGTCTGCCCCTTCCTGGCCTTGCCTGGCCAGGTCTATCTCAGCCATGCAACACAGGCTGTCAGGTTTATGGTTGTGATCTTACTCCCGCCAAGTAAAGCTTTCCTTGGACCTTTTTTGGCAATACCTTCAACAAGCCAAGTGCAATGGAGGCTAACCCAGACTTTTTGTTCAACAGTCCTAATTCTGATACTATGTATCTACTCAATAGCATGTCTTAAATTCTCTTTCTTCAAAACCCACCTTTACACTTTGCTTTTCTGTAACTTACCCTGATTCATTACAAGTGGTAGTATAACCTAAGTAAACTCCAGGGTCAAGTAAGGAGGGTACAATTTGGAAGAAGATGGGGGTTTACCAGAGGCTTAAAGGAAAAGCAAATAAGGATATGGAGAGAAGGCAGATGAGGGACAGCCAGTGGGCCTCCAACAGTCTGTCTGAAGAGGATGTACTGGCTTGTCCTCATTCTAAAAAGATGGGAGGGGATGGTCAGGTTCCTTGTTGGCTTCTCCCACTTGGACCTTGCAGTTGTGTTCTGAGAAGAGAAGGGGATGTGACTGACTGTGCTCCAGAAGCTCCCCAGACCATTGCAGTCAGCCGTCTGGTGCCAGCTGCCAAGGCCAGGGTGCAGCTGCCACCATTATTGCCACTGACAAAGGGACAGCCAGCCTGTGAAACTGCTCGCTCCTGGAGGCCCTGTGGGCACTGTCGGCCCACAGAGATGGTGGCTGGCATGGACCAGATCCCAACCATGGCAGGTTTCCAAGCTCCATTTATGGGGAAACAGCCTGATTTTGGCCACTGTGCCTGTTTCACATTTGCCTCCTGATTTATCACCCCCCTCCCCATTCCCTGCAAAGGCTCTGTGTAGACAGCACGCCAGACTCGACAGATCCCCAGAGGGTAGGTTTTCCAAGGTAGAGGTCTAGACTGTACTCCCACAGTCCTTCTGTCTCGTTTTTATCATTAGGAGAATAGAAAATAAGGAGAAGAAGGAAAAAGGCAAGCATGTTAACTGTTTGATTTAATGGCCTAAGAATTCATTTTTTTTAAACTTGAAACTTTTCTTACTAATTATAAGAGTAATACCTGCTGATGGCAGAAAAATCATAAAAACACTGAAAACGATAAAGAAACCCTCAAATGTGATTTCATGCCAGTCTTTATATAAAATGTAAGATGTATTTATATAACATATAACAAAATACATGACACAATTATAACACATATTATTTAATATGTAAAAGTGACAATTTGCCACACTATATATATTACAATGTAATATGTAGCATTCAACATAGACCATATGACATGCACTGTATAGCAGGTATATTACCTTGATTCTAAGGTGTTATATTTAACCTCAATTTAGTATTTTCTGAAATTAGAATGACTCATAATCAATATATAGAATAAATTGATGACAAACCTTAGATAAGAGGAAATATGAGCTCTGTGTGTCTGTTAGAGTTTTTATGAAAATACCGAATCAACATTTTTTGTATCCTTAACTGTTTGCCATGCCAATACATATTCTTTTACCTCATGAATTTTAGAGTAGCATTGTAATTCATTATATTGATTTCCTCTTGCTTCTTTAACCTATCTCTGCTTAAGAGCATTTTAACTTTTACCAGACCATATGGCTTTAGGCCTTTGGAGAGAAGCAAGAGACAGAGGCAATCTGCTTACTTTCACAGCCCAGAGAATTTGAACTGGCCCTTCAGAGGCACATTACCTTTAAAAAAATGCCTTTGTGCAGGGGCAGTTTCTATACTAACAGATACATGCAGAAGGATGGGCCACCAACCCATTTCCCCCTCATTTTATTTTTTAGGAAATAAATATGTGTGACTAACACCCATTTTTCCAGGAAAAGATTCAGCTTTGTTTGTGGACCATATCCTCCCAGTGGTGAGGCCCTTTCTCAGTGGAAACTTTGGAGGATGCTGTACTGTTTTACTAGGAGAGCCATGTCACCTGTGGTACTCAAAAACTTCTATTTGCAGTTCACACTAGCTCAGGCTTGGGGTGGCTGAGGGTCTCAACAGACACAAACACCTGAGACCATTCAGACTAGCCTAAATGACTGAGGGGGAGTAAGAAGGAGGAGAGAGAAAAGTAAAAAGACAAATGGAAGGGTTATCTAAATAGGTTCATAAAATTAGAGCAAAATAACTTTGGTGTTTTCTTGGGGGGTGGAGTAATGTTTATAACATTAATTGTTAATATTTAATTCATCATTGTCCAACATTTATTGAATATCTGCCAAGGGCATGGTGATACCTAATCCCTTTCCAAATTGGGACCAATGCATGGGGTTGGTGGGAAGGAGTGGGGGAAAGAAGGAAGTTATATCTATCCCGACTCCAACAGCAATTTGCTACATTACTAGCTTTCTTGAAGTGTGAAATAGTAAAAGGTACTTGACTTTCGTCATCCTTGACTAGACAATTAGTATCTTTACAAAACTTATCAGCACAAAACATGTTTGAAAATTAGCTTTTAGACCTTTTTTATATGTATATTTTTTATTGGTTGATACTGGCAACAGACTAAATAAATGTACCATAGATGTTTGAAAGTGGCCAATCTCAAAGGCATGGGATAGTGTGATTTAGCAATTGACAGGTGGAGCATGAGCAATAGTCTACTTCGGAGGTTAAAGTTACAAAAAAACCTAGGTTAATGCTTTTCAGTATGAGATTATAGGTTGTACAGCAAGATAAGCATAGAACTCACATCAATTTCAATAATATTAGATGTCCTCTGCCCAAAGCCTTTTCTGCCAAGTTTAGCTAGAAATTTTATTTGCTTATGATTACATTCAATCAGCATTAATCACAGTCTAATTTATTTGCATCATTGTTTTTTTATTTTTTAATTTTTTTAATTTTTTTAACATTTATTCATTTTTTTTAATATATGAAATTTATTGGCAAATTGGTTTCCATAAAACACCCAGTGCTCATCCCAAAAGGTGCCCTCCTCAATACCCATCACACACCCTGCCTTCCCTCCCACCCCTCATCAACCCTCAGTTTGTTCTCAGTTTTTAAGAGTCTCTTATGCTTTGGCTTTCTCCCACTCTAACTTCTTTTTTTTTTTTTCCTTCCCCTCCCCCATCGGTTTCTGTTAAATTTCTCAGGAGCCACATAAAAGTGAAATCATATGGTATCTGTCTTTCTATGTACGGCTTATTTCACTTAGCATAACACTCTCCAGTTCCATCCACATTGCTACAAAGGGTCATATTTCATTCTTTCTCATTGCCACGTAGTACTCCATTGTGTATATAAACCACAATTTCTTTATCCATTCATCAGTTGATGGACATTTAGGCTTTTCCCACAATTTGGCTATTGTTGACAGTGCTGCTATAAACATTGGGGTACAAGTGCCCCTATGCATCAGTACTCCTGTATTCCTTGGGTAAGTTCCTAGCAGTGCTACTGCTGGGTCATAGGGTAGGTCTATTCTTAATTTTTTGAGGAACCTCCATACTGTTTTCCAGAGTGGCTGCACCAGTTTGCATTCCCACCAACAGTGCAAGAGGGTTCCCGTTTCTCCACATCCTCCCCAGCATCTATAGTCTCCTGATTTGTTCATTTTGGCCACTCTGACTGGCGTGAGGTGATATCTGAGTGTGGTTTTGATTTGTATTTCCCTGATGAGGAGCGACGTTGAGCATCTTTTCATGTGCCTGTTGGCCATCTGGATGTCTTCTTTAGAGAAGTATCTATTCATGTTTTCTGCCCATTTCTTCACTGGATTATTTGTTTTTTTGGGTGTGGAGTTTGGTGAGCTCTTTATAGATTTTGGATACTAGCCCTTTGTCCAATATGTCGTTTGCAAATATCTTTTCCCATTCCGCTGGTTGCCTTTTAATTTTGTTGATCGTTTCCTTTGCTGTGCAGAAGCTTTTTATCTGCATGAGGTCCCAACAGTTCATTTTTGCTTTTAATTCCCTTGCCTTTGGGGATGTGTCAAGTAAGAGATTGCTACGGCTGAGGTCAGAGAGGTCTTTTCCTGCTTTCTCCTCTAAGGTTTTGATGGTTTCCTGTCTCACATTTAGGTCCTTTATCCATTTTGAGTTTATTTTTGTGAATGGTGTGAGAAAGTGGTCTAGTTTCAACCTTCTGCATGTTGCTGTCCAGTTCTCCCAGCACCATTTGTTAAAGAGGCTGTCTTTTTTCCATTGGATGTTCTTTCCTGCTTTGTCAAAGATGAGTTGGCCATACGTTTGTGGGTCTAGTTCTGGAGTTTCTATTCTATTCCATTGGTCTATGTGTCTGTTTTTGTGCCAATACCATGCTGTCTTGATGATTACAGCTTTGTAGTAGAGGCTGAAGTCTGGGATTGTGATGCCTCCTGCTTTGGTCTTCTTCAAAATTACTTTGGCTATTTGGGGCCTTTTGTGGTTCCATATGAATTTTAGGATTGCTTGTTCTAGCTTTGAGAAGAATGCTGGTGCAATTTTGATTGGGATTGCATTGAATGTGTAGATAGCTTTGGGTAGTATTGACATTTTAACAATATTTATTCTTCCAACCCATGAGCACGGAATGTTTTTCCATTTCTTTATATCTTCTTCAATTTCCTTCATAAGCTTTCTATAGTTTTCAGCATACAGATCTTTTACATCTTTGGTTAGATTTATCCCTAGGTATTTTATGCTTCTTGGTGCAGTTGTGAATGGGATCAGTTTCTTTATTTGTCTTTCTGTTGCTTCATTGTTAGTGTATAAGAATGCAACTGATTTCTGTACATTGATTTTGTATCCTGCGACTTTGCTGAATTCATGTATCAGTTATAGCAGACTTTTGGTGGAGTCTGTCGGATTTTCCATGTATAATATCATATCATCTGCAAAAAGTGAAAGCTTGACTTCATCTTTGCCAATTTTGATGCCTTTGATTTCCTTTTGTTGTCTGATTGCTGATTCCAGAACTTCCAGCACTATGTTAAACAACAGCGGTGAAAGTGGACATCCCTGTCATGTTCCTGATCTCAGGGGGAAAGCTCTCAGTTTTTCACCTTTGAGGATGGTATTAGCTGTAGGCTTTTCATAAATGGCTTTTATGATGTTTAAGTATGTTCCTTCTATCCAGACTTTCTCGAGGGTTTTTATTAAGAAAGGATGCTACATTTTGTCAAATGCTTTTTCTCCATCGATTGACAGGATCATATGGTTCTTATCTTTTCTTTTATTAATGTGATGTATCACATTGATTGATTTGCGACTGTTGAACCAGCCCTGCATCCCAGGAATGAATCCCACTTGATCATGGTGAATAATTCGTTTTTTATGCTGTTGAATTTGATTTGCTAGTATCTTATTGAGAATTTTTGCATCCATATTCATCAGGGATATTGGCCTGTAGTTCTTTTTTTGCTGGGTCTCTGTCTGGTTTAGGATGGCTTCATAGAATGAGTCTGGGAAGTTTTCCTTCCCTTTCTATTTTTTGGAATAGCTTGAGAAGGATAGGTATTATCTCTGCTTTAAATGTCTGGTAGAATTCCCCAGGGAAGCCATCTGGTCCTGGACTCTTATTTGTTGGGAGATTTTTGATAACCAATTCAATTTCTTCGCTGGTTATGGGTCTATTCAATCTTCCTATTTCCTCATGTTTGAGTTTTGGAAGTATGTGGGTGTTTAGGAATTTGTCCATTTCTTCCAGGTTGTCCGGTTTGTTGGCATATAATTTGTCATAGTATTCCCTGATAGTTGCTTGTATTTCTGAGGGATTGGTTGTAATAATTCCATTTTCGTTCATGATTTTATCTATTTGGGTCATTTCCCTTTTCTTTTTGAGAAGCCTGGCTAGAGGTTTGTCAATTTTGTTTATTTTTTCAAAAAACCAACTCTTGGTTTCGTTGATCTGCTCTACAGTTTTTTTAGATTCTATATTGTTTATTTCTGCTCTGATGTTTATTATTTCTCTTCTTCTGCTGGGTTAGGGGTGTCTTTGCTGCTCTGGTTCTATTTCCTTTAGGTGTGCTGTTAGATTTTGTATTCGGGATTTTTCTTGTTTCTGGCGATAGGCCTGGATTGCAATGTATTTTCCTCTCAGGACTGCCTTTGCTGCATCCCAAAGCATTTGGATTGTTGTATTTTCATTTTCATTTGTTTCCATATATTTCTAAATTTCTTCTCTAATTGCCTGGTTGACCCATTCATTCTTTAGTAGGGTGTTCTTTAGCCTCCATGCTTTTGGAGGTTTTCTAGACTTTTTCCTGTGGTTGATTTCAAGCTTCATAGCATTGTATGAAAGTATTGTCCGAAAGTATGTATGGTATGATCTCAATTCTTGTTTACTTATGAAGGGCTGTTTTGTGACCCAGTATGTGATCTATCTTGGAGAATGTTCCATGTGCACTCGAGAAGAAAGTATATTCTGTTGCTTTGGGATGCAGAGTTCTCAATTTATCTGTCAAGTCCATCTGATCCAATGTATCATTCAGGGCCCTTGTTTCTTTATTGACCATGTGTCTAGATGATCTATCCATTTCTGTAAGTGGAGTGTTAAAGTCCCCTGCAATTACCACATTCTTGTCAATAAGGTTGCTTATGTTTGTGAGTAATTGTTTTATATATTTGGGGGCTCCTGTATTCGGCGCATAGACATTTTTAATTGTTAGTTCTTCTTGATGGATAGACCCTGTAATTATTATATAATGCCCTTCTTCATCTCTTGTTACAGCCTTTAAGTTAAAGTCTAGTTTGTCTGATATAAGTATGGCTACTCCAGCTTTCTTTTGACTTTCAGTAGCATGATAAATAGTTCTCCATCCCCTCACTTTCAATCTGAAAGTGTCCTCATGTCTAAGATGAGTCTCTTGTAGACAGCAAATAGGTGGGTCTTGTTTTTTTATCCATTCTGATACCCTATGTCTTTTGGTTGGCATATTTTGTCCATTTACATTCAGTGTTATTATAGAAAGATATGGGTTTAGAGTCATTGTGATGTCTGTAGGTTTCATGCTTGTAGCGATATCTCTGGTACTTTGTCTCACAGGATCCCCCTTAGGATCTCTTGTAAGGCTCATTTAGTGGTGATGAATTCCTTCAGTTTTTCTTTGTTTGGGAAGACCTTTATCTCTCCTTCTATTCTAAATGACAGATTTGCTGGATAGGGGATTCTCGGCTGCATATTTTTTTCTGTTCATCACATTGAAGATTTCCTGCCATTCCTTTCTGGCCTGCCAAGTTTCAGTAGAGAGATCCGTCACTAGTCTCATTGGTCTCCCTTTATGTGTTAGAGCCTGTTTATCCCTAGCTGCTTTCAGAATTATCTCTTTATCCTTGTATTTTGCCAGTTTCACTATGATATGTTGTGCAGAAGATCGATTCAAGTTATGTCTGAAGGCAGTTCTCTGTGCCTCTTGGATTTCAATGCCTTTTTCCTTCCCCAGATCAGGGAAGTTCTCAGCTATTATTTCTTCAAGTACCCCTTCAGCACCTTTCCCTCTCCCTTCCTCCTCTGGAATATTAATTATGCGTAGATTATTTCTCTTTAGTGCATCACTTAGTTCTCTAATTTTCCCCTCATACTCCTGGATTTTTTTTATCTCTCTTTTTCTCAGCTTCTTCTTTTTCCATAATTTTATCTTCTAGTTCACCTATTCTCTCCTCTGCCTCTTCAATCCAAGCTGTGGTCATCTCCACTTTATTTTGCAGCTCATTAATAGCATTTTTTAGCACCTCTTGGCTGTTCCTTAGTCCCTTGATCTCTGTAGCAAGAGATTCTCTGCTGTCCTTTATACTGTTTTCAAGCCCAGCGATTAATTTTATGACTATTATTCTAAATTCACTTTCTGTTATATTGTTTAAATCCTTTTTGATCAGTTCGTTAGCTGTCATTATTTCCTGGAGATTCTTTTGAGGGGAATTCTTCCGTTTCGTCATTTTGGATAGTCCCTGGAGTGGTGCAGACCTGCAGGGCACTTCCCCTGTGCTGTGGTGTATAACTGGAGTTGGTGGGCAGGGCTGCAGTCCGACCTGATGTCTGCCCCAAGCCCACTGCTGGGGCCACAGTCAGACTGGTGTGTACCTTCTTTTCCCCTCTCCTAAGAGCAGGATTCACTGTGGGGTGGCATGCCCTGTCTGGGCTACTTGTACACTGCCAGTCTTGTGGTACTGGGGATCTGGCGTATTAGCTGGGGTGGATCAGCAAGGTGCACAGGGGCAGGAGGGGCAGGCTCAGCTCCCTTCTCCTTTGGTGATCTGCTTTGGGAGGGGCCCTGTGGCACGAGAAGGGAGTCAGACCCACCGGAGGGATGGATCTGCAGAAGCACAGTGCTGGGTGTTTGGGCGCAAGCAAACTGGCTGGGGGATGGGGGAGGGAGATGGCGCTGGTGAGCGCCTTTGTTCCCCGCCAAGCTGTGCCTTGTTGTCCAGGGCTCAACAACTCTCCCTCCCTTTGTCCTCCAGTTCTCCCGCTCTCCGAGCAGAGCTGTTAGCTTATAACTTTCCAGACGTTAAGTCCTGCTTGGTGTCTGAACACACTCTGTCTGGCCCCTCTGCTTTTGCAAGCCAGACTCAGGAGCTCTGCTTGGCAGGCGGGCTGCCCCTCCGCCCTGGCTCCCTCCCGCCAGTCCATGTAGCGCGCACTGCCTCTCCACCCTTCCTGCCCTCTTCCGTGGGCCTCTCATCTATGCTTGGCTCCAGAGACTCCATTCTGCTAGTCTTCTGGCAGTTTTCTGGGTTATTTAGGGAGGTGTAGGTGGAATCTAAGTGATCAGCAGGTCGCGGTGAGCCCAGCATCCTCCTACGCCACCATCTTCAAGCCCCTGCATCATTGTTAATTATGGTTACCAGATATTCTCAAGATACATGTATAATACTAAGATGGAGAAAACAATCATATAGTCAATAAGTAGCAGTTATCAGTATTGAAATAAGTTATTTAATTAGTAAATAGATCATTTCAATAAGTATAACTCTATTAGGAATGACATATGACAAACTATACTATAAAATAATATTTCAACTTTGAGTGTGTTGGCATTTATGCTTCTTATTAGGGAATTTAAAAGTGTCTTACTTTCCTTCTACATTTTAGTTGTTGACTATTAACATTGAGGAGAAAAGTAGAGACGGACATCATTAAGTAAGACAATTACAATGAGCTATGTTGCTTTGCTTTTGCAAATATTTTTACTGTCATGGAGTGTAGAATATTCTGACTTAATTTTTTTTTCATAAGAAATATCCCTAAGTCCTATTAAAATATGTTTATCCAATCAGCTCAGCTAGGTTAATAAATCATCCTCCTGATGTCCCATAATCTGTGATCTTATTACATTTTTATTTTGATTCTCTCCTTCTCTTTCTTTTTTCCTTAATTCCACAAATGGCTCTTTTAAATTTCTTAAGAACTGTGGGATTTCAATGCTGAGAGGAGTTGAAATATACCTCCAGTCTAAGTCTCTCAATCAAGAAATGAGGAAATTGAAGCCAGAGAAGCAAAAAAAAACCAAAAAACAAAAAAACAAAACACCTCTGCCCGAGCCACATGGCTAATTAGTGACAGAATATGAGCTAGAATTCATGTTCTTTCAACTCCCAGATCAGTTCTCTTTTCATATCCAATTTTGTTTAGGCTTTGTAAAAAATAAATATGTTCTTCGCTCTGAAATAGTGCTTATAACAAAATTATCATATCCATGAATATTTATTTACTAAATGTTGGTGCAAAATAAAAATTTACTCTATCCTTTTTTAAATTATCTCTTTAATCTCCAGGTCACTAAGTTGTATACTGTGACATTTGTAACATAGTCATGCATATTTGAGTGAGTTTAGGCGCTAACTCCTAAGGGAATGAAGAAGGCTCTATGCATTTAGAATGAGGACCACGGGGATATACAATCTGCAGAGATACCAATGAGAGACCATTAAGGACAAGGTCTGGGCTCCTGATGCCAAGAAAAGGGAGAGAGAGAGAACCTCACACCTCACTGAGAAGACACTGAATTTAGGAAAATCACAACTGCTACCTAGAACTGATTAAATCTGGCTATAGATTAAAATAGGACTGAAGACATAAATTTGATTACAGCTTTGGAGGTCAAGGTTTTTTAAACAAAAAATTTATGCCTGTTATACTTGTATTTCTCTGTATTGATCTTCTGATATGTTTGACTCTATTGCCAGACTATAAACTCCTACCTATTAATGACAGTAAAAGTCATCTTTGTACTCCCCAAACCCTTGGTACACTGGATATAATGAGGTGTTGTTTCTGTATTTGATTGGTTGCAAAGTGGCCCCTACCCTGAAGCCATGCTTCTTGCTATATAACTTTATAGCTCTTCCTGTTAAGGGGTAGAGTCTATGTTTATACCTTTTGAAACTGGGCTGCTTTTTTCATCTGCTTTGCTTAATGGGTGTGACGAAAGCAAAAGTTTTGTTTCTGAGCCTTGGCCTATAGAGGCCTTCTGTATCTCTGCTCACTTCCTTGGGGTCCTGTCATCAGTTTGTCGATAAGATTGACTACTGGGGTGCCTGGGTGGCTCAGTCATTTGGGCGTCCAACTTCGATTCAGGTCATGATCTCACAGTTTGTGAGTTCGAGCCCCACATCGGGCTCTGTGCCGACAGCTCAGAGCCTGGAGCCTGCTTCGGATTCTGTGTCTCCCTCTCTTTCTGCCCCTCCCCTGCTCATGCTCTGTCTCTCTCCGTCTCAAAAATAAGTAAAACATTTAAAAAATTTTAAGAAAAGATTGACTACTCTGCTGGATGCTGAAAGGCCACATAGAGGAGAATCTAGCTGTCCCAGCTGATACTATCCTAAACCAGACTATGTCCAGTCAGCGTCCAAACATAGAAGGGGAGCCCGGTATCCTTATCAAAGCCGTCTACCCACTCCACAGCATTTTGTAGATGTACTAGTAGGCCCAGCTGAGACCAGAAGAGCCACCCAGCTGATTCAGAAACTCATGAGCAGTAATCAGTGCTCACTGTTTTAAGCCACTGAGTTTGGGGAAGGTTTGTTACGCATCCTCATTGTGGCAATGGGTAACTGAAATACTTTCTGAAATAAATCGATGAATTGCTCAAAAACAAGCATATAATGACTTAGGTAATAAGAAAGGGGTGAAACAGTATTCATGGACCCAAGGCTTCTTGGCTTTTAGGACTCCTTTCATTTTTTCCCCTAATTCCCCATTGAGCATCAGTGGATTTGAAAGAGCAATGATCCAGAAAGCAGGGTTATCCATACATTTGCCTCTTTCTGGATGCATGGACTGGCATATGTCACTTAGTCATGGCTTCAGTTTCCTCTTTTATAGAACAGAGATAATGATTGTACCTTGTCAGTTTCACAGGATTATCATATTGAATGAGAAAATATTTGGGACAGCGCTTTGAAAGCTTGTGCATGCACTGCACATGCTGAATAAAGAAACACAGCTGGCAGCCCCTTCGGTGAAGGGTGAGAGGAGGCTGAGAGAATGTAGGAGGCGTGGGAGAAGTGTAGGAAGATTGATAATCCTGGGGACACCTAGGGTCAAATGGTAACTGTGAAACTACATACATACCTCACTCTTTACTGGCGTTATCAAGTTTGGTGATGGATTTCTTTTCTTGACAAATTGCCATTGCAGGTTATTTCCTAGATGATATTTCCACAAATGGAAAATCATTCTCCATTGCCTGAATGGCACTAAAGAAAGTTATTATTTCACATCTGATTCCATAGAGCTTGCATTTAGATTTACCAGCAAGAGGGTTAATAAAAACAGAACTATAGCCAATAGCAATTGAAAAATGTCACTTCTCTATCTGGCTACAATGTGTCACCTTATAGGTTGCATCCTCTGAATGATAAAACATAATTTACTGCATCAAAAAGTAAATCTGAAACCCGTTTCTACTTTCTCCATAATATGAGACCGGTTTAAGGAGATTTTCTATTGACTTTGAAATAGAAAAGAAGTGGTGAAAGAGAGAGAAGATAAAAAATGAACATGTTTGAAGATGGTCCTTTGATATTTATGTGAAAAGAACTAGTAATATAGTTATAATAGGCTTGTATGTTGATTTATAAGTGAGTTATCTATAAAAAATATTTAAATTAATTTTCAATTTATTTGAAGAAACTGTTGGGTTATTAATATATGACCTTAAGCTTCTTTAACTGGTATGCAGCTTCAAGCCTTTGCTCTCTGGTTACTGAGTAAGAAGAGAAGTTTAATAGCAGTTATTTCCTCCATATAACATTTTGATTAAAAGAAAATCATCTGTTCAAAACAAAAAGAGTTGTGATTCTCTTTTAATCATTGTTTTAGAGATGTGCATATAATGTGGAATTTTTAATTTAAAAAATCTCTATAAGAAATTTAATAATCACATGTATTTTTTTTTGTTTTTGATGGCCAAGCGGCATTAATGGGGGATCTGTAATAAATCATTTTTTGGTGGCAGGGCAGTGACAAAACTGAAGCCCCTTCATTCATTCATTCATTCATTCATTCATTCAATGATTACATGCATGTATCCAAAATATTTATCTCACACTAAATGTTAGGCACAGTGATAAATAGTCTGAAGATATGTTATATTCAGCTTCATTTTATAACATTTATGTAAGTTGGCTTTCCTATTAGATTATATTGTCTCTTTCCTTCATCTTCCTCTTCATATTCTATCTTTATCATCATCATCATCATATTTTATCTTTTATTGATCTTTGTATCCTCTTAGTGGCTGGCAGAGATTAGATAGTCAATAAAAGTTTGTTCAATTAACATGAACTTAAAAATAACATTGTTTTTTTGTGAAGAGGTCAAGTGCTGTGTTATGTAGTTTAAATACAATATTAAATTATCCCAACATCTCTATGAAATAGATACTTTCATTCCCAGTTTACGGATAAGAAATTCTGGGCTTGGAAAATTTAACTCACAGGCTCAAAGTCATGCAAGTGGTCGGGTAGGGAGGTTGGTATAGACCTCACCAAGTGGTGCTGTGAGAAAATTATATAACTTCTGCTTATATTTTTATTTAAATAGATTGAAAGTTTTCATAACATTTAAAGAACAGATTAATAGATGTATATCTCTATGCTTTTTATTTCAAAATGTTTACTGATAGAAGTGCCACCAACATTTTTTAAACCATTATTAAAATGAGTTTCATAAACTATGGGTTTTGACCCATTGACTAGAAAAATGAATTTAGAAGATTCGTCCCAGGATTTTATTTGAATGAGATAGGATAGAATAGGAAAAGAAAGAAAACAATATAAAGAAATGGAGTGGAATGGAATGGACCAGAATGGACTACAGAGTTTCGATAAGATTTACATGTTTTAAGTACTGTTTTGAGAAGTTTTGTTTTAGATGAATCTACACAAATGCTGTTGTGATATATTAAAATCCATCTTACTGTGTGGACCACAGTCAACATGGTTGTTCTGAACCACTACACTCTATACAAAGCTGCAATCCCAGCCCCTTGTTGGCCAGCAAACAAACAAATAAACAAACAAAAATTGAATTCCATTAGTTACGGCACACATCCTTTGGGTCCCATCAGAGTATAGTATCATCTTACTCAATTTACACACAATTTTACCTGCTTCATTTATGTAGGCTGCTGAGTTTGGGGACCCAGATCTTCAACCTCTCTTATTCATTCATCTCAGTTGTCTCAATAATTGATTTTAGCCACATGACAAATCCTCTGGCTAATAATCTGAACAGATAAGTACGACGTCATCTTGGATAGGTTCATCCTGACCCAGTTGTTACATCTCAGTGCGTGATATCACAAAGAACACAAGAGAATGAAAGCTGTAGCATGACGTTGGTAATAGCTATTATTTCTGAGAACTTGCTAAATGTCTGGTACTGTGCTATATCCTTTATATAATTATTAATCCTGAAAGCGGTTATGTAACTAGTTATATTTATGGATGAGGAAATTGGGGCTTAAAGAGATAGGTTATCTTATCCAGTGTTAACACAGCCATGTGGCAGAACCAGAAATCAAGCTCAGATAGGTCTAACCCAAACTCTGTACCTAATCTGTCATCAGTATTTGGTACATGGCTGGACGTTTTATTTTCAAGAACTGAAATATATATTCTAGTTTCAAAAAAGAGTACAATCTATCTCACCCTTTCTGTGACTACTTTCTGAGAATACATTCTCATTGCTTCTCACCAGAACTGTCAAAATAAGTTCCCAGTGGCCTCCAACTTTCTTCCTCTAATCCAACCTAAATACTGATGACCTTTCCTGTAACACTTGCCCTGCTTTCCTTTACCTGTGCCACTTGTGATGGGCAGAAGTTCCAAACCCTCACCAACACCACTTCTGCCGTCATCATCATCACCATAGTGTTCTGTCTTCCCTTTTGTGGATCTTTGTATCCTTTCAGTGGCTGGCACAGTGTAAGTGGTCAATAAAAGATTAACTTATATTTTAAAAATAATTACACAGTTACAGTGCATAACCAAACTCCTGCTAGGAAGCGCTGCCCACCCTCACTGCCCTCTCCGGTGGGCTCCTTTGATTCTGGACTAAAGTCTTCTTTGAAGGCTCAGGTGATCTGGTACTCCGTTGTGTGGGCTTTGTAAGTAGCCAGTGCTCTTACCTGAATGGAAAATTCATATAATATTACATGAGGCACTTCAGCATAATTAATACGCCACCCACTGAAAGAGCTGAGAATGTAAGAGATAAGCCACTCTTTGTATTGTGGATAGTATTTTCTAAAGCTAAATGTAGTGGTACTAACTGAATGAAAGTTTAGGTTATCTTATCTCTGGTTAAAATGAAAAGCTCTGATCTTAAGCATTATTATATCTTCTTTTTGCTGCTGGATTAATTCACTCCTGAAACTCACAAAAGCCCTAATTCTTAAAGAGAATGCTAAAGCAATATGGTTTGCTCAACCACTAGCACTCTGTTTTACATGACTCCTTTTAAAACTTTCCTTAAGCCTCTCTTCCTTTTTACAGAACAGGTTTTTCTCATTAGCTACAAGTGTTGAATTTCAAGGTCAGATTCTCAGTGGACTAGCAGGCAGCATTTAGCCAGAGGGCAAAGGTGCCCAAGCCTGGAAGTGCTCAGAAGTTCATAGAAAAGAGAGAGACCCAGAATCAGAAGTGGGGGTGGGGGGTGGAGAGTAAACAGATAACCAAAAAAGGAAAAGAAAAGACAAAATATCTGTTAAGAAATTGCAAGGAGTCAAGAAAAAAGATAAAAATCCTTTCAAACAAGATACAGTCCTGGGACTGGCTTGGCTGGGGAATAAATGAGCCTATATGGGGGAAGATGGCATAAAAGAAAACCTGAATATGAGATACGATTGGAAACTGCTCATTCACACCCTCCTTAAATTAAAAGAAAGGAAAAATGTTACCTTCCTTTTTAATTTCACAGGAACATTAAAACATGGAATAATTAGGTCACTCTGTTTAATCCTTTGATATCGACAGAGAAAAATAAATGCCATCTGAATACAAGTTATTACTTTCCTGTCCTATCTTTTCCAGGGTGAATTGCAAACACACTTATGCACATGTGCGGTTGTGAATGATGTTGAACATAAAGTTAATTGACCTTAATGAACAGAACAGGTAAAACAATCCTTCCGGAATTCTACTACACAGACGCAGCCTTCAGAATGCCTCTTTAGAAAAAGCAACAGGGTTTGGGAGTATTTTTAGATACTGCTACCTAGGCAGGATTTTCAGTAGAAATATGGGCAATAAAACACATAGTGACGTCTTTGGGATTTGTGTGGACGCTTGGAGGTGATTAGACAGGCTACTTGGATAATCTGTTTTGGGGACAGGGCATATTCCGGAGATAAAATGAATGAAAGCAAAGGATTTCTTAGGAATCCTACCTACATTTTATACTCGGTTTATACTCTTTCCAGCTGTGAAAGGCTCAGCCTAGGTAGCCCAAAGCCAGTGCTGTCACTTTGAGATGTGTGAATTTAGCTGAGCTCCAGCTGTTTGCTATCAAGGCTAATATAAGAGGCAGTATGGTGCCTTTACCTGGCTGAAGACTTTTCAGAAGTATAAAATGTCACACACCTCTTGTTGAAAGTCTGCTTATTCCTCTAATTTCATCACTGTCTGAGTTTTATTGCACTGGGGAGTTCTTATTCCTGTCCTCCATATAAGTAAGCTTTTAGTAAATTAACTGAGTGGGTGGGCAGCATGGGAAACTGTTGGAGAATAGGGTTATGGGAAAGGGGAGGCATTTTTCTTCCGCCCCCTTATGTTCTCCCAGCTGCTGGAGGCTATTAAGGCCTTTAAACCTTGTTTATTAGCTGGGGGTTTTGAGATCCGCATCGGTGCTGGTGGGTGTTTTTATTTGATGTCTGCTGACTCACTTGTGTTTTGAAGTACAATTCTATGTCAATTCTCAAATGTGATTTTTCGGAATGAGAGGGAATTACATTTTTAAAGATAAAACTTGGTATTTCCATAAGCTTGATTTACCTCACTACCTGCCTGTAATGTTAGTCAGTGTTTAAATGTCAGGGACAAGAATTTAGCAACACTGTGTCCCCACCTTTATTTTCAGGCTTATTTTTCTACCTCACAAGTGGGTGGGTTTTTTCCCCTTTCCTTTTCCTTTTCTTTTTCTTTTTCTTTTTCTTTTTTTCTTTTTCTTTTTCTTTTTCTCTTGTATAAGTGATACTGCCATTAAAGATCTTTGTCATGGTTGCATATATCATAAACTTCAAAATAATTATTATCTCAGCTTAACTTGCATATTTTAACCTTTTGTGTTTTAGAATGAAAAGAGAATAATATTATTTATTCCATTTATTTTTGAATGTGTACTCTGTAGTAAGCACCATGCTAGTCACTGGGATGATGGACCGGTGAGATCCTTTGATTTTGTAGATGTTACATCTGCACACATCCTCCTCTAACAACAAACAGCGATGGGCAGTGCTGTCCACTTAACAGTTCACAGAAGGCTTGTATTCTAACGCAGTGCCCCGACACCAGTTCTTTTATGCTATGCATATCTCACACCTTGCTGTTTTGAATGCTTATATTTGCACATTGCATACTCCAGACTTTACATAAAGTGGGGAAGAAATAGTCCTAAGAATGGGAGTTTAGTTCAACCATAAATAAAATGCTGCTGGAGTGAATACAGGTTAAACATAAAAAGCAGAGTAACACTCAATCAAAAAGGAAACAAAACGACAGCCTGGAGATTATTTCCTGAATGAATTATAACTGGCCATCTAAAGAAGCCTCAAGAAGACAGAGTAGTATCCCAGTATCATTCAACTTGATATGGCTTTAGGGAAATAAAGACAAGGGATAAATTTGCTACTTGGTCTAGTCTGGTCCTTTTCCTCCAAGAGCTCAGATAGTAGAAGGGACATTTAAATATGTGCCGAAAGCATTTCTGAAAACCATGCAGGCAGTGATTTTTAATGATCCTTTAAAAATGTTGTGAGACTCTGCCTCTAGAACTTTAATACATATACAAGTTATCCAGTGACGTTGTTAAAATGCCAATTCAGATTCAGTGGATCTGGAGCAAGGCCTGGCAGTTTGCATTTCTGCCAGTTTTCAGGTGATGCCTATGCTGCTGGTTCCAGAACTACACTTGAGGTAGCAAGAACCTTAGGGACTGTAAGTACAAATGGCGGCATTTCCAACGAGGGTGGTGGCAATGCCAATGGGCGTGGCAAGATTTACAAAGGAGAACTCGGATAGTGCTTTCTATAACGACAAGTCAAATCTGAATAGGATACATAGGACTAGAAGTTAGAAATTAAAATTCAGAAATACTTTGGAGGCATTAAAACCAGTAGAAATAAAAATTAACTTTATAATAGAAAAAGAACTTCATGGGATAGGAAATATTAAATGGAATTTGAAATAAATATGCTAAAGAGAATAAATAGCAGAGAAATATGTTATAAAAGCAATATTACAAGGATTAGTAGGCAAGCTTGGACTGTCATTTTAGACCACAAATAAAATCACTCTTTCTGAACAGCGATTGGGAGAGTGGGGTACATAGATAAAACATTTATTAAACCATTTCTCTCCAGTAAGCATATCGTGAAATGTAAATTGGTATACATGCATTTAATGACTCATTTACTAGTTATAAAATGAAACATAACTACAGTCATTATGTAGACTATCAAGTACACTGAGCCCTTTTTAGTTCTGTGAATTTGTCATAAGCTCTCCGGGGACCTAAGTTTTTGTTTATTTCATGTCCTAATATTACTAAAGATGTATTCATCACATTATTTTCCCAAATAGTTTGTTACATGGCAATGGTGGCTTGTTCTAGAATTTTCTTGAATGTAATCGATAGTTTCAAATTTTCAAGTTATCTTGAGTGTAAAGATGATCTGGCCATTCTGTATGTTAGATAGTCATTTAAGTTGATAGTTGATGTCAGAAAAAGTGCTTAAAATTATAGCACATAATGCCTAATAGATAATTGATTACTTTTATTTTGGTCTTATTTGAAAACAGGGAAAATGTTGAAAGTAATAACCATTGGAATGATGGTTAGAAAATATGAATTATAGAAAGTCACTAGCCAGCAGATCATTTTCTGTGAAGTAAGACGCATAATCCAAAATAGTGAGTGCCCGTTAGAAGATTCACTTGACAAATTGGAGCCAAATTGAGCCAAGCTTAAGGAGTATCTTTTAAATAAAAAATATAAAGTTTATAATATTTCTGATCAATTTATTTTACATTATCTTTAATTTAATACATATTTAAGTGTTTACTAAATGCCCAGAATTCTGCTAGGCACAGAGCAGAAAGGAATTCTAGGTGGCATCAGTGGCCACCCTGATGGTGAGGTCTGTGCACTCTCCCACTTTCATTTATTGCATCATACCCTCACTCGAAGCATATGTATTCCCTGTGGTCAGAGTTACATACAGATACACAAAACTGAGATGGCTTGGAGCTTGCCAAAAGAGACAAAACAAGTTCTGCAAATAGAGCGCAATCTGTAATATAAAGTTTGTATAAGGTTATTGGAAAAATATCATTGATATGATTGAAAGATGCCCTGAAGAAGAGAGATAAGTCAATTCTTCCCCAACTCCCATTTTATTTTGAAAGAGCTTTGGTCTTTGTATTTAGCATCTAGGTATTAGTATACTCACACATTAAGGAATACTCTAGATTTTTTTTCTTTTTCAAGAAATAAAACATACCTATGATGAATTCAATGCTTATAGTCATTTAGAAGGTCCCTAATATCACAATGTGACCATTTACTTTACTTAATAAGAACCTGTATTTCTGGATTTCTTTAGAAAAGTAGAAACTGCCTTTATCTAGCATCATACTGTGACATATTTATGGGGGTGTGTGTATGGGTATGTGTGTGTGTGTGTGTGTGTGTGAGAGAGAGAGAGAGAGAGAGATTGATAAGGAATATTTGAGTACTTAATGAAATAATATTTAAGTACCTGAATCCAGGTATTCAGGAGAGAGCTGATGAAGTAGTTACAAGTATCTCTCAAGTAAATAACAACATATTTGACCTACAGTCATCCCTCAATTAATCTTATATCATTTTTAATTTTCACTTTCATTATTAGGATTCAGTAAGTTCCCCAAATGATGGAACTTTTTTTTTTTTTTTTTTTTTTTTTTTTTTTTTTTTTTTTGAGAACCATTCCCACAGAATCAAGTTGTTGCCATTCTCATATTGATGATTCGGTTCTTAGGAGTCTGATCTTATGAGAACCAACACACTAAAAAAATAAAAAATAAAAAAATGTAGACATCTCATAAGTAAAGGCAATCCAATTCTCTAGTTGTCAGGCCCTATTACCTCTCTTCTCAGCAGCCCTATCTTGTAGGTCTGTTTTCAGGAAAGAACAATGTACCTCTCAGGGTACATGACATGCTCAATCTAAGAAAGTAACATCCTGTTTAAAATATATTAGAAGAGTTGGTTTTCCTTTATTACAGACTGTAGAATGCTACACCTGGTTACATCTTCTGTCTAAATCCCACAGGTGAAGTGGAGCTCAATCGCAAACCTGTAGCCTTGTGAAAGAATCATTCCTCAGATATTGACAGAAACCATCTCAGGTTCCTATCCTCCCTGGGGAAATCTTGCTTCTCCAGGATTTGTTCAGGTAACCCATTCAAACAAAGAAGGTTACCACATACAGTGCTCTGGAATACTGGGTGCTGCCCATTAGGACAGTCACAGCTCTGTGGGGCTTTTTGTTCCCTTTTTTAATGCAGTTTTAGTTTTATAGAATTCTCTCTTGTAGACACCCTTTATCCTCATGAGGCATTCTTTCATTGTAAAGCTTAAGCTTGTAACACTTTCCAATTTCCATAGAACAATTTTTATGGAAATTGAGTGACATCTACTTAAAAATGTTTGCACCACAAGACTATATATATGTATGTATGTGAATGTATATATGTGTGTATATACATACGTGTGTGTGTGTGTGTGTGTGTGTGTGTATATATATGTGTATATATATATATATATATATATATATATATATATGTAAATGAAAATGTCCTTTCCTGTATTGGATATGACACTGTGACACTGGTTAGTCAGCTCTCAAGCTTCAGTTAAAGAAACAAAAGCCACTGGTTTTGTGTGTTCCCTACTAATATGTATTTTTTTTTTAATTTTTTTTTCAACGTTTATTTATTTTTGGGACAGAGAGAGACACAGCATGAACGGGGGAGGGGCAGAGAGAGAGGGAGACACAGAATCGGAAACAGGCTCCAGGCTCTGAGCCATCAGCCCAGAGCCTGACGCGGGGCTCGAACTCACGGACCGCGAGATCGTGACCTGGCTGAAGTTGGACACTTAACCGACTGCGCCACCCAGGCGCCCCTTACTAATATGTATTTAGTCTTAGAAACAACCAAGCCACAATTTGAATTATGTCCATGCAAAACCAAACATGTTTTATCACCTCCTACACTATTGTAAGGGATCAATCAGTTATTTTTACTCTGGACTCAGTGGGACATTCTGCTTATATTTGCAAGATGGTATGTTTTCCTGTCCTCCATGAATGGAAGAGGTAGTGTTGGCCCTTTGCCCCTATGCTGTGTCCCTAAAACCAAACTGGTGAGAGGAACTACAAGAACTCTTGGTGACAGCCTGAGATGTATGAAAAGAAGAGCTATGTATTTAAAGTACACAATTTAAAACACATAATTGTTGGCTTCAGGAACTACTGAAAATAAATTTCCCAAATGGTGATCAAAAGTCAGCGTAATTGAGGGATGGGGAAAATTATCAGAGGGCATGAGCCTCCATGGCCATAGGTACGTTTTTATTTTTCAGTGTACAGTTATGATTATACTGTGAGAAATTTTTTAAATATATCATTAGTGGAAATTCAATTTTCTCCCTCTCTGTGTTGGTAGGGAGTAGGTTGATGTGAGCCTGTGCCTATGAAAAGAATATAAAGAAAAGTCAAAGTGAATGTTTCTCCACGTGTGTTAGATGTGCCATTGGTTGGACATCCATATGCTTTAATGGAAGAAGCAGAGACACTGCTAATTTTTACCTGGCAATTTGCAATTGGACTGTATAATACAGTGGGCAAAGCCTAAAAAGTTATTAGCAGGATGAACATTACTCATGACTTAAGCAAATTGCAGTAACCTCACACACTTCATTGTTTATGACGTTAATATGCGTCGCCTAATATCATTGGCAAAATTACTCTTCCAAATTCTGTTTAAACAGATTTTGTTAAACCTGTGTGCAAAGAGATTGGTTTACAAGCTATGCTTCTGAGTAAGGTTTATGTAGTGAAATTCAAAATAAAATGTCCTTAACTCTTAAGGTTTCTTCTGACTCCCTTTCAAGAATCAATACTGAGAAAGGTGTTTGATAGACCAAGGTCATGAACTCCCCAGGAAGCTTTCTGAAGGATGTGAAAGAGGATAAATTGCTTCCCTTTCCTGCCAGCTCCAAAGCACTCCTGTGTCTCACTTCTGGAAATGCATATGGAAACAATTGCTCCTGGACAATTTCCTCTGCCCTCCAGGTGGGCGGTGGCCTCTCTGTGTCTGGAGTGTTAGCCACGCTGCTCAGCACACAGGTCAGGGGTTAGCGCAGCCAGCCCTGAACACAGTGTTTCTTCCCCAGCCCTTGCTATTCAAAAGAAAGGCACAAATCCACAGCATTGTCGAGTTTCATTCATTTATTACAGCATGTGATCCAACACTGTCTTTCTCAAGCAAGAAATTCAGCAAGATGAAACATATTTGCTCAAGGTGAAGCAGCTAGTTAAGTAATGAGAGGGGTAGGATTAGAACCCAGGTGTCCTGACTCCAGGCTGCCTCACTCCTCATTTTACTTTCTTTTACTTCTGCCTCTTCTAAGTGGCCTTATAGCCCCCTGGGAGTGTAGGCTACCAAGTTTGGAGAAGTGAATCATCAAAGACTTTGATCCGTTCCATCAGGCTTCTTTTTGAGGACTTAATCTTTTATTTGTATTGAAAATCGATGACACACTCAGCTCTTACCATCTTGTGTCTTGTTACAGTTTCTCAATGCAGCGCAATGATTTATGGAGCTGAAAGTGGCATTTATTTAAAATGTGATATTATTTGAGAATACATGAACAAGATGACAGATATAAAGTCTTCTCTCTTTTACCCCTACTTTGTATTCTTTTAAGATAAAAGTACAATTTTAGGGGTGCCTGGATGGCTTAGCAGTTAAGCCTCTGACTCTCGATTTCGGCTAAGGTCATGATCCCAGAGTTGTGAGATTGAGCCCCGCATCTGGCTCTGGCTCAGTGTTGGGCACGGAGCTTACTTGAGATTCTCTCTCCCTCTGCCCCTCTCCTGCTCATGCACATGTATGCGCACACACTCTCTCTCTCTGTGTCTCAAAGAAAAAAGTACAATTTTAAAGGAGATACTATTTACTACAATAAAGCAACATTGTTTCCTCTTATATTCTAGCATGATTTACTATCCAAATCTCAAAAAGGTGGCTGTATTAAATAAAATTGAAACTGTAATTTATCAGTGAAAAAGCCATTAAGTACTTCCCAAATCATATGTGATATGATAGAACAAGCCATTGGCTTCTTCTTGGTTTTGATTATGTATTTGGCTTGTTTATAGAAGCATTTTGAAGGGGCACTATAAAATTATTTTATCCAATTTCCACAATTTGCAGATAAAACACCAAGGTCCGCAAGGATTAAAGGGTTTGTCCAGTGTCACACTTATAGTTAGGTGGGGCAAACTAGCATTCAGGTCTGAAACAAAAGTTTTTTTCACTACACTATGCTGCCTGCCAGTTTGCATTAGTCTGATTTTGTGTGTGTGATTTAGCACTTTATAATTAGCTTAGGAACCTTTCCTTGAAGTAGCAATGCTAATTTCTCCCATATTTCAAAATATATACACTTTTAAAGTTTGGAGTAGCTTTAGGTTTACAGCAAATTTGTGAAGACAGTACAGGGAGCTCATCAACATCTTCTAACAATATGGTACTTTTGTCCAATTAATGAACCGATATTGATATATCATTATTAATTAAAGTCTATGCTTCATTCAGATTTCCTAAGTTTGTACCTAATGTTCTATTTCATCTCTAGGATCTTAACCAGGATACTGTACTACATTTAGTCATGTTTCCTCAGGCTCCTCTTGACCAGGATAGTTCTCAGATAATCCTTTTCTTTGAGGGCGTTGACAGCTTTGAGGAGTTCTTGTCAGATGTATGTAGAATGCCCCTCAATTGATATTTAACTAATGTTTTCCTCTTGATTAAACTTCTGCCCACCCTTCCCCCAGGGCATTTTGAGTTTTAGCCAGGAAGACCACAGAGAAAGTACCATTCTCTTCACATATCAATGGTATATCTTATCGACATGACTTATCACTGTGACTTTACCCATAATCACTTGGCTAAGGTAGTGTTTGTCAGGCTTTCTCCACTGCAAAGCTACTTTTCTCTCATTTCCATACTATCTTCTTCGGAAGATAGTCACTGTGTGCATTCAACACTTAGGAAGCTGTGTTTCCCCTCCTTGAAGAGGAGCTACATAATTATTTGGAATCTTCTTCATTGAAGATTTGTCTGTTTTTCACCATTTATTTATTGATTCAACTATTTATATCAGTATGGACTCAGATAGTTAGTTTATACTTTGGATTATAAAGTGATAGTGCTTTCTTTATTTTGTAACTCATATTCTGGCTTCGGCCACTGGATACTCTTTCAGTTGGCTCTTTTGTCCCTTTGACCTATCCCTAACATTATTTTCTGTGCTTTGAGTAGCACTTCCTTACTTTTTGGCATTTTCAGATGGTCCAGACTCATCTAATATACTCACAACCTTAGCCATAACACCGTCTGTGTCTCTAAAAAGCCTTAGTTCTTTTTGGGAAAAAAACAAGATCAGGGCAGTAGGTATGTTTGTTGCTACTGGGATGTTGTTGCTTCTAGGCTTTCTCGGTTGTCGAACGAAATAACATGTGTGCATACTAGTCTGTGCATATACACATATATTTAAGTATTTCTGTATTCATCTGCATCTGTATCAAGGTAAGTATGAGTTTATATTTGTGTCTCCAACTTTTTAAAAAAAGTGTTTATTTATTTATTTTGAGGTGGGGGGCAGAGGTGAGGGGCAGAGAGAGAGAGAGGGAGAGAGAGAATCCCAAGCAGGCTCCTCACTGTTAGCACAGAGCCTGACTTGGAGCTTGATACCATGAACCGTAAGATCATGACCTGAGTCTATATTAAGAGTAGGATGCTTAACTGACTGACCCAGCCAGGAGCCCCAATTTATGCCTCTAATTCCAACCCATTATCACTTGGAGCATGCTAGCCTTCCCCTCTTGCTTATACGTACCCTCTCACTCCAATAGTGAGAAGTCTAGTTGCCAGGATCTGCTATGCATTTCCTTAATTGTTCCATTCCAATATATATGTCAGTCCTTTTCACAATTCACTTGTACTTCTTATGAAAAATAGAACTTTATCAACTATAGTACAGTTCTATGTACAATTCTTTTTGTCTGTAGTCTTCCAGTCTCTACCCATTTCCAAAGTCATGTAGGGCAGCATCTTTCTGCCCAACCTCCTTCAGTGAGATTATTGTATACATTTGCTACAAAGATTCTTTTTGTCATAGTCTGCATTCTGTTCTGGGACTTCCTGGCTTCCTGAATGATTTTTTTTTTTTTTAAATTACGTATACTAAAGTTCACTCTCTATTTTTTAGATTAAAACATCTTTTTCAGAGAAGTTTTAGACTGAAGCTCAGCCTTTTAAAAATATTAAAATGATTTTGTTTTTTAATTTACATCCAAGTTAGTTAGCATATAGTGCAACAATGATTTCAGGGGTAGATTCCTTAATGCCCCTTACCTATTTAGCCCATCCCCCCTCCCATAATCCCTCCAATAACGCTGTTTGTTCTCCATATTTAAGAGTCTCTTATGTTTTGTCCCCCTCCCTGTTTTTTACATTATTTTTGCTCCCTTCCCTTATGTTCATTCATATGTTTTGTATCTTAAAGTCCTCATATGAGTGAAGTCATATGGTATTTGTCTTTCTCTGACTAATTTTGCTTAGCATAATACCCTCTAGTTCCATCCACGTAGTTGCAAAAAGATGATTTTTGTAAGAGTAGTTCTGGGTTCACAGCAGAATTGAGCAGAAAGTACAGAGACTTCTCGTATACCTCCTTCCACTGACCACACGCATAGCCTCCACTATTATCAATATCCAACAGCACAGTGGTACATTTATTATAAGTGAGGAAACTCTATTAACAAATCATAATTACTGAAAGTCTGTAGGTTACATTATGGTTCACTCTTGGTGTTCTATAGGTTTGGATAAATATATGATAACATGTCTCCATCATGATGGTATAATTAATACAGTGTATTTTCATTTCCATATAATTCCTCTCCACTCTACTTGTTCTCCCTTCCCAAACCCCTGGAAGCCACTGACTGATCTTTTTACTGCCTCTATAGTATTGTCTTTTCCAGAATGTCATAGAGTTGGAATCACACAGTATATGTAGCATTTTGAGAGTATTTTTTTTTTTTTTTCACGTAGTAATAGGTGTTTAAGTTTTCTCCATGTTTTTTCAGGGCTTGATACTTCTTTTCATTGTCTTTTATTTTGTGCTGAGTAATATTCCATTATCTGGATGTACCACTTTTTTTTATTCATTCATCTACTAAAGAACATCTTGATTACTTCCAAGTTTTGGCTATTATGAATAAAGCTGCTGTAAATATCTGTGTTCAGGTTTTTATGTGGACATAACGTTTTCAACTCTTAGGTAAATACTAAAAAGTGTGAATGCTAGATTGTATGGTATGAGTATGTTTGCATTCACAAGAAACTGTCAAACCATCTTCTCAAGTGGCTGTACCGTTTCTTTTCTTTCCCATTGGCAATGCATGAGAGTTTCTGTTGTTCCACATCCTCACCAGCATTTGGTGTTGTCAGTGTCTGAATTTTGGTCATTCTAATAGGTGAGTACTAGTATTTTATTGTTATTTTAATTTTTATTTCCCTTTTTATATGTGATGTGGAGCATGGTTCACTCTTTGGCTATAAAGTTCTATAGATTTTGACAAATGCATAGTGTCATCTATTTACAGTACACTGTCCTACAGAATAGTTTCACTACTCTGAAAAAATGCTCTGTGCTACTCCTATTCAACCCTGTAACCTCTCCTAACCACTAACTGATTGGCCATCTCTATAACCTTTTCAGACTCACTTCTTTGTATGGATATAGCATAATTTATCCATTCACTTGCTGAGGGACATCTTGGGTTCTTCCAGTTTGGGGTGATTATAAATTAAAGGTGCTGTAAACATTTGCATGCAGATTTTTGTGTGGACATATGTTTTCAGATTTATTGGTTAAATACCTAGGAGCATTATTGTTGGATTGTAGACTACATTTAATTTGTAAGAAATTGACAACTTTTTTTTCCCCAAAGTCATTTTTATCATTTTTTTAATCCCAATAGCAGAATGAGAATTCTTGTTGTTCTGCATCATCACTAGCTATTGATACGGTCAGTTGTTTGGATTTCGCCATTTTAATAGGTGTATAATGGTATCACATTGTTTTAGTTTCTCAGATAACAAATAATGTGAGTGCTTTTTCATGTGTTTATTTGTCAACCGTGTGTCTTTTTATGGTGAGATGTCCATTTAGCTCCTTTTCCCATTTTTAAAAATGGAGTTGTTTTCTGTTGCCTCTGTTTTAAGAGTTCTCTGTATATTTTAGATGCAAGTTTTTTTTAAATGAGTTATCTGTTTTGCAAATGTTTTTGTAAATATTGCTATAGTTACAATAATACATTAACATTTTGTGTGTACATTAATGAAAATCCTAAATTTGCTATAAAAATTGAAGCAGGTAGAGTTGAAGGTTTGAGTAAAGGCCCATTAGGTTTAAGAAATTACATACGCCCTTTCGCTTGAAACTGATTAGGACTCTTAGAAGTATAAGCAACATTGTTTCCTTTCTTTTGATTTATCTACCAGCAGTATATACTGCTGCTTACCTAGCAGTCATTCTCCTATATTTCTTGCTAGCAGCACTCTTGTTTTATTCTATGCAGATGGCAGTGTGCCCACCCTTATGAATGAATCATGATTGCCCACACTGTTCATGGTAATGGCTTTGCCAGGGTCCACATGAAAGTAACCGCTTGTCAATACGATGTAAAGATGGAGAGGAAAGTGTGGTAGGGCACTTTAAGGAAATGTTTTTCTCTCCTATAACAGAGAAGGCTACATGACAAAACGATTGACCCCTTCCTTCCCTCCTGCCTTGTTTGCTCTTGAGAGTGTGAAATCAGAGCTTTGCCAGCTAACTTGTAACCATGAGGTGGCAAGCCTGAAGACAAATGTCAATGTATGAGCAGATGAAATAGTAGAAAGAAATGAGATTAGGTCCTTGGTGTCATTATGAACCATGGAGCCAATTCTGGAGAGCCTATTTCCGTATATCTTGCTTTAGTGAAAATTAAAAGTCCATTATTGAGCCAATACTTTTAAATCTTTATACATCAAGGCACATATAAAATCATATTTATACAGTACACTGGAGTAAACAGCTAAGAGTCCTTATGGACCAAGACCAGTTGTACAGGGATTTTGATTGCCTTAAGCAATTTTGATTGCCACTATAACAGTGCCTAAGATTATCATCTCAGCCACCTGCCCCCCATTCATGGTACACTGTTGCACATTGGTTGAGAAGTTGTTTCAAACACATTACATAATTGGAAACAGAATATATTCTACTTATGATATATACTATGTGCAGATTTAAACCCCTGCAAAATATTTCTTGTCATGGAAGTGAACCAACATATCAAGATAATGTCTCATAAAAGTAGGTTTACATTTGTACTACTCTGTGACCGCCCTAACTTGTGGAAACTTCTTGGACTACACCTGAGAGAGTTGAGTCAGAAAGGGATAAATTATCTTTGTACTCATACCGTGCTTTTAATTTAATTACATTGGCATATTATGGTAGGCTAACATCTTCAGAGAAGATACCTTTGCATTAAAAAAATGTTAAAGTGTTGTCTAAGTCATTATTTGAACAGCTGGATCCAATTCGTAATATGGAAATCACACCAAGCAGACTCAGGTGAAAAAGTAACTAAAAACAGGTCCAATAATTAGAATCTCTTAGAATACAAGGAAACCTCAATGCACTCTCAGGGCCATCTTTCTGATATACTAAGGAGTGCTGGGGTTACTCCAGTGCAGAGTTCCCTAATGATGAGCTAAGATGACAGTGTTGTAGTTACGATGGGTAATTTTTAAAGGCTTACAAGGTCTTGTTTCCAAATAAGGACTGCGATCTCTAAAGAGACAATGTTTCTAAGCATTTCTTATTCATAATTAAATAGGTTTTCTGGCAGCAGACAATGAAATTCACAGGATTTATATTGACTCTTTCTGTTTGGGAATAAATTGTAGACTCTGGATATCTCTGAATCACATTCTCACCCTCAGATTTTTATTTATTATTACAAGGCTGCTAATGCATAAATTTCTTGGAAACTAGTACTTTCTTTAGGAAAAATGTGGCAGATATCTGGGGGGGGGGTTTGCCACATAATAGTTTCAACTTATTCAAAATACGTCATGCATATACATGTACCCATTATGTATATGTATTTGGCATATATTTTGATACATATTTCCATATGTTATAATATATATTTTACTTTATTTCAAATGTAATATTTTTTATATGTAATCCCTTATTTACGTATTTAGTGGAATCATTTAACTCATCATATGAAAGGACATCTGACATGATAACTCTTATGGTTTGGCTATGACTACTAAGATTAACATGATGTTTGCAAGGCATGAAACTACTAGAAACCTTAAATTGGCACATTTTTTGGTGTTAGTGATTTTTGATACATTGTATCCCATTCTCAATGTGCGGATAGGGGCAAATGTCCATGGAATGAGTGAGACTTTGGCCTGAACTCATGCCAACTGGAAACACAACAGTGGTGCACCCCAAAGTCAACAATGCTGTCAGGACTGCCAAGGGTGTAGAGCTTCATCTTTTCTGGCCTTCTGGCCAGTTCTACTTTTGTTCAGATGTTTTGGCTAATTTCCAGAGTAGGTCAAAGTATTTACTAGCTTTGTGGTGTGCAGTTAAAGTGCTATTTTTAGCCTTGTATTATGAATGACTCTAGTAGACAAGAAGACTCTGGTCAGTCTCTGTTAGACTCCCTGCAGAAGGCGACAGCTCAGGAAGGTAGTTGCATCTAATGGGATCATCTCAACTGAGGAATATGGAGCTTTTGGATGGTGAGCACAGAAATATTACCCATTGGCCCTATTATCATCAGAAAAACCATTAAAATACTTTCTCAGAATCTTTTCTAGGACATAGGGCTCATTTCATAGTCCAGTGGAAAATAAGAGATGAAACTAAATGATATTAAAAAATAATATAATTGCTAAAGTTCAAAACATTAAAGTCTACATCCAAGTGAGTTTCCCAACTACATCTTGAAATTGGCTTCTCTCAGGTGATTTTACTTAGGGAAATAAGTATAATTGTTTTACAGAAACATCTGATTGTACCTAATGACCTTTTCCCCCGACAAAGGGCCTCATTTCCATGTCTTGAAAAATGTCAATCTATCATATGAAACGTAGAAGTTTTCAAATGACCTTGGAAGCTAATTTCCCTAATCCTATCTTCCTAAAGCAATGCATTGCAAAGCCCGAGAAGAGATGGTCAGTGAAATAGGACAGATGAAAACAAGGTTCAAACAAACAAAAAGTAGAGTGTTGTAAGTAGGTAATACATTATTAACAAGTTAATATAAAAAAAGTAAAAAGTGGCCAATAGATTGCATAATTAGGAAGCAACTCGTTGGTTTTTTAAGAGCAAGGATCTGGACAACAGTATTTGAAAGTATAAAGTAACAGGGAAACAGTGAGCAGACTTTTGTGGACAATTTCAGTGAGAAGTCATGGGGAACAGTATAATATGTTGATTAAGAATATATATGCAGCCGGAAGGTTTCTTGTTAGGATGAGAGAAATGTGGGCATATTATAAACCTAATGAAAAGTGCAAGCAGACTTGGAATGGGGGAAATTAAGGAGCAAGAGAGGACACTTGTTGGAGTAAGATTCGTAAGGAGATAGGAATAAATGTTATCAGGGTAAATATGGAGGGATTGGCTTCTGCAAGGATCAGCTAACCATCCCCCAGTTTATTTTTTTTTAATGTTTTTATTTATTTTTGAGACAGAGACAGAGCATGAGCAGGGGAGGGGCAAAGAGAGTGGGAGACACAGAGTCTGAAGCAGGCTCCAGGCTCTGAGCTGTCAGCACAGCACAGAGTCTGATGCGGGGCTCAAACTCACGGAGTGTGAGATCATGACCTGAGCTGAAGTCGGATGCTTAACTGACTGAGCCACCCAGGTGCCCCAAGTATCCCCCAGTTTAGAAGAAAAGGGCCAGAATGAGAGAGGAAATATATGCAGGTGGTGGGGACTGCATCATGGGTGAAATGGAGCAAAATGATAAAAGACTATAGGGGAACCCCACCTGCCCCAAAGAGTTGAAATGAACTTAGATCCGTTTACTTCAAATAATTTAAAGTATGGAACGCAAAATAAAATGACATTCACAGAGAACTGTGTGTCCAAGCCAATCCATTTCAGGAAACTTTTAATGCTAGCAACTCAAACACAGACCTGCAACATGGACAATGTGGAGACATCATTTTGAAATCAAGACTGTGTAGCTCAACAATTTATTTTATTCTCCAAAGGCAGTCTTCTTGAAGCTCAGGGAGTGCTTACCTCCATGCTCAGCTGCAATGTGGCTAGCCTCGCAGGGCATGCCCTCAGTATTTTTTAAGATTACTATCATATCCAAAGAAATTTATTCTATAGTTAAGAAAGATTCAGGGATTTTTTTTTTCTACTTTCTACTTTTCTTGCCCCTGTTTCCTTTTTGCCTTTGACCTGTGTGGTCTTTCATCAGGAACATTATAAATATATAATTTTCCTGTAAGTCTGTAAGTGGGTTCTGAATTATAGGCTTATCAATCCTCTTTCATATGTCTCAGGGAAAAAATAGAATTCAGTCTGAAAACATTGCCCTTGGATGTTTTAGTACAATTATGACCTTGGAGAAAATACAGTAGCTTTTCCCTAGAAATGGTATCTGACTGTCACTGATATCTTACAGATATTTTATATGAGAAAGAATAGAGGGTCACTTCAAACTTCATAAAATATGTCCTAATAGTCACTTAAATGCAAGACTAGAAGATGACTAGGTTAGTAACCCACTTAGGTTGAGTGATAATAGATTTATAAAGCTGAAAATGGAGAAAATCCCAGGCTAGAAATATTGGTTGGGGCTTAACAGGGAAAGAAATGATAAAACCATGTTGATTTTAAGATCAAGACCATTTATAGTAAAAAGACTAGATTTAATGTTTCCTTTATATTGAACAAAGGTAAAGAGAATAAATGGGATCTTTTCATTTCTTGAAAAACATTTTTGAATTTGAATAGAAATGCCTGAAAGAGGAGCATAAGCAGTGCTGGTAGGGAGCTTACAGAAGAGAGAGGGGCCAGAGTTCAGTAGCTGGTATGAGGGAGGTCCCTGCAGACTGTGGAGAGACTGGACAGCTTTTATCAAGCAGGAGGGAATACTTTGAATCCTATTGGCCATCTCTACTGCTGAATCTGTTACTTAGCCCACAATAGTGAAGCCATAAATATTTTTCATATTGGGACTGACTCTTTACATTTTTAAATATTGAAACAAAATGCAGTTTATGTCATAATTTCCAAAGGACCTTTATTTTTCAGTTGCTCCATTTACTTAGCAAATGACTTCTTTCTTATTGTAACAGTTACTATCTCTCCTTGGAAATTTTGTTCCATTGTTGGTTATAAGTCGAAGGACTTATCTGGAAATGTTGAAGTGGACAATTAGATTACAGAAAACTGGACGTAGGGTATTTTTCATTTATCAATGGTAAAACATTCTTCTGCTCTTGATATTTGTCAAATGTTTATGTTCTGTTTTTCATTTTATAGCCCTGATTGTTTTTGTACTTTATTTGGTATTTTATTGTTAGAAAATTAAATTTTATTTAGAGTGTAATCACCTTCCAAGTTCCTTAGTTCAAATTTTCCACATGAATATTCGTAATTTGATTGTCAAATTTTAAAATTACTCATAGAATAGTCATCTTTTCATTATAGAAAGCAGCATATTTTTAAGGGTTCCACAGTTGCTGTTTTTAATCATAGAAAATGGTTATTTGTTTAATAAAGAAAAAAGCTATTGGAGATAAGAAAGGACCCAGAATGTAATGCAGAGTCTACTTTCTAGAACAATATTCTCCTGTATCAGTGATGCAAGTGACTTTACAGTTAAATTGAAAAGGAACCAACAAGTGTTTCATGGTTCCCTAAAAGGCCCTATAAAGAAACCATAAGAGACTCTTAAAAACTGAAAATAAACTGAGGGTTGAGTTGGGGTGGGAGGGAGGGGAAAGTGAGTGATGGGCATTGAGGAGGGCACCTGTTGGGATGAGCAGTGGGTGTTGTATGGAAACCAATTTGACAATAAATTTCATATTAAAAAAAGAAAGAAAGAAAGAAAAGAAACCATTCCACCAAGAAGCACAGTGTTTTAACACTACAGAGAACACCACAGTCCCCTATTTAGGATTGTAATTATCCATAACTATGTGTGCTGTGCTTCACACCCAGCCAGGTGACTCACAGGACCTGATACCAGTTCACTAGGATGGTAGGATGCTTTGAGGTGAAAACTTTTATGCTTTTTCCCTCAAATGCCCTCACTCCCTTAGACTTTAGGTTGTAGAAGTTTGAACGAGTTAAGTCTGTTCCAGGGCTTATGCCTTGTGCAAGAAAGAGCAGTAGAGCTGATTTGTTCGTTGATGTCTTCCAGATGTTGTGGTTTGGTGTTTTGTTGGCTGAAGAGTTAATTTTTGTTTTCATAAAGTCTCTCCGCTGCCATGGCTTGTAGAGTCACTCTACCTTTCAGCCAGGGTTACAAAAAACTGATACCAAGAAATGGAAGCCAAAGAATGTCAGCCACAGCTCTTTCCTTAAAGAGAAAAAAAAAACCCTCCACATTCTACTGTGAAATACAGCACACTCATAAAATGCACAAAATAAAAGCATGCAGCTCATTGAATCATTATAAAACAGACACCCAGGCTGACAGACTGCCAATGCACTGTTTTCCCGTGTGTTCCTTCCCCATCCAAATCCCCTTCTTCTCAAAGAAGACCTGATTTTAAAAATAAAGTTTCTTGGGGCGCCTGGGTGGCGCAGTCGGTTAAGCGTCCGACTTCAGCCAGGTCACGATCTCGCGGTCCGTGAGTTCGAGCCCCGCGTCAGGCTCTGGGCTGATGGCTCAGAGCCTGGAGCCTGTTTCAGATTCTGTGTCTCCCTCTCTCTCTGCCCCTCCCCCATTCATGCTCTGTCTCTCTCTGTCCCAAAAATAAATAAACGTTAAAAAAAATTAAAAAAAATAAATAAAGTTTCTCTTGCTTTTCATCACTCAAATTACCACCTAAATAGGAAATCATTAAGGACTACAGTTTAATTTAATCTGCTTTTATCATGTTTTGTTTAGTTTCTGATTTCTTTTACTGATAGATAGGAAGATGCCTCCATGCTCTTTATGTAGCTGCAGTTCACTCACTTTTATTCCTCTGTGGCATTCCATTGTGCCCAAAGTTATTATATTCACTGTTGATGAACAATTAGATTGCTTCCAGAGTTTGGCTTTTATTAATGATATCACCGTGAGTATCCTTGTACTTGCTCTGGGTATTCTTAGGAACATCTGGTGCACGTATATTGGTATATCTAGGAGTAGAATTGCTGAGTTGTAGAAAGCGCATGTCTACAACTTTAGAACTTTTCCTGAGTGATGATGCCAGTTTACTGTGTCAGTATCATTTTGACGGCTCTCCTCATCAACCCTTGGAATTGTCAGTCCTTTTAATTTACATGTGGAATTCTCATCATGAACATATTTTGCGTTAATTTTATATAGTGTTTGACTTTTAAGTGGCTGTTCAAGTCTTTTGCCAGTTTCCTTTTCTGAGTTACTCTTTTCTTGTTGAGTTTTAGGAGTTCCCTATTATTCTGAATATAAGCCCCTTATCAGTTATATGTGTTTTAAGTATATTTTCTCAGTCTACGGCTTACTTTCTCACTGTCTTAATGATATCTTTTGAAATAACGGTTCTTAAAGATTACTCAAAGTTATTAGTCTTTTACTCAGTATTTCACATCTCTCCCTTCCTCTATAAACTAAATGATTTTCAGTAAGAATCAAGAATTTAATGATATATGAGACAATAAAACTTTTCTTTATTGAACTTTGATATATAATTTTGCTACTTAAAAAAAATTAAAATTAAAAAATAAAAAAATTACCAATCCAAAGGAAAACAAGTTAATACATGAATATTTTTAATTAAAATATTCTTATTATCTAATCTATTATTATATCTACTGACTCAATCTTGTTTTATGATGACACCAGTACCTCACTTGAAATTCCTTACAAAATTTCTTTATGAAGTTTTCTACAAAATTACTGATTTCTCAACAACAGTACAAATAATTTCAGAACAGTAACAAAAAAAACCCCATGGTATTTATTCAGTAGTTTTCATATATACCTAACTGTTCAAACATTGGTTTGTTTGTTTACACTGATCCATTTTCAAATTTATTTTCATTCAGTGCAAACTATTTCTATTTTCCATTTTAATGTCTCCTTTATTCAAGATTATTTTTGAATTTTATTTATAAGTTTCCATAGTATTGGGATTGTCTAGATATTTGTTTCTAATTTGTCATGGTCTTTTGTAACTTATTGACTTAAGGAGTGTGTATCAACTGTAATAAAATGAAAAAATGGGGCGCCTGGGTGGCTCTGTCGGCTAAGTGTATGACCCTTGATTTCACAAAATCGTGATCTCATGGTTTGTGAGTCTGAGCCCCACGTCAGGTTCTGTGCTGATGGTGCGGAGCCTACTTTGGATCCTCTGTCTCCTTCTCTCTCAGCCCCTCCCCTGCTCTCTCTCTCTCTCTCTCTCTCTCCCTCTCTCAAAATAAATGAACATTAAAAAAATACAAATAAAAATAAAACGGAAAAAATATATTCTAAAATTGTTGGGAGTATTCTATTTTGGTCACTTAGGTGAAACGTTAATTACGTAGTTAAAATTATTTATATCCTTACTAAATTTTTCAGTTCCTAAAAATCAGTATAAAAAATGTCCACTATAATTATGAATTTGTCTGTTTTTCTTTTTACTTTATATATTTTGAGGCTATGTTAATTTATATGCAAATTTATTATAACTGGAGAACCGATTATTTTATCATTATAAAATGCTCCTCTTTATTTCTAGTAATACTTTAGTCTTAAAGTCTCCTCTGTTTTATCTTAATGAGAGACAACAGGAAAACATGCCTTTAGCATCATTTAGTAAGTTGTAACATAGTGAAATATGATGGATTTATACCTTAAAGATGGTTGTATGACACCTTCCAACAAGAAAATATTAATTAGCCTGTCAACAAAGTGAGATAAATATTTGTGGTGAAATGTGCAGAGAATTGTTGGTAATATCATGATGTGTATAAACTCATAGTGGAAGAGGTTATGTTGAGGCAAGTTGGCTACAAAATAAGTTATTTCACCCTTTTGAAATAAATGGTATCCAGGCAAGATAGAGTGCCTCAACGATCCATTAATTGGTGAGAGACGGCTGAAATATTTAGAATGTGGAGTAGGCACCGCTCTAAGATTAGCTAATTTTTAAATTATGTTTATTTTAATGCATCTATGTTTTAAGTGTCAAGACAAAAGTTTTAAAGGTGATTGAAAATTAAAATCCTAATGTGACACTATCTGATTTTTTTCCCCACTGGGTAACCATATTTTGGGAAAAGGACACATACGAAAATATATTTACATAATTTTTTAAACCTCTCCAGTAATAATACTACTTGTTAGTATCAATTATAGTTACCACTTAGTTCCTTTAATCAACACAAAATCCCTATGAGCTATCATTATCTGACTTTTAGATGAGGGATCACAGTCCAGGGAATATAAATAAACAGCTTAAGACCACATAGTTTATGAGAAACAGAGCCATTACTAAAACATAGGTCTTTTTAAATCTAAAATCCATGCTCTTTGCACTATTATGTGCTGTTAAGAACTACCTGTTTTATGTCAACTGGAAGCAGTATGAGCAAAAATAGTATTGAATAAGATAATGCTGTTAGAACACACTAAGGTCAAACTTCAAGAAATGTATAAATAGCTATAAAACGCTGGGAATAGTCTAGGATATAACATGACAGACTTTCTTGGCATGCAGTCCTGAGGCCATCCAGATGCAAAATCAATTAGAAAAGGGCAGAGATCAAAGTTCAACATTGTGTACATTTGTTTCGTGAATAACATAGATACAGGGTCTGTTTGTCATCATCTTTGATCATTACTAAAATAGATTGCATGATTGTAGATTATATGCAGGTATTAAAGTGTTTTTCAAGCTACAGCATTGTCTGTGAATAAGGATGTGATGTACATAATGTGATGTATGTATGTGATGTATATAAATGTATTCTAAGAAAACCTGATCCATGAAAATCTGACCTTTCTATCGATGAAATAGGAAGTGATGAGTCACTTTATAAAAAGACTCTTACTTAGAAAAATGATTCTGCAGGATTTCTTTAAAATCCAAGCTCCTCTTATGCCTTTAGAAAAGAATTCCATTTGTAATACTTGGGTTTGCACAAGATCTCTCAGAAATATATGTGCTGCACAAAGTATCATGAGCCATGTGCACGTGTCCTTGAATAAATGCAACATTTAAAAGGGATTAAAGAACAAATAATTTGGAATAATAAAATCATATGGACAATCTAATGCAACCAAATATTTAGTTTATTTCAGTTATTTACACTGCAGAATAAGGACAATGCATTGTTATAATCAAGATTTAGGACCCAGCAATCTGAAATTCCAGTTTTGGGTTATTCTGATACAAAATCCATCTCAGAGTTGGTTAATAAGGTAAATGTGTCCACTACTGGTAAGGAGCACATGTTCCAAAAGCATCAACTTAAGGGCATGACCTGAATTGAATGAGTTAAGGTTTTATTTTTATATCAGAATCCTATTTACTTGAGCAGTTTGAATACCCTAGGATGACTTCAAGGAAAAGGCAAGTGTTTCTGCAATCCCTCAGAACTAGGACTGTGATGATTCACACTCTATTATGAGCTGAGACACAACCAGGTACATGTATTAATATATTATTAAACACTCACAGGTGGCTTAAATTTACAAAGTACATGGTGAGTAAATCAGTTAGCCACATTTGTATTCACCAGACAATGGCAATTGTATAAAGGCAAGTAATAATATCATAATAATCACAGTAATAGCAATAATCTTGAGAAATACTTTTCCATTTAAGGAAATTAAATGTATTTTGAAAAAATTAAGGATGTTTCTCATTGAATATAGCTTCCTCCCTAGCTATGCTTGTATATAGGCATTTCTACAACAGATGATTGTGTATTTCACGCACAACACTTTCCTGTAAGAAGAGCTTGCTGTTCTTGGAATGGATGGCTCCTTGCTGTTCCAATGTCAGCTCAAATGCCACCTCCTCAGAGCAGTCACCGTAAACTCCTGTCTAAAGAAGCCATTTCTTACCACTACTCCGAGTAACTACCTATCCCATTAATATATTTTATTGGATGTAGCGCTCATCACAATGTGGAATTATTTTTTGACTTATTAGTTTATTTGCTTCATTGGTAGTCATACTCCTGAATGGAAGAAGCTTCAGGAGAGAACGTTACATGTATCCCTAGGCGCTGAATCCCCAGCCTTGGGAAGAGCCTCTAGCACAGAAGTAGAGGTGCTCAGTCAACTTGTGTCTCGTGAATAAATGAATGAATAAAGGGCTTTTAGTTGTCATTTTAATTGGCTAAATTTATGTTCATATTTCGTTATATGATTACATTTCTCTGGAGTATAGTTATGGTTAAATATAATAGTCAAGCACTAAAACAATGTTGATAATTAGTGTAGTATTTTATCCATTTATTCATTTTAAACATATTTCTTGCCTTTGCGGAAATAACACAAAAACAATGTCGAATAAGTGTCATGTAAGGAAAAGTTCAAGATATAAGGAGATTGTAAAGGGGGAAAATAATTGATTCTAGTGTGGGTTCAGAAAAAAAAAAAACTCTAGAAGGAAATGCCTTTTAAGCTAAGCCTAGGATGACCAAAATAAGTTATTGTCAAAACTAGGACAGATTTCAGTGTAAAACATGAGAATAAATGTAATGAAATAATTTATTTGGATCCCATTTGGATCCCATTTTGTTTTATTTTATGGGTGAACTAAAGAACTATAAAAAGAACTATAAACTATAAATTCTTTGAAACAGTTTTTTTTTAATAAGAATTTTTTCATTGAAAGAGGTAAAAAGAGACGTGACAAATTTGGTAGCCAGCCTTCAGGATGAACTTCAATTAGCCTTACCTCCTGATTGTCACACCCTTGTGTAGTCCCAACCTACAATGAGCAAGGGTTGGTCTGTGTGCTTATAGAAAATGACAGAAGTGACAGTGTGAGATATTCAAGACCTCATAAAAGGCATCGTAACTTCTGCCTTCCTCTCTGGAATTGCTCACTCTCGAGGAAGGCAGTGGCCACTGAAGTAGCCCAAGGAGAGGCTCGTGTGGGGAGGAAATGAGACCTACCAACAACCACCACCAGTTTGCCATTTATGTGAATGAGCCACCCTGGAAGTGAATCCTTAGGCCCCTGAAGGCTTGGGAGGAATATAGTGCCATCAAAACTTTGACTGGAACCTCATGAGAGACAAAGCTAGGCTGTTGCCAATTCTTGACCTCAGACATTATAGACAATAAATGTTAACTCCATGAAGCCACCCAATGTGTGGTAACTTGTTATGTAGAAATAGATAACTCACGCAATAAGTGATGCAATATCTGAATCTGCACCAGGTCTTCAATCCTTCACTGAAGGAAAAAAAAAATGCTGTAGATCGGCTTGGGTCAATTGGCAAAATTATTATATGGATGTGAGAGAAAAATCTAACCTAGGTGTTACATTTACTGGTAATGATAACTGTACTATGGTTTTATAAAAGGATATTTTTACTTTTGGGGAAATACATGCCAAGGTATTTAAGAATAAAAGCAAAAAGATAGGATACATACAATTTACTTTCAAACGTGATAGGAGAGTAAGTGCTCAAATGACTGCAGCAAATGGGACAAAATGTTAACAATAGGTGAATGCAGTTAAAGTATATACAGCTATACTATGTACAGTTTTTTATTCCTCCAACTCTTCTTCCGTATGTTTGATGTTAGTCCCTGACAAAAAGTTACACCATGTTTTCTAAAAAATTAATAAAACAACATATAACCTTGTACATTAAAGAAAAATTCAAAATCTTTAAATTAATCATAAGACCATCAAAAATATCATAAGTGATTGTGGGGCGCCTGGGTGGCGCAGTCGGTTAAGCGTCCAACTTCAGCCAGGTCACGGTCTCGCGGTCCGTGAGTTCCAGCCCCGCGTCAGGCTCTGGGCTGATGGCTCAGAGCCCGGAGCCTGTTTCCGATTCTGTGTCTCCCTCTCTCTCTGCCCCTCCCCTGTTCATGCTCTGTCTCTCTCTGTCCCAAAAATAAATAAACGTTGAAAAAAAATTTTAAAAAATCATAAGTGATTGAACAGTGCATATTAATATATTTCAATCAATTTCCTAGGTATATCTGTTTAATCAATTTCCGAGGTGTCTAATACATTATTTCTCCAAAGACTGTGATTTTTATTATGGTCTATTCTTTTTATAGAATTACTGGCAATCTTCTTTAAAATGCACTTTATTGCTGATAAATTAGAAATTATTTATACCTTCAACTGAACCATCTCTATAGAGCATAATAATGTTTCCTTTTTTAAGTGTATTTATTTTTGAGAGAGAGAGAGGAAGGAGCAGAGGGAGAGGGACAGTGAGAATCCCAAGCAGGCTCTGCACTGTCAGTGCAGAGCCGGACATGGGGCTCGATCCCACAAATCGTGAGATCATTACAAAATCAAGAGTCAACACTTAACCAGCTGAGCTACCCAGGTGCCTCTAGAGCCTAATAATACTTATAATGGAGAAAATACTCTCTTGGTTGTTGATGAAGTATCTGATAAACTCAGAGCTAATTCTACTAAGTAAAGGATATGCTTAATTCCAATTTGTTTTGTATTAAGTTGTATAAATGTTTCAGCCCTAATATTTTTATAGGTACTGTCTTTTTTTCCCCTCCTTTTGAGTAACTTAGTTGATTATATTTTTAATGAGGCAAAACTGATCAAGTAGGTTTGCTTAATTTGTGAATCTTGAATCTTTATCCAAATTGAGAATTTCCAAATCATGCCCCTTCTCAATTCTTTTGCATCCTGAGATGGAATATACATGTATACAACCAAAAATAGCTCAGTCAAAAGTTGCTTCAGATATTTCAAAGCTGAATTGTTCAATTTTAAAATGCAGTTTTACAAAGAGATAGGAAAGAAGCTTATGGGCTGTTAGAATATTTTGTATCTTCATCAGGATGGTAATTATATGGGTATAAACATATACACATAAGTTTATATAAAATAAAACTCTAAAACAATGATCAAACAATAAAAATCTATCAAATTGTGCCCTTATGATTAATTTACATATTTTAGGTATATTATATCTGGGGGAAAAAGAAGACAGTGAAGTCTCATACTGTTTTATCTGCTCAGATCCTTTTTGCTTTTTGACTGTAAATGTCATTATTTTCCTGGTTGTAAGTTTTAGTTGTAATAATGACAGTTTTTAAAAGATTGAAAACTAAAATTTTTGGCACACCCTTGGTTAAACACTTTTAGAGATAGTTAACTGATTTTTAACAAATTCAACCACAATTTAGAAGGATGATTTAATTTACCAAAAGGTTTATTATTATCGTAGGACACATAGGTCGACTTCAAAGTAGTCCTTCAGTGGTTAAAACATTTCTCAAATCCAAACAATGCTGAGCAGCAAAGTGAGGAAGCAAGTACCCCTCTGCTGAAGCTTTTTCTAATCAAGTCAACATCTGCTTCTTCGCAACAATTTTATAGTTCAGTTAGTTTATCTCCACATCTATATAACAGTATTGTGAAATGTGACATCTACAGGTTCCATTTTGATTAGGAGACACTGCTGTTTGTTTGAATGTAATTATTACTTATATGTGTGCCACAGCAGATAGAGGAAAATTTCTGCCCCATAAGTTCCTTAATTTAGTAAGAATATTGCTTTTACCCAAATGCTGTGCTCCACCACACATGCATCTTGTTCATATTATCACCGCAGAAGCAAATAATTTTTTGTGCCATTTTGAACTTAATCAAGTTTACAATAACATTCACAGTAATATCAGATGTTTCACTTTTAGCAGAATGTACTTTCCAAAGCTTTTATTTGATTTCATGAACTGCATTAAAAGCAAAAAACAAACAAACAAACAAAAACAAAACAAAACAAAACAAAAAACAAATGTATTACTGGAATTCACTTATTTTTCTGTCTGAAGCATTTAATGACCCTGGTATTATTCTGGTGTCATTTAACTATCTGTGACAGTCTTTTGATCATAAAGCCAATACATTAAACACAGGCACTTCAGGTTTCAAATGTGTTAAAGAAAGCTTAGGATCAAAATAAACATTATTAATTTAGAATAACAGGCAATTTGATTTAGATGAAAAGACGTGGCTCATGGATTGATATGTAAACACACCTTGTGTAGCTGCTTTTGTACCATCCATAAGAGTGAAAAGTAAATGTCAACAAACACTTTTTGCAAGTTACACATTTATAATCAACTATCTTGAGAAATGGAAATTCAGTATTTAATTTTTCATTAAACATGCACTCTCATTTTTGAGCTCATTGCTGCCAAAGGATTTACTGTAAAATAAAAAAAAAACATTATAAAACAAGAAAAAATAGTAACTGTTGACGTAGTATTTACAACAAAGGGCAAAATGATTCTAGCAAGAGCTTTCAGATTCCTCTATGTAAGCACTATGACCGTAGTGTTCAGTCTCTGTTTCCTGCATGTCTTAGTTTACTCAGGCTATCATAAGAGCATACCATAAACTGGGTGGCTTAAACAACAGAAACTCATTTTCTTATAGTTCCAGAGTCTGGAAGTTCTTCTGGCTTACAGACAGGCTTCTCACTGTGTCCTCACAAGGCGGTGAGAGAGATCTCTTCTGGTAAGGTCATAGTCCTGTAGGATTAGGGCCCCACTGTGAACACCCCATTTAATCTTAATTACTCCCTAAAGATCTTATCTCTAGACCTAGTCACATTGGGGCTTAGGGCTTTAATGTAGACATTTGGGAATGACACAAATCAATCTATAGTATTCCAACCCTTGCCCCCCAAATTCATGTCCTTAACACATGCAACATACATTCATCCCATCCCAGCAGCCCCAAAAGTATTAATTCATTTCAGCATCAAATATAAAGTCTAAAGTCCTGAATCTCAGCTAAATATCATTCAAATTAGATGTGGATGAGATTCAAGGTATGATTCAGCCTGAAGCAAAATTCCTCTCCAGATGTGAAGCTGTGAAACCAGACAAGTTATGTGCTTCAAAATACAGTGCTAAAGCAGGCATAGGGTGGACATTCCCATTCCAAGAGGGCGGAATCAGAAGGAAGGGGTGACAGGTCCCAAGCAAGTCCAAAACCTAGATAGGCAAATTGCATTAGATCTTAAGGCTCAACAATAATCCTTAATAAGGCTCAAGATATATCTAGATCTATCTATCATGACAGGGGGGAGGGGGGTGTCTGGAGGTGTTATAAAGAATAGCTCACATGAATATGGAGGCTGAGAAGTCCCAAGATCTGTAGTTCACAAAGTGGGGACACTGGAGAGACAGTGGTGTGGCTCCAGTCTAAGAAAAAGGCCTGAGAACCAGTTGTGTAAGTTCCAGTCCAAAAGCCAACAGGCTCAAGACCCAAGGAAAGCCACTGTTTCAGTTTGAGTTTAAGACAGAAAGACTGATATCCTAGCTCAAACAGCCAGGTGGAGTTTCCTCTCCCTCAGCCTTGATCTTCTATTTAGGTTTTCAGTTGATTAGAGGAGAATTACCCACAACTGGGGAAAGTAATCATCTTCACTCAGTCTACCTGATTCAAATGTTAATCTAATCCAGAAACACCGTTGTAGACACACTCAGATGTCTGGTGGCTTGGAAGTTTCATCCACCCACTAGCCTTAACCTGAGTCTGGGCTGAAGTGTCAAGTGCTTCACATGCCTAGCACTTGAAAGCGGATACTTGATCATCAACTTCTTGTATGAAATTGTTCTTTTTCCACAAGGATTTTACACATGATGTCTTTGTATCTCAAAGATCTCTTGCACTCTATTGGTATTAGTTTTTAGTCATTTTGGCTAAAATAGCAAGTACACATAGCAAATGAGAGGCAAAAGAAGAAACCCTATCACGGAGTATCTGGTGTGTTATGCTGAGGATTTGGGAATCCTTAAGGACACTGGGACATCACTGAAAGACTTTAAAAATAGGAGTGACACTGTAAGGTTGGCATTATAGAGTTCAATGTAGTAGTAATGTGAAGAATGGATGGCAGGGGAATAAAAGTTACATGGAAGACTGTAAGGAAACCCAGATTGCCCAGGAAAGAGTGCACATTAGCTTTTACTGATGTAAGAGAAGTGGGGAGGGAAGGAAAAGGACAGATTTGGGAGATATTTAGGAGGTAGACTTAAGGGAACTTGAGTCTTCAGGATAGAAGTCTAGGATGTATACCTGTAAATTTTGATAGAAAAAGAGGTGCCAGGTAAGATGAACATGAAGGAGTTGGCAAGCCTGGTAAGAGGAAAATCAGAAGAGTTTTCTAGAAAGCAAAAGATGTAAAGATTTCAAGAAGGAGGAAAAGCTCAAATGGGAAGCTGCTAGAAGTAGAGCAAATTGGGAGCAGAGAGTGACATGAATAGTCATTAGTCACATTAACAAGAGAGTTTTTGATGGTGTGATTGGAGCAAAAGTCATATTAGAGTAGATTGAGGATGGAAGGGAAGATGAAAATAACAAAGGTACTTTGTTTTTTTAACTTTGGCTTTTATACTTGTTGGGGAGAGTATGTAACTGTAGAGGCTGCTTTTAGGCAACGAACTTGAGCAATGGAAAACTGAGCAAGGCAAAAGAGCCCACAGAGACCACCAAGCTGAATGCAAACAGGCTCATTAAGCAACCCACTTCGAAATAACCATAGGCCCTAAGTGACCAATTAGAACCAGGCATAGCTCCTAAGGTTACCAAAAAAGGGAAAATTCCATCCGTCCCCATAGTCCCTCACCACCACCTTGTCTTCTGGCAGAAAGTCTCTCTTTGCTGTCCCGCCTGATGCTCCCTTGCTGTGTATTCAATAAACTTCTCTTTTGTTCTGCCTTTGGGTGAATTCTTTCACCACCCTTGCTGCCTATCTCCACCCAAGCACCACATATGGTGCCCCCCCATCCGATCTGGATGCCCCACAGTCCCTAGAAAAAAAGATGGAGATGTGAACATTAGCATTATTTTAAATTAAAATTTATGCATATGGAGTTTGACATTTTCCCAACATTTTCCCCCAGATTATATATGGAGATAATAATTTATCAAAGCCAACACAAATGGCCAATGATAAGTCCTCATACAGTTGTTTCTTTAAATTATATTATTTATAGGTATATTCTAGAGGACTTTAAGGGGGAAGAGAAACACTGAAGTGATTTCTTAAATTGGGAAACTAAGGAGATTAGTACTTAATATAACTAAAATGTAACTTGTAAAAAAAAAAATGTACCCTGGCTGAGTATAATCAGGTGGTGTACCCTTTTGGACTATGGGAATTTGGGTAAGAGGTGTTTAGGATTTTGCTTACCTCATATGCAGATGAATCACTCAACAATAGAGCCTGGTTATCTTCATATACATGGAGCTGGAGCAGATTTTAAATTCTCAGTGTCCTAGTGCTTGAATTTATAGCCACAGTGGATTCTTGTGTCACACCTCCTTGGTGCCAGTGGTGTTCATTGGGTTTGACACCATTTCTGCTGTTTATTAGGGTTTTTTTGTCTTTACTATTCCATGTGGGAAGTGTTGAAATATGAGTTCCTGTAGAAATGCATAGAGTATCATATATGTGTCTTGTTTATAAGCATAGGTTATATGTAAGTTACATAGTAGCCTCCAAAACCAGAGCAGGTAAGCAGCTACATCAAGTCAAATTAATTTAGTTAACTAAATCACATTAATAAAGAGAGATTGTCCTATAAATTGTATTATAATAATTCATGTTAACCTTCGAAGTAGTTGTTTCTATCTGAATGAGAACTAGTGTTGAATTATCAACAATGGGTTTTTTAGGGTTTGTGATGCAAAATATTTTTCCCTATTGAAACTAACTGTAATTATGCTTGAGCACTAAAGGAATTCAACCTGTAACTGTTATTTTTTTATAAACAAATTCACCGTATAGGCAAGGAAAAACTGTCTAAGTTGCAATTTAGAGGGTATGAGCGTTTATATGAGATTCAAGTCTTTCTAAAAGTGTAGTATCCCTTTTGTTGTAGAATACACAGAGGTCAATAAATAATGTGTTCTAGTGCAGAAACAATAACAAACTGCTTCCTATAAGAAACTGCTCATTTTATAATGAAGAACATTTTTTATCTGGAAGTGTACCATTCGGTGGAATATACTCTCTCTAGAGCATAAAATGTTCTTCAGGCAAATGAACGGAGTCATTCAGCAAGTGTCACAACAATCTTTCATGAGTTCAATTTAATGTGAAAACACTTCATGCCCCTCATCCTAAATTTAGTGGAACTTGAAAACAGTTGATGTTTGGATCCAGATGGTAGACATCTAGAATTTTTATTAAAAACCCAATAATGAATGGGCAAGAACAATTATGTAATGTGGCTATTTGGGATATTTTTAGGTTTTCTATCGATATTCACCAGTCACAATATTTAAATTCTGGCCCAAACACATACTAAGTATTCATCAGTAACTTAAGTCAGCAAGACATTTACTGCCAGGTTGTACTAAGTAGCATGTAATTGCTATAGGTTAATATATTCTACAATGTGCTCTTTTCTAGTACTGTAGAAATGAACTACCAAGATCAGAACTCCGATATTTTGTATTAACCAGAGAAAGAAGTCAATAATGGTGTCAATTTATAAATGAAATCATCTTCTACTTAGAATTTGCTTCAGGTTTTATAATGATTCTAATATTCTTTCTCCAGTAATGAAATATACCAAAAAGAGACATGCTCAATTAATTACCATATTTTATAGTAAATTCAGTTTAAATTTTTCCATATTTTGCATTCAAATGACAAGGTTATAATGTATTTTAGTTGTAAAATAAGCATATATATAAAACTTTCATCCCCAAACCTTAACGTCCATTAGTAACCTCATGATAAGAAGATAAGCTAATTTCAAGATAAACCTGGATAATCACTCTTCCAAGTTAATACCATGAGTGGGAGATTGTGGAAGGGAAACACATCTCCTAAAGTGACTGTTTCTACAGACACCCCTCCTTTCCCTAACTCTGTACCCTTAGCTCCCTTACCCCTCCAAGTAAAAAATCCAAAGCGTTTATTTCCAAATCCAATTTTTCACTAGGGCCTCTGATTCCAATAATCACATTTCATGAAGATGTCTTCAGGTATCTGTACCGTTGAGGTGACAAGGGAGAGTCCATTTCTCCTGAAGGAACAGTTTAATGGATTAGAATCTCTGAGAATATTTGTAGCACCTTTGCTTAAAATTTGCCCCCTGTATATTAACAGAGAAATGCTTTGGCTTAGCTCAGATGTAAAGGTTCTTATTTTCAAAATACAGAGGTTGGAAAGCAGGGTGGGGGGTGGGAATCCAGAACCAGAGGTATTAAGATTCTGCATTGTGACCAAATTATTTTGTCCTCTCAACAATTAAATTGTTTTAAGTTGAAGTCAATTACATTTAATTGTTACTCAATCCTCCAGCCTCCAGATTATGAATCTTTTGAGGGCAGGCATGTGTTTACTGTTGTATCTCCAGTGCCTAGCACAGGAGTGTCAAGCAAAAATATTTGCCAAATGAGTGAATTCTCTTCATAGCCCTTATTATAGCTATATAGATACAAGGTTTTTCAAGGAGCTTTTAGATTAATTTTATTCATAGTGACCACAATGCTAAAGATAATAATTCTGTCAGCTGCAATTTTATTGTAAAGAGTTGTAAGGAAAGATATCATGACACTCATAGGGTATTTATTATCATTGATGAACCCATAAATGATAGCACAGTATGGTGGTTAAGAATAGAGTATTCAATATTGGAATGACTGGTTTCTAATCCTGCTACTGGGTTTTATTGACTCTGTAACCTTGGACAAAATTGATAAACTTTTTGGACCTCAGGTTTCTCTCCTGTTTACATTAATAATAAGCATTACATAATGATCATTATTTTACAGGGATATCATAAAGGTTAAATCAGATCAGGTATGTAAAACTGAGCATCTAGTGAGAAAAGTGCCATTTAGTGAGCACACAATAATGGTACCTATTTTGAGCTGATTAATATAGTTGCAAGAAGTAAGTAGAAAAAAGAAATTCTGAACTTAAGATGATTCCTGATTTGGCATAAATGGTCAAGTGGCTTTAAAAGAATAGAGAATCTTCAAAATTTTGATTAACTGGCACAAGAATCTGCAAGATTTCTCTAGTAATTACCTTTTAAATCTTCATTAAAAGTTTGTAAAAAGAACAAATGCCTTGTGTGCACATTTGTTAGTTGTGTTGTGGAAATAAAAGAAAAATGTGATAAATTGCACATCTGGGAGGGTGTATTTATTTTCTATTGCTGTATAGCAAATTACCACAAACTTAGCTGCTTAAAACAGCACCCTTTCATTAGCTCACCATTCTATTTCAGAAAATCGACTTCAACAACGAACACCCATTCATTAATTCACAGTTCTGTAAGTCAGAAGTCTGGGCAGGTTTGATGGAGCTCTCTCTTCAGGCTCTCACAAAACCAGAATCAAGTTGTCAGCAGGGCTGGGTTCTTACCTGAAAGCTGTGGGGAGGAACCTGCTTCCAAACTTGGCCAGAGAGCTGGCAGAATCCACTTCATTGCTATCAAAGGTCTAAGGCCCTCTTTCCTTGCAGGCTCTCAGCTGGGTGTAATTCTCAGCAACTAGAGGTAGCTCTCCAGTGCTTGCCTATTGCCCCCTCCATCTTCAAAAGCCAACCAATTCTTGTGTTTAGAATCTCTCTCCTTCAGGTATCTTCTGGATGGCCCTGTTGTAAAGGGCTCAAGTAATTAGGTTGTACCGACGCAGATAGTATCCCTTTTGATTATCTCAAAGTCAACTAGATCAGTAACCTTAATTACCTCTGCAACATTATTTTTACCACTTAATATAAGAGATTCACAGGAGTAAAACCAGGAAACAAAATTCATGGGGACATCTTAAAATTCTGTGTATGACAGGGAAATGAGAACAGGTCTGGGAACTAAGAAGTAAGGGAGATCAAGAGTCCTTCCTGAGTGTAGAACCTGGGTGAACATGAAGACACAAACCCCAAAGAGACCCAGCAGAGCAGCTTGGCTGACATCTGGCTTAGGTGACCTTTCTACAGCCTACTTCAAGGTACCAGGCACTCTGACATAAAATATGTCACATAGCCACATCTGTCAGTAGTAAGAGGGAAATCCAGAATCAATCTCAGGCAGCTCTTGTAGAATGTTTCACATGCACACTGGCAAGGTGTGTTTTCATCAGGCTCAAAAGCTATGGACATAAATATGTTGTTAATAAAATTGAAGAGATATGTTGCTAGAACCACAAAATTGAGAAACTTACTGTGAAGTGAGGGAAATAAACCTTAAGATGCTACTCTCAAGGTGTTGTAAAAATGTTGCAGCTCTTGAGTGTGATTTTTACAACAGCATAAGAGAATGACTATCTAAAGCTGTCACAAAGTGCTCCTTGAAAATAACTGAACTCAGTACATGACTAATGCATGCCAATAAAATCTCAGGGATATATGTCAAAAGTGAGACTCAGAAAAGTCTCATCTTTTATTGGCCATCCCAGAGGGCTCCTTGTCCCTGCTGGGGGCAGGGGACGGGGGAAAATAGGATAATTAAAAAGATAACCTTTGTTAATGAAGCATAACTTACATTGAAAAAAGCGCACAAAGGATAAGTGTCCACCTTCGTCAATAATTGCAAAATGAATGCACCCAATGAGCCAGCGCCTAAATAAATAAATAGGCTAGCCCCTGCACAACAGAAGCTTCCCCCATGTCTCTATCCTTCCTAAGGTCTAGTCTCCTCCCAACTGGTATCTCTTATTCTGATTTGCAATCTGCTAGGTTAGTTTTGCCTGGTTTTCAGCATTGTATTACTGGCGTTACACAATGCATATTCATTTGTGCCTGACTTTTTTGCTCAACATTATATATATTGTCAAGTATAGATGTAGTTCATTCTCACTGATGCATAGTATTCAATTGGATGAATTTACTATACTTTATTTATCCATTCTACTGTGATACACTTGGGTTGTTTCCAGAGTTTGGCTGTTAAGGGTAGTCCTACTATAGATATTCACACACATACACACCTTATCCTACCACCTTCCCACATTCCACATTTCTATTTGTTATATGCCTTGGAGGGGAAATTGTTGGATCACAGCAAATGTATATGTTCAGCATTAGTAGATGATGCTGAGATCTTTTCCCAAGTGGCTATTCCAGTATATAATCTGCCTAACTTTAGCAATTCTTTGTGTATAGTAGTACCTCATTGAGGTTTTCTTTTGTATTTCCCTGATGATAAATAAGGTTATGTACCTTTAAAATGTTTATTGGCTATTTGGATACCCTCATATATAAAGTGCTTCTTCACTCTTGCCTCTATTTCCTTGCTTGTTTTTGTTGTTGGTGTTGGTGTTAATTTGTGGGATTTTTAAAATACATTTTAGGTTTGAGCTGTTTGTTGGTTATATATGTAGAAAATATCTCCTGCGCTGTGGCTTGCTTGTTCATGCTCTTAATGGTATTTGCCAACAAATAAACATCTTTATTATAAAATCCAATATAATTTTTTTCTTCTTTCTGGTTAGCATTATTTGTGAGCTGATCATAATATACCTCCTAAGTAGTTCCAATTCCACTTAGCAACTAGAAGTCTTCAAGATAACAGTGCCTCTAAACAAAAAGAGAAATTTGAGTGATTTACAAAATCATATGTTTTTTGAACTCAGAAGATACCCAAGGTTACAAAGCAACCAAGCGAACTTAATTGCAGAGCCTCGATAAGGAAACTCAAGTTATTTCAGGTTTGACACTGCAGGAGAGTAAGAGGTAGAAGCAAGTAAGAAGATGTCATGTGCTATTTTAACAGATTCCTAAATGTTGAATTTGATCTCGCTTATTGTTTTAGAGTAAAAGTCCATGGCAAAAACAAACAATCCAATTAGGAAAATGGTTAAAAGATATGAAAAGACATTTCACCAAAGAGAATGTATGGATAGCAACTAAGCACATGAAAAGATGCTCAACATCATTAGCCATTAGGAGACAATGGATTAAAGTCACAATAGAATATCCCTACATACAATCTGAATGGCTAAAATAATAAATAGTGACACTGCCAAATGCTAGTGAGGATGCAGAGAAACTGGACCACTCATGGATGGTGGGGGGCAGGGGGGTGGGAATGTAAAATTGTACTGCCATTCTAAACAGAACAAAACAAAACTAGACCTGCAGCTCTCATACAGATCAGCAATTGCAGTCATGGGCATTTATCCCAGAGAAATGAAAACTTATGTTTTCACAAAAAACCTGTGCACTAATGTTTATGGCAGCTTTACTCACAATAGGGCCAAACTGGAGAGCACACAGATGTCCTACAATGGGTGAATAGTTAAATAATAAACTGTGATACATCTACCCCATGGAGTACTACTCAGCAGTAAAGAGGAACGATCTATTGACTTGTGCAACAATCTAGATGAATATGCAGGAAATTATACCTGCATATAATAATCTAATCCCAAAATATTGCATGCTATGTATTTCTATTTATATAACATTCTTGAACTGCCAAAATGGAGGACGATTTAGTGGTTGCCAGGGTTTAAGGAGGGATCAGGGGCATCAAGGAAGCAGATATGACTTACAAAAGGACAATATAAGGGATCCTTGTGATAAAAACTGTCCTATGTTTTCACTGTATTAATGTCAATATCCTGGTTGTGATATTATAAATTAGTTACCATTGGAGAAAACTAAGTTAAGAATGCATGCAATCTCGCTGTATTATTTTTACAACTGCATATGAACCCACAATTATCTCAAAATAAAAAGTTAAAGAAAAGTATATGGGGAGAAAGTAAGCCATGACTTATCAGTGTCTGAAAAACATAGTGGTTTCTAGTTACATTTTGCACTATATGATGAAATGGTATTATGTTACTAAAAACATTAAAAAAAATAAAACCCATATAATTTTAGCCTTCTTTAAATGTCTAGAATATAGAAGTTGGTGGTTTCTATTTTGAACTAGCCATTTTAAAAGTGGCATGGTACCAAATTCTGGGTACTACATTTTAAGAGGAATTTAAAGGAAATTCAAAGCCAAGATATAAGATGAGGAAAACATTAGAAACCATGTCATACATGAAATAATGATGAAATTGACAGGGTTTACCCACAACAGAGGAGTTGGTGGACATGAGACTGTACTCTAACTATCTAAAGAATTACCCCATGAAAGAAAGATTTCTCTGTAAAACCCTAAGAAATTAAAAATAGAACCAACTGGTGGAAGGTTCAAGAAGAGAGATTTCAGTTTGGTTACCAGGGGCTTGGGTACGGGAAGGAGGAATGAGAGACGTGGGTTAAAGAATACAAACTTTCAGTTATACAATGAATAAGTTCCGGGGATCTAAGTTACAGCAGCATGGTGATTATAGTTAATACTGTATTATATACATGAAATTTGTGGAGAAAACAAATCTTAAATGTTCCCACCACAAGAAAGAAATGATAATGATGTGACGTGATGGAGGTGTTAGCTAATGCTATGGTGGTAATCATTTGGCAATATCTATCACTTACATATTGAGAAAGAAAGAGCAAGAAAGAGAATCAAGACGAAGGGGGGAGCTGCTATTATTACTTAGGTGCATGCATGACCCCCTTAACTTCTAATCCACCAGTGGCCCAGGTGGTGAGGGGTTCATTGCATCGACTGGGAGAAGGTCCTCATCTCCTGCTCTGTGCTGTATCCTGTACCCAGGGCCGTAACAGCAGCTCTGCTTTTGCCCACAAGCAACAAAATCTTTTCAGAAGAACATCATTAGCTTCTGTCCCACCTCTTTCCCTGCCTGGCAGACACCATTCCATCTCTCCATTTTTCTTTCCTTTCTGACTTTTCCTTCCATCCAGCCTTTCTCCCCCAGCCCCACCCTGTCTCCTCAGAAGTCCAAGTGGAAATGGTCAAAGATCAACAGATACTGATGACAACAGAGTGACATTAAAAGTACTAACAGCAGTGTGGAATGGCATCAGATAATCAGAATGGATTCGAACACAGTCTTGGAGTTCTCAGGCCATCTAGCATTAACCCTTTGGTTGCTGGTGCAGCATTGTAGAGGGCCTGGGCAGGAAGGTAGGGTAGTTCTCTTGGTGGCTCAGAGAACTATAAATCAACCAACATAAATTAGTAGCAATCTGTATGGCCATCCTGATGTAGACCTAAAATATCATTAAAGCCTGAGACAAGGTGCAGGTAAGTAAGGGGTAAGGGTATATGGAGGAGGGGAATGGTGGAGGCAGCAGTATTAACAAAAACCAGGCAAAAATGTTTGGTACTTAAATACATATTTGCCTATGACTTACCCATGGTGAAGCTTTAATCTTGTTTGAGGGCCTCTCCCCGAAACTTCCACAGGCTTCCAGATGATACTTTTCTCATTTTTCACCCCCATTCACATCCATCCATCCACCTAATTTGTGTGTACTTTAAGAATGCAAACTTATTCAAGTTTTAGCCTACCCAAAATATAATTAGGAAGCTTCCCTGCAAGTTTGCTGGAGGAAAAGAGCATTAAACAAATTTCGTTTCAAGTGAATTAAAATGCATTCATTTTTTTCTGCATGATATGACCAAAAGATTGTGATGTGGTAAAAAATGAGTGAATAGAAATTGAGTTCTGTTTCTGTCATTGTCCTGCCAATCATTTATATGTTACTTGATTTCACTAAACCTTAATTTCCTCCTCTGTAAAGGGAGAGAGTGAGGCCAAGACTCTAAATTAATAATAAGTGTTTAAAAAATACAAAAGGGGTAAAAGTAAGAAGACAATAAATTGAATAGTAGGTAAAATTACAGTGCAAAAAAAGTTGAATGTAAGTTATTTCTTAGTTTTGTAACTTTTGAGAACTCTTACAGCTTTTATTTACATTTATTATGCTGAATTATACGTCGTGACTACAGTCTGTCATTATTCACTGGCATAGCAGGTTGAAAGTAAATTAACACTTACCACTAAATAGTTTATTTTACAAATATTTGGTATTCTCATTAGGAACAATTAACATTCAAAGGTAAGGTTAAGGGAAAAGTCAATATGCCTTGGGATACATGAAAGTCAAAGCACAAGCTATCATTTTACAACCTTCAAATAGAATTTTGCAGCTTAAAAAACCAGTTAGAGTCTTTGTTAACATTGGTTACTGCTTGGTACTAGGCTTATAGACATTTTTCTTCTTTATTCTCTTTGAACTTTTCCTGTAAGGAGTATGCATTAATTTTATGATCAGAACAATAAAAAAAATCATTGAAAATAATTGGAAAACTAGTAAGCAGAAGACAGGAGAATAGGAATAATGTGGTCATCTTTGGCAGCCCATAAGTCTTTGTTACATGGTAGTGCACTGAATTTATATAGTATAGCATATAAGAAATCAAAGTGATTTGAACCTAATTTTTTTAACATGGATACTTTTATATAACTGAGAGAAATTAAGCCGTATATTTTGAAGATGAGCTTTAAAAAGGAGATTTCCACACTAATTAGTTAGTGATTCCATTCACATTGAAATGCTCATAATTGAAGTGTGTGTGTGTGTATGTGTGTGTGTGTGTGTGTTTATGTACAAAGAGCTAGCAATGTTTCTTTTGTATGATAGATGTCTTTGATGATCCATTCATGGAGGATCATGTAGTCCAACTTGATGAAGGCTGTGACCTTTTCTTACTGATGGAAACACAGCACATGTTGAGGACATACTTCCAGATCCTACCTTGCCAGTTTGAGCACATGTGACAAGAGGAAGAACCCTAGCCAAAGTTTTGGGGGTGGCTCCAGTGGAGCTGCCAGTGACCCATGTTGCTGGTAGGAATACAAGGCAAAAGACTGAAATTCACATGTGCATGCATATATTTGCTAGTGAGCTATGTGATATGATATATATATAAATGGGAAAATAGGCTCCCACGTAAATTAAACTATTCAAACTCATTCTCTAAATAGTATAAGTAAGAACACTACATTTAATATCACATCTTTTTATTGTCACATGGGTATTGAGCTGTAAAGCAAACTTGTTTTTATAAAGGGGATTAGGGTCACCAGAGAGATGGAAAGTTTCTTTATGTTGTCTTGGTTTGCAAAGATCTCCTTTGGATTAGAGGTGACTGGTGAAAATACCTGCTTAACACTCCTTTCCTGACAGGACAGAAATTAGAGTGCAGTCTAAATGAGGTGAATATAAGAAATATGCCTCTGAGAAAGAAACCAAATGGAGTTCTTTAAAAAAAAAAAACTAAAAATCCCAAATGATAGAAAATAACAATTTTTTATAATATGACGCTCAGAGAAGGAAGAAAGATAACAGGGCCTAAAGAAAACAAGTGTTGTAAAGAAAAATGGTTAATTTTAATTTCACTTGTGGGATAGAATTCATAATATGATTAGAAGACTTCTCTATGGCTTATATGGACATTTTAAATAGGTTCTTATTAGGCATTCTCTGCAATACAGAGAAAAACATCAAGCATCTTTTCTGCTATTCCTGGTGTTTTCCTTTGCTTTCTTGTTTATTTAAATTTCTCCCCATTGCATTGGGATTCAGATCATCCTATGTTGGAATGGCTGCTCAGGACTTGGGATTAACTGTGGCTTGGAGCCTACACATATCACTGGGATGAGGGACACGAATGGTATCCTAGTTTCAGATAATGAACGGATGTCATCTGAGAGGACAATAGTGAGCAAGTGTATGGATGCTGAGGCAGGATCTGGAGAGTTTGGAAGTAGACATGCTGTGAAAATTCAGGAAGGATGCATCAATAGCCGGTAGTAGGACTCTAACTTGAGCTGAGCTCCAGTTTTGGTGTGAAAGAGATCAAAAGGGAAGAAAAGATCAGCATAGGCCCTCAGTTTGAAGAAACTAGCTTACTAAGAAATAAGACTCAATAAGGTGAGAACTCTGATGGAATCTGGCATACAAAGTTGAAAACTACATAGGATGCCTCACCTTTTCCCATATGTCTTTAGACAGTAACTCAGATGGCAGAGAAAATTATATTTATGCTTCTTATAATTAATAGTTATAATTGCTAATTTATGTAAAATATCTACCAGCTCCCACTACTATACTTTTTCTTTGAGTGTAGATCATTTAGTCTCTTCAACAATCTTCCTGAATTAACACACAAAAAAATTGATTAAAGATTAAAAACACACAGTTCAACTCTTGTCTTCATTTTGAGCTTCTGGTATTTTATACTTACCTGGTCTCCAAAGAAACTAGGTTCAATGTTCTGACAAAATTCTTAGCCATTCAAAACTCATTACAAATACAGGTTATATGTCAAGGCTAAGCATCTCATTACATCCCTATTGGGTATGTACACATCTTCATAAAACTCACCATTAATTGAGAGAAAATGGGGGACTGATGGCATGAACTGACCACAGGAAATCTATACCATTCATTCCAAAACTCAGAACCATTCTATATGCTAGATGCCTTCATCATTCATTTCTCGACCATCGTGTTGTATCTTATTTGTAATAAAGTTTCTAAGAAAAAGTGCTTTTATTTTGAAATTTCAGCTCTCTGTTGATCTGAATTGCCATTATCACCTGTCCTTTACACTGTCAACATCTTGTCCCTTCCTCCTGCTGAGCCATGAATTTTGACTATCCTTTTAGTTTCTTACTACTTTCACACAAACCTAGAAAAACTACAGGTACATATATATAAGTTCACGGACAACTACAGGAGGTATCTTCCCCTTTACTAGAAAGGCCTTTTTTTTTTCAATATATGAAATTTATTGTCAAATTGGTTTCCATACAACACCCAGTGCTCATCCCAAAAGGTGCCCTCCTCAATACCCATCACCCGCCCTCCCCTCCCTCTCACCCCCCATCAACCCTCAGTTTGTTCTCAGTTTTTAAGAGTCTCTTATGCTTTGGCTCTCTCCCACTCTAACCTCTTTTTTTTTTCCTTCCCCTCCCCCATCGGTTTCTGTTAAGTTTCTCAGGAGCCACATAAGAGTGAAAACATATGGTATCTGTCTTTCTCTGTATGGCTTATTTCACTTAGCATAACACTCTCCAGTTCCATCCACGTTGCTACAAAGGGCCATATTTCATTCAGAAAGACCTTTTTTTTGAGGTTAACCTTGTTAAGATTCATCTGCAATGAAGATCTAGAATCATACTTTCCTATTTTTGCTTTACAAAAATGAACATAAAATCTAATATTGTAATTTTGGTTACATATGTGTATATATATACTGACCTATTGAAACAAATCATATCAAGCTTGACAATTTCTATAGAAAAATATCCCAATGCGTAATGAGTAATCCAATCATTTCACAGTTGAAAATATCTACACAACGTTTTTCCTGATATAACACCTTAATGGCATGCATAGTCCATTTTGCAGTCACTGCTTTTGAAACTGGAATTAATTAACACAATTTTGAAAAGTTCCCTTAATCTTTTCTTGAATATTGTAGATAAAATTAATAGACCATTTTTAGAGGGCTTTCCTGAACTTGCGATGATTTAAGCAGTATGTATGTTGTATAATAGCCTGAGCTTCATTTTAATATAAATTGTTGAAGAAAGCTTTTACTGATTTTTATCATGTTTTCTGTGTCATTGCTAGTACTAAGAGTTAAAAATGACTATGATTCCCATCACTATTGCCAAATTGATTTTTTTCCAAATGTACTTATTCCTTTTGTAAGTGATTGATAACTATCTCCCCAAGGAGATAGTTTTTGCTATTCTTATCATGAGGAAAAAAAATGTAAATCCCCATTTTACAGATTAGTAAGCAAGCCAACCTTTAAATTAGTGATGTCAGTGCCAAACGATCTTCTCTATTCTGGGCTATTATTAATATCCCTTAAACTTTTGAAATACTTTTAACTAATTTTGTAACCTAACCATATGTGGGAAGTTCATTCAATCTGTAAATTGATGGGGAAGATTGTAAATTACATATGACTAGAGACTTTGTTTTGCTCACTGCAGTATCTTTCTCGCCAAGGAACTGGCACTGGCACAGAGTAGGCACCCAATAAATATATATTGAGTAAAATATTAAACCTGAGTGTTAAATTATCCACAATGTTTTAGACTGTTTCTTTTTTTATGAGAATAATGAAAGCATTACCAACAAGAATAAATAACCAATGCCCAGAGTATTTTATTCTAAGCGAAGATTTGTTACTTCTGTATCCTAAAATACAACTATAAAATCTGGCTTAATGTTTAATAACTGAAACAGTGAGAGTGTATCTTTCAGATACAGTTGCATCAGTCAGATTTACTTGCAGAGAACAGAATTCACTCTACCAGGCTTAAGCAGAAGGGATTTGTAATAGTGTATTAAACAGCCAAAGAATTGTTAGAAGGGCTAAAGACACAGAATTTAGACTGAGCTAGGAAGGACATGGGCAAACTGGGCTTCCATGGAAATTTTGCCTTGATTAGTAAGCTGTAGAATCAAAAAGTTGCCAGTGAGATTGGGAAATTGGTGATAACTATTGCCATAATCCAAACAAAAGTGGTATCTCTGACTTTGCTTGTTTCCAGCTCTAACTCAGTTCATCAAGACTCGCAGAAATACATCTGATTCATGGAATCTCAAGTACATCAAGAATACTAGTTGCAAGAGATTTTGGGAAATAGAATTTTAGCATGTAAGCCTCAAATTTATATAAAAGCACACAATCCACTATAAATGGCTCAGGACTTTCATTTCCCCTAAAACATGGTGGCTCTATGGAATTCGGTTTTCCAATTCCTAACAAATAAATTGGAAAGTCAAGCATTAGACCGATCCAAGGTTATTGGATATGTGAAGTCTGACTAGCTTTCTCATCACCCATCAATCACATATGAAATAGTGAAACCAAATCCCTAGAATAGAATGCCACAATATATTTAGAAAGCCATATTTAATGTAATTCCACTCTTAGGTTAGACATTTTGCTCAATTAACATTTGCAAAGCATAGAAGATGGTAGAATACTCTAGTTGAAACAGAAGGATGAGCAGAGCAGTGGGAAAAATGCATCAAGAACAATTTCAGAAGATGCTGCACAGCTTCTGTACAATGTAAACTATAGAATCTGGCAGACCAAGCTGGCATCCAGACCATACTAGCTAGCTATATGACTTTGTAAATCTCCTAACCTCTCTGTGCTTCAATTTCCTCATCAAATAGGTCAAATAAAGAGTATCACTTACTGAGTGTTCTGAAGATTAATTGGGTTAGAGTTGCACCTCAAATATTTAGTATGGATATAATAAATGTCAACTACTATAATTAGTTAGTAAGTCAAATTTGTATCCAATACTTACTTTCAGCTCTAGTGCCTGAGACAAAATAAGATCCAATCCAACTCTCAAGGTACTTAAAGTCTAATTCGGAAGAACCAGCAATACAAAATGTGAGAAAGTATTATCTGTGAATAGCAAAAATAGCAGAGAGAATCTGATTTTTGTTTTGTTCTGAGTAAAGGCCTTATGAAGACTGGAAAGTGGACTTATCACAGATAGCAGCAACCTTGATAAACTGAAACTGCCAGTATTAAACAAGGATGATCTACAGGGCAGCGTAGAAAACACTGTTGGAGTCACATGGATCTTTCCATCCAAACTAATAGCTAAAAACAAAAACTATCACAGGTCGTAACACCTTCTGGAACTCAGAGGAAATATGATTATAGATAAAATGGATCAGGCTTTTTAGTTTTTGTTTAGATGCTATTTTTATATCAACAAATAACACAAGTAATCAGGCATTCATTCATCTGTACTTGTGTAGCATCTGTGTGATAAAAAAGCAATTGGATAAAATAAAATAAAAATATATCAAAACTAGTTGCTTCCAAAAGTACACCCAAAGTAGGCTGCTTACACAGTATAGCATTAAAGGTAGCCATAGGAAATGTGATCATAGGTACATTCAAAGATGCATGACTATGGCAACCTGAATCTGGTAAGAAAGATCCAATCTATGTGGAATTTCGTATTACTGTAAAAGTGTTAGAAGAATATTCATTTTAATAAGACATTGCTGTGAAACATTTTCTGGGGAGAATATGTGAGACATTTCTTAACAAAACCTCTTACGATGAATGAATGTACTTCTTTTCATGTAGCTATGTGCTTCACAGCAAGGAAACTCTTTATGATTATTTAATAGTCTAAGAAAAGTTTTTTATCTGGAATCTCAATAACCATTTGATTCCCAAATTCAAGGCAAACAGTACATTCAACATACATTTACTGAGCCTCTCTTATAAGCTTGACACTTACCAGGTGCTGTAAGAATACAAAATTTAAGATGACACTCCTGCTTTTAGAGATTTTCAATCTAGTTGGTAGGGTAAGTTACACATGGATGAAGGCAAATAAAGTTAAACAAGACAAAAAGATAAGGTAACATAGGATTAAGTATATATCTAAGATTTTACAGGTTAAATGTTACTATTCAGACACATGAGATTACTAAGGCAGGATATAGGCAACATAAAGTAGGGAGGAATTAATCATAGGGGGGTGGGATGTTGACAGGCATTGAACAGAATTAGCAGAGAGGAAGAAAGAGGCATTCCAAGAGTAGGAAAGAGAATGATCAAAATGTACTTGAAAGAATCTGTGAAGCTATTATTGTGAAAGAAAATATTCAGAAGAGTCCAATAGAAATAAGAAAGAAAATGCCCTTTTGAGACAGACAGTAGAGGTTTTTGATTACCTGGTTAAGGAGCTAGTGGATAAGGGAGTACTACTGTAGGGTATTTGGCAGGGGAGTAAAAAGATGAAATGGGTCGGGCAATAGGAATGCAATAATTTGTATGGAGGGAGACAAGCTGGGTGAGAATTCTACAGAAAGTCAGGCTTGATGTGCCCAGGGTCTAAACTAGACTGACAGCTGCAAGTAGAGGGGAGCATGAAGTGAAAGGCAGTTTTTTAAGGAAGAAAGGAGAGCTTAGTGCTTATTAGGAAATAATTGGTAGCATTGTAAAAGTGATGAAATTTTTTCTCAGTCCTAATGAAATAGAAAGAGAAAGTTGGGGGTGGAGAGAAGGAGAGGTTGAACTATGTTTCAGATAGATTCCAAAGGGGCAAAAATAGCAAAAATTGTGGGCAAGATTTTTGTATCCTAATTTTCTAAAACAACAAGCTAAGTCAAATGTATATTTTTATTTTTTGAATAGAAACAAACTGAGAAGAGCTTTTTGACATTGCTAGGTTGGCCATTAAGACTCTTGGATTAACACTCAACAGATGTCCATTAATGGTGCTTTTGGTAAAAGAATGATTGAAGATGAGTAACCAGTTGCTACATAATGGTCATCTAAAGTATTCACCCATTATTGGTTCAAGGGATGACCCACTTGTGTTGACAATTGCAGCACCAGTGACTTTGTAGAATACTTGCTGGAGCTTAGTTGCATTTCTGTGATTCTTCTCAATCACTCACCTAGGAAAATATCAATATACCATAAAATAATCTCAGTAACTAAATTTATAGTACCCACCACAATTACAAAAAGAAATAGAATGCTTTCCTTAAAGTGGATTTCAGAATGGAAAGAACGTGAAGCAGTCTGTACTGACAAGTCTTTAGGAGAGGATCTGTTTAATTTTCCTGGACCGCATTCCTTCATGGCCAGGAGTGTGTGAGCAATAATAGAAACATCAGGCATAAAATGAAAAGTGTTGACATAGTCTCCATTAAAAAAAGGTTTATGGGGTGCCTTGGGTGGCTTAGTTGGTTAAGACTCTGACTCTTGATTTCGGCTCAGGTCATGATCTCAGGGTCATGAGATCAAGCCCCGTGTCTGGTTCCTCAGTGAGTATAAAGCCTGCTCAAGATTCTCTCTCTCCCTCTCTGCCTCTCCCCTGCTTGTGCATGCATACACATACTCTCCCTCTTTCTCTCAAAAGAAATAAAAAAATAAATAAAATTAAAAAATCTTTTTAATTTAAAAAGGGTTTAATTTAGAATGGGAATTAATTTAAGCAAATGGGCATTATCAAATATATCCTCTGAATTTCTTGAAAGGCACATTTCCATGGGTTAAAGGTTAATTTGTAACTACGATTACTATGAAAACCAGGCCTAATGGATGCGTCTCGCCAAATGTCAACTGATGTGTTAAATAAGGAGCTACCAGTACGGGGGGCAGGTCCAATTTTGGTTTCTCAGTTAGAAGTTGTCTACTGAAACTATAGAAAGACTTAAATGGTAGAAGAAAGATACACTTGCAAGAAAAAAAACAATGAATGGATAGCTGAATGAATGAATGAGTAAATGAATGAGTTCTCCTTGCTGTAAGTTCTCTACAATGTGGAATGTGTACAATTTCATATTGTTGCTGGATATTGTGAGTTCATTCCTCAAGCAGTGCCCTTTCAATTCTGAGACAGATGACTGCAAAGCAAAACGCAGTGCCCAGCTGGGAAAGCAGGTGTAAAATGGCTCAACTAATTACAGCCTTGTCAAGTAATGGCTACAAGGCAGCCAGTGACTGCCCTCCTAGTGAATTTTGTGTGATTCCAACCAATTGGATTAAGAAATAACACATAAGAGGAAAAGCATACGTGTCACAGAGAGAAACAAGACCAACATAGTAATATTTTTTTATCTGAAAAGAGAAAGTGAAGGAATTTTGGGGAAATGGACCATTAAGCCAAACATGGAAAGAGAAAGATGAATAGCTTGTGTCAGGGCAACCTCCTACTCTCTTTGGTTTGCTGGAACTACATTTAGACTTGATCAAGAAAGGAACCCCCAGATGGAACACAGCTTTCCCATTCACGATCTGCACTGGTAGATTCAGCAGGCTTCCCAGCAATCTTTTATGGAACTATAACTATGAAAGCTCTCTGGATCACAACCAGAAAATAAAGAATCTCTAGTATCCTGAAATATTTCAGTGGCAAACAAAACTTGAATATCTGGGACAATGGCCACATTTCAATTCCCATATCCTGGATCTTTTCTTTAAAATCTTCACAAAATGGAAGCAGACTGTAAATCCCAAAGGGAAAGAAAAGTTATTACCAGGATCTATAGGGCTGCTTACTCCCCATACTATGCTTTGCCTGGAGGCCAGGAATATAGCATTTTATCAGAGCCCTGCTCAGTGAAGTGGGGGACACATATCCAGATGGCAGAGTCACCTGCTTCAAGGCAATGCATAGAAGCAATTATTGTTGTTTGGCTTCAATCCAGAACAAAAATAAAGAGTTTAATATGTGAGGCCCAATAACTATATTCCACTTGATCCGGGACATTTTAGAGAAATAATGTATTTTCAGGAAGGAGTTTCATTTTGATCTATGATGGTAATAAAAAAAAAAAAAACATCAATACTTTTAGGAATAATTACCCCGGATTATTTTGAATCAGATAATTCTTTTTTAAAAAAGCCTTCAAATCAGGGTTCTCTGGTAATATTTAGAATGTGTCTTTATTTACCTCAATAATGATGCCAACTACCGCTTCTGATAAAAGACTGACCTATAAGGTAATAGACACAGGTATGCTCACACTTGGAAAATAGGTCATTTCAGCTAGAGCCAGGATTGCTTGAGAATAATTCACCATCTGTGTAGCTACAATTCTTGTTTTACTAACTTAATTAATGACATGTGAGCTAAAGTTTTTCTTAGCAGCAAATTACTTCTACTAGACTCATGACCACAAACTGCCTATTGTTTCTTACATAATGTATAATTTTCTAATTAATTTCACCTTTCTAAATAAAGAAAAGTAGCCCTCTTCCTACCTTGTTCCCGAGAGTACTTAAGGAGGTATGCAAAAATATGTAGGAAATAAAAAATAAACAACACACAGATGAAGAAATTAAGAAAGATGAGAAGAAGATATTTTAAGGTTGTGCTTTGGCACTAATGATTCACACTTTGCTCCTTCCCTCATTCTTTATCTTCCTATTCTATAACTACCCCTATCCTGGGGAGAAAAACAGTGTACCAAACATGATGTTTGTTCCTACCAACTCCAAAAATCTCTAGACAATTAAACTCTATGAGAGATATGTGACACTCCAATATAAACATTAGCCAACTGCATTTTAATATTCTCATGGGAATGAAAGTTTCCCCAGAATCAATTTACCAAAAATAAAGAGATAAGAATAAAGAATAAATAAAAGAATAAATAAGAATAAAGAAAAATCACCAAGAATAAAAAGATACTTAACACTGTGTTACAGGTAAAGTCTTAAAAAATGAATTTTTAAAAAAACATTTCAGATGGAGATATTGTCCACCCCAAGGGACATCAAGAGGAAGCATTTATTCATAGGTTTTGGTCCCCATGGTCAAGGTGTGCCCCTGGGGTTGTTAGTTGTCTCATACGTCCAGGTTCGTGCTTGTTTCAGAATGACTGAAAGGGTTCACGTAGCTATCTCCTAAGGTGGTAGGAGGGAAGCCCAGGGATAGAAAGAGAGAGGTATATGAGGCAAGATGCTTTCACTTTACCACTGTGTACAACTGGGTGCCACAGCAATACTTGGAGTGAAAAGGAAGATCACGAGGATAAGCGGTGGGACACACATAGGTCTGTTCCTTAACCCCACTCCTATCTACTCATGCACTGCGTTAAACACAATCACATGGAGCTGTTTGCAATCTTCAGAGACAAAACAAAATATACAAGGGTAAGTGGAACAAGCTACAATCCCAGCTAATGTCCTCTTAATGTCTCTGTTAATATCCACCAACTTTGTCTTCTACCACCCACTCAAGATGTCTCTCATCCTAAGTCCGTGCTTAAGTGGCTTTAGCTCGTTCACTCGCCTGATGGGCAAGATGGAGCTCACAGTTGCTTCCTTCTTACTGCATTGTGACTGCTGCAGTTGCTCATTTACAGCTATCACTGGGCAGAACTTAGATTTACTCCTTGGGGTCTGACAGCAATCAACTTGCCACCAAGTGACCGGCTGGAATCCTCAAGGATGGAGCCGGAACAAAGTCTCTGCACTGGTTTCTGCCGCTGCTGAAAGGGCATTCGGCAATGCCAGTAGCAAGGTCAGGCTTAGCGAGAGGGAGACCATTCAGTTGGGCTCATGGATAACTCTCTTTTCGGCTACCGTGGTTTATTAGTTTGGGTCCACTTGGGAAAGGTAAATCATAGCCTAATTTGAACAGGGAAAGTTTAGCATAAAGAATTATTAACTATATCTTGATTGTGGTGTTCATTTTACAATGTATACATATATCAAAAGATCAAGTTGAACACTTTAATTCTATATGTAATTTTCATTTGTCAATTTTACCACAGTATGACTGAAAAAAGAGAATTATTAGCTGTAAGGGAGTATTTGAGTAATGTGGGATAGGCTAGTAACAAATAAAGAGAAATCTAAAAGATACAAGGATGGCAGACATAAGGAGCATCCACTACCCCTAGGACTGAGATAGAGCACCCAAAGAAAAAGCCCTCCAACCCCGGGGATATAAACAAGATCTTATTGACGAGAACACAGCTGTGGCTCTCTGAATGGCAGTAAAGTGACTGTGGTGTCAAGCCAGCAGAACTTGCTGGAAATTTGTTCTGTAATGTGTTGGGGTAAGCTGCTCATGGAGAAGTATACCCCAGTACCAAAGGCACTGGGCTACAAAACTATTGAAGAAAGAGGAAGCTGGAGGTTGCTGGGTGCCGCTGACGGCTCTGCAATGCAAGGGCCAAGGCTGGAGAAGCTAGCAAACTACCAACAAGCACAATGGAGCGGAGAAGGAACCCTGTTTGCTCTGGCAGGGTCTCTGCCACTCTCTAGAGTGACAACACACTGTGCCATCTGGCAAAGGACAAATATTTAAAAGACCCAGATTTGTTTTTGCAAAGTAAGCAAAAAAGAGTAAATTTGGAACTGAGAGGCAATAGTTCCATAACCAACATCTGGGGTCACACTCCTCATGGGCCTATTGTGCAAGCACTAGGTCCCAGACAGAAGTGGGCTGATAGTCACAGGACAAATCTACCTGCTTATGTGTTTTTTTAATGGTCCTCTGTGGAGGACAGTCTCTGATCAACATTAACACCAAATACAAAAATTCCCACACTTTGGGTCCTTCCCAGTTGTCCATCCATATGTCTTTCCCCCCAAGCTTCTTTGTTTCCAATCTTCTAGTATTGTTCCCTCCTATCTCTGGATTAACCAGCTAAGCCATTCACCCCCGGGGCAGGAGACTTTGTATATCTGTATCTCCGTCCACATCTGCCTCTAAACAAGATGCATAAATGACCACTTCACAGCTTACAGTTCTGTCCATTGGGGAGGTTTCCCTTTACCAATATTCTTCAGGGACCTCTGAGTCAGCTTATAATGTGGTGACGAGGTCGAGATATCAGGAATGACCCACCTGAGACTTAGGCCTTTGTTTTACCTTCTGTATGAGTCGGTCATAGGGACCCCACCATGAAGCCATAGGAACAAATAGAAAGACATGCAAGAGATGCATCATTGTGACTACTGTAGCTGCCATAGGAATCTGGGCTACATGCTCCTAAAATTTACATGTTTCCCCCAGGCCTGCTCAGGCCCATTTCCAAATGAATCACCCATCATATTGTACATTGCTGCTGCAGTAGCCCAAACTTATGTATTGGTAGATTTGCCAGCACTCAACTGGTGATAGTGTCTCTGATCTCATAGTCACTTAGTTGCCCACGGTGAGACACTCAGTCTCTACTGATCCCAGTGACATGCCAAAAACTGCTTTTCCACACATGAGTAGTTCTCTGCAGCAGAGAGCATGCCCTGCTCAGAACCCAGGGAGCTTTCTAGAACTAGCCTTCCTAGTGGGGTTTACCAAAGAGGCACGTGAATTTTGTTTCCGTTGCAAGGTCCTTTAGCACCATAAGATCTCTAGATTACATGGCATGAGGCTTCCACTGATCACTACAGCCATTGCTGACGTAAAAGAGAGCCAAAAGGATCTAAGGTGGCACATAAAATGTGTCCAGTGTAAGTAGAAAGGGAAGTATAGAATAGGATTATAAAATAAAGGGACGCAAGATCTTTAGGAAAAAGAGGCGAACAGTAAATGTTTATTTTCCACAAAGTAAGGTCAGCAAAAACCTATGTTGAATAGCAAAGAAATCTTAAGTGAGCTTGGGTGAAGAAACAGGTCAGGTTTGCATTAGAGGCAGAACACAGGATGGCCTGAGTGGAATTGAGCAGTGTCCCTCAGTTGTACCTCAGCACAGTGGTGAGCCCTGGCAGGGTTATGAGCATGCCATGTTATCGACTCTCTCAGCACTTGGGATAGTCAGGATGGGCCTTGGACAGCTGGATCCTCTGAGACATAGCTGTTGACAGCTTTAGCCACTTACCATTTTCTATGTGTGCCATGACATTAAAAAAAAAAACTGAAAAGAAAATATGAAGTACTGGGAGGCAGAAAGCAAATAAAGTGTTTCTGGTAAAGTCTTTCATAAAGGTTGTTAGAGAAGAACAGAAGGGAAGTACAACTCAGAAGAGCCTGTGGAAACTCAGAATTTAAGGGTTTTGTTAACAATATTTAGTATGAAGAGATTTATAGTGTCTCTGAGCTTAAAAAGAAAAAGAAGAGAAGAGAGAAGGGTAGGGAGGAATAGCCATTAGGGAAGGAGAGGTGAAACAAGGAACATAATCCGATTTGGGGTAAATTTTTTAGAAATCATCCAGTACATTGGTGAATAGATTATTCTTAAATGAAAGATTCTTGGATGTTTCCCAAGTAAGATATCAGGACATAATTTTTGGATGGCGTTCTTCATGTAGCATCCAAAGGAAATGCCAATTTCCAGTGTTTTCTTAAATATGACTTGACTGGACTAAAGAAGAGGTCCTCTATTTCCTAACTTTTCTTCGAGTATTAATTAGCAGTTAATGGAAATACAAGTTAAAGTGTCTCACTCAGAGAGTCTGTAGAAGTTAACACAAGTTCCAATAATACCCAGGACCAACAAAGATCTAAAAATTAGCAGTGGGGGCGCCTGGGTGGCGCAGTCGGTTAAGCGTCGGACTTCAGCCAGGTCACGATCTCGCGGTCCGTGAGTTCGAGCCCCGCGTCGGGCTCTGGGCCGATGACTCAGAGCCTGGAGCCTGTTTCGATTCTGTGTCTCCCTCTCTCTCTGCCCCTCCCCCGTTCATGCTCTGTCTCTCTCTGTCCCAAAAATAAATAAATGTTGAAAAAAAAAATTTAAAAATTAGCAGTGATTTATTGAAGGGGTAAAGTCATGGTAACCCCATATAAGATGTTGATAAATCCAGAAAAAAAACTGATATTTCTAACCTCAGCTGATAGTCTACAGTGATACACGATTATTCATTACCTGAAAATGTGTTTGCTGTTTCTATCATCACATCAGTTTTACTTGGCTTGATTTTCTGGATTGATTAATATAATTAGGGGCTTATAGGCCATAATGCTATTATGTTAGATACTTGGGGGCTTTTTTCCTTTTATAGTGGCTATTTTTGCCTCTAAGTCATTATTCAGAAAAAATTTTTTAAACCTATTAACTGATAGCTCAGTGAACATATTCCGAAGGTCTTCTCTGCATAATTTCTGTAGTGTTTTTAAAAATCAGTGGGCATAGGGGCACCTGGGTGGCTCAGTGGGGTGAGCATCTGACTCTTCATTTTGGCTCAGGTCATGATCCTGGGGTTGTGAGATGAAGCCTCAGGTTAGGATCTGCGCTGAACGTGGAGCCTGCTTAAGATTCTCTCTCTCCTTCTCCCCCTCTATCCAACTCATGCACTCTCTCTCTCTAAAATCTAAAAATTAAAAGTAAATAAAAATAATTAATTTGTATCTACTTGTATCATCCAGAATATATTATATATATATACACATATATGTGTATATATGTATGTATTTATATTTAAATAATCTAATTTATATTATATTATATTATATTATATTATATTATATTATATTATATTACATTACATTAGTATGTATCATACATTGTTCCAAGTTCTTATTTTCCAATAGGCAGAGCTGCCAAAAGTTCTAAAGATAAGACAATTTTGGCATTTTAGTAAGATTCTGCTTTCATTATCTCTGTTGATAGGTTCTGTTGTTAATCTCATTCTGTTGATTCTATTTTTCTATTTTGCATACTGACATCTTATTTGATTCTGGAAAATGCATCTTTTCTTGTTTGTATGTCTCATTACTAGTATCTACTGTGCAGAACTCATGAGAATTCTCCACTTATTTGCTAGATGAGATGCACTTAAGTCTCTATCCTCCAGGCAGCTCAACTGGAAAGAATCAAGTTACTTTAATATAATAAATACGATGTACCAGTAAATACCTAAAACAATGTAAGCAACATGACAGCCATGGTGAAATCTTACTATAAACAGCAATTTATAAAAAATCAGAGAAGATCGAGATCAATTTAGAAGCAGTGGTAGACATCAGAGAAGGACAGAGTTTGAGTGGGGAGTAAGGGCAGAATGAGGGGTCCGTGGAGGGTGGGTAGTCACAGCTTCACTGACAGAGAAAAAAGTAGCTAGATTTGTAGATTTAGAACTGGAAGAAACTTGGAGATCATTTGGTCTGTTTCTCTCAATGCACTGAAGAATATAGACATAAAGAGAGTCACCACGTGCATCACTTCTAATGTCAATCCAAGACACTGAGTTCAGTAGTGTGTTTTGAAGCACTTCTAAATTACAGGAGCATTATAAAATCACAGTGTTTCATTACATATGCAGCATTCCTGTATTCTCAGGAATATGGGGTTCCTGAATGTTTGTGCCCCTCTTGAATGACTGTAGGTCTGAGCAAGGATTATTTAACATATACAAACTCTATGAAATTGATGCTTTCTCACCTATGAAACATGAAGTATTGGCTTTCATTGTACCCTATGCTTCTCCCTCTCACAAAGTTCTCTTCTATTTGCCCTGATAGGAAAACTTATTCTTTCATATAAACACAAGCCAAGTAAGAATAAGCAACATTTTGCAACTGGGCAGAGAATGTTTTTCTTTAAACCTTTATACTTTCCTTCAACCCTGATGCCTTAAGTAAAGGGCATCTCAACTTAAGGGATATAGTTGTAGCTCATACTTGGGGCCATCTACTTTTTCAAAGCAAAATATTGACATTGAAGGACTTCTCCTTTCTACCACCTGAGACTGAATAATATTGGGAAATTTAAAGATTTTGGGGGTTTTCCCTCCCATTTATTTAGTTTTATTTAATGTTTATTCAATTTTACTTATTTTTTTGTAAGTAATCTCTACTCTCAATGTGGGGCTCAAACTTACAACCCCAAGATCAAGAGTTGCATGCTCTACTTACTGAGCCAGCCAGGTGCCCCATTTTTCGCCTTATGACTAAACATGTTTGTGAAACCCCAGAGCTCAGTCATGGAGACTCTAGGTATGACTTTGGTGAAGAGGTAGTGTAGATAGTTAAAGACAGAGGAAAGGCAGAGTACCTGATGGCAAGGAATGTAGGCCTAGAATCTAATTGATTACTAGCAATGTAATCTTTGGCAAATTACTTTACCTCTCCATGTTCCAGTTTTATCTTCTACAAAATAATATTAATATTATATTATAATATTAATATAATATTATTATAATATATTATATAATTATATAACTTAAATTATATTGTATATATAATGTTATATGTTATATTATATAATTTAAATTATATATAATGTCATATTATAATGTTATAATGTTATATAATTTAAATTATATTGTATATAATGTCATATTGTATAATTTATATATAATAATATATTATATATAATATGTTATATAATTTAAATAATATTGTCTATAATTACAATGTAATTTAATTTATATTGTATATAGTATTGTATATAATATTATTGTATATAATATATTATACAATAAATTTGAATATGATAAATTATATTAATATAATAATATTAATATTATTAATAATTATTAGTAAATAATAATGGTAACTGAAATTACAATAGCAATAGTAATAATAGCACCTACCTCAAAAGATTTGGGGTAAGAGTACATGTAATCATATCAATTAAGTCCTTAGCATAATAATCATTTGACAAATACTATTATTTTCATTTCTCTATAGAGATAATATACAGGGATATGCGTCTATGCTCATGTATATTTGTACATAATGAGTTATAATGAAGCAAGTTGACATTTACATACTGATAAACTTTTTTTGAAACAAAAATGCAATCATGCATTCACCTATACTGTTAACAGAGAGTACATATTTCAAAGAAAAAATAGTTTTAGGTATAAAGAGTTAACTATGTTGCGTTAATACCAAATTTTTAAAATTATATTAATGACTAGGCTCTGTATGACATGACTACTGATAATTTATTGATCATAAAAGTAAAATATTAGTCTTTAAATTTTATCTGTCATTTTAAATTGTGTCAGCCAAGGTCTGTGTGCTATTAAATCCATAACATTTAAAAATATTTCCTCATTAGTGACACTGCTGTAGTTATTGCTTTCATTCATGATCTTGGTTTATATTAATAAATGTTATATAAAGTTCAATATCTGTTGCTGCTCATTATTTTTAGTCATGAGAAGGTGAGCATCATGATTTGTTGAAATATGAGGATTACAGCTCATATAACAAAAGACTGTGTTAAGACACTTGAAGATAAGGCCAGTTCTTATACTAACTTTATTTTATGTAGGTTCTGCATTGATTTAAGTACTTATACATGCATATGTTCTATATTATGATTATTAGTAGTAGTGGAAGTAGTATTAATAGGCATAAAGGAGAATGTTTAAAAAAAAAAGTATGTCCTACAATCACAATACTCAGGTCTTAACCCAGAAAATCTAACCATAATGCCTAAAGATGGGGAAAATTCTGAGACAAATGATTTTCTTTTGCTACTTTCCCTTGTTGCTCCCTGAATTATTTTAGTTATAACACTATAGAAATCCCTACTAAATTTTGCAGTTGGAAAATTTTCAGGTTAATTTCTGTTAAATTTTCCATTGCAGAGGCACCTGGGTGGCTCAGTCAGTTAAGCGTCCAACTTACAGCTCAGGTTGTGATCTTGGGGCCTGTGGTTCTAGCTCCTTGTAGGGCTCTGTGCTGACAGCTCAGAGCCTGGAACCTGCTTCTGATTCTGTGTCTCCCTCTTTCTCTGCCCTTCCTCCACTCACTCACTCACTCTCTCTCTCACCCTCTCTCTCTCTCAAGAATAAACATTTTAAAACAATTTTTTTTAACATTTCATTTTTGAAAGACAGCAAGAGACAGAGCACAAGCGAGGTAGGGGCAGAGAGAGAGGGAGACATAGAATCTGAGTCAGGCTCCAGGCTCCAAGCTGTCAGCACAGAGCCTGATGCGGGGCTCCAACTCACAAACTGTGAGATCATGACCTGAGCCGAAGTCAGATGCTTAACCAACTGAGCCACTCAGGCACCCCAAAAAATAAATAAACATTTTTTTAAAACTTTAAATTTTCCATTGCAAACTATAATATTTTTAGTTGCTTAAAGAACAAGAAGAAAGTATAATAATTCTTTCTCCCAACACTCATAAATATCCCTGGGTAAAGTTGGCATGCATGTTAGAGGTTATTAATAAGTTTTAATGGAATCACTATTTTTCATGTAAAAATTATGAATCTTTCATAGTTGTATTAGGTTCTCATAGTCTTTCCATTTTAAAATAAAGATATTTATATGTTTATGAGATACATTTTTCATACTGTGATTGATTTCTCCTTTTTTTGTTGTTGATGTTTCTCAAACTACATGTATAAAATTTGACAAAATTGTAAAAGTTAAACGGAAATATAATGGCCTTACTACAAAGTTTACAGAGGCATTCCTATAGCTATCTGATTTTACAATTCTTCCCCATGAAAAATACCAGTTCAAATCAGTGGGAGTAATATCCCACCTGCATGCACAGTCACAGCAGTAAGATGATCAAACTGGAAGATATTCAGTGCAGAAATCAGGGTGTTATTTTGTTTTGGTGTGGGTTAACAGCAAGGTTTTCGTGCTTATAAAATAAATACCGGTTTAGAGTAGTGACTGAAGTTGTCCAAGTCTTTTTTTTTTTTTTTTGATGTATTTTAAAACTGTCTTCTCCACAAATATATTTTTTGTAAAGTTTTCTGTAGAGTTTCTATCACGTTGATTTTTGGTGTGGCATAGAGGTAAAACTTTTAAAGCCCCTCTCACACAGCAATTTCCAATTTTAAGCCTATCAGAAAGGAAATATGCTTATCAGAAAAATACTTTGGTTCTTAAGTTCTGAAAACAATTGAGGGTGTCTTTCAAACTGGGACAGGAAATAAAACAGTCAAAGAGAAGAAGGTTTCACCCAAGACCCATAAGGGACTTTTATGGCCTCTATTAAGCGTTCAGTAAACATTATGAATTGCTTTACGAATCAAACTTGCACTATAGTACAAAATGAACTGGTCTTTCTGATGCCAGAACTGGCCTTGCAGCTCAACCTTTGCATAAACACCATTGATAATTTGAATTCAATATAGTGAGTAGATTTTTCAGCCTTTTGGGGGGATGCATATATCTTACTCCTGACCGGTGCTTCCAGATGGATAACTGGAACTGTTTGTGGATTACAGAGGAAGTGTATTCAGCTTCTGTTGTTCTGCATATAAGAAGTAAATTTTAAAGTTCAAAGCAAATTTTATTTGGAAAGCCTGATCATCATACCTTGCATGTTTGTATCTCAGCTTAGTTTCTTTTCTTTAGAACATAGTCTTCAAATTACTACTGTATACTACCTGAAGATGAGATAAAAGGAAATAATTATTTATTTAATTCATGGTTCTGGACTTAAATTCAGAAAGCTGTAAAAAGAACTATATAGGTTAGGTAATTGGAAAGAATAGGACTACTCATCCAGGAAAAGAATATTTCAGTGTTTCTCTTTCTTGGTTTTGGTTTTGGTTTTGTTTCTGTTTATTTTCTCAGAAGATATGTTGTTTATATTCTCACTTACTTAGTCTATAAGAAGTATTTATTCCAAGTAATATATTGAAAGTCAGTAAAGTTGTTCAGACAAAAAAAGCCATCAGCTCATGATTACATCTTTCTTACCCCATGACTGTCAATCATTAAAATTTGTGTTATTACAGTTATTTCTAAATTCACACAAAGACCCCTTTGTGTGCAATGGCCTGGAGAAGTAATGTAATATATAATTATGGTCCTTATGAAAATACTAATTATAGGACAAAGCTAAATATCTTCTCTATCATGCCTGGAATAGTCTTATGATTCCTCTCTTTTCCATAGCTAATCAGGGAAACCTACTTTTTGGCTTTTAACAATGGACCCCATGCCACTCAATTGATTTAATTGCCTTTATATAGATTATTAAGTATGAGCTGGATATGACAACTTGAATATACATTTTTAGTGTCTCATCCATCTCAAAAAACAATTTCCCAAATAAAATTAAAATAGTATATGATAAAAAGACAAATGTGTAGAAGAATCCTTAGAGTAAGGATCAAAAAATAATAGCCAAGTAATAAAGGAAGAGACATATTTGAAAATCTAAGCCAAAATAACTGCTCTGTTTCACCATCAATTTCATATCCAAAGCAAAAAGAACCACTAAAAGCAGAATGATTCAAGAGAAACCACTTGTTCTCAGCATTGTACCGCCCATGGCAAATCCATTTATTTCCCACACTGTTTTTTGTATTAGAACTGATGAATACATTGGTAGGACTTATAATCACTATAGGACTTCATAAATTACAAGTATGAAAACTTTATTTATTAAGATAGCCATTAATTCCAGGTAAATATGCACAGTAGGACTTAGCAGGATATTGTCAATCAAGTAACATTTGTTTTATTCACGTGAGAGAATAAGGTTTGCCTTCAGAATAACATTCCTCATGGCTAGTCTAGGAATTATGATTTTTATTTTTATTTTTTATTTTTTTTTTTTAATGAAATTTATTGACAAATTGGTTTCCATACAACACCCAGTGCTCATCCCAAAAGGTGCCCTCCTCAATACCCATCACCCACCCTCTCCTCCCTCCCACCCCCCATCAACCCTCAGTTTGTTCTCAGTTTTTAAGTCTCTTATGCTTTGGCTCTCTCCCATTCTAACCTCTTTTTTTTTTTTTTTCCTTCCCCTCCCCCATGGGTTCCTGTGAAGTTTCTCAGGATCCACATAAGAGTGAAACCATATGGTATCTGTCTTTCTCTGTATGGCTTATTTCACTTAGCATCACACTCTCCAGTTCCATCCACGTTGCTACAAAAGGCCATATTTCATTTTTTCTCATTGCCACGTAATATTCCATTGTGTATATAAACCACAATTTCTTTATCCATTCATCAGTTGATGGACATTTAGGCTCTTTCCATAATTTGGCTATTGTTGAGAGTGCTGCTATGAACATTGGGGTACACGTGGCCCTATGCATCAGCGCTCCTGTATCCCTTGGATAAATTCCTAGCAGTGCTATTGCTGGGTCATAGGGTAGGTCTATTTTTAATTTTCTGAGGAACCTCCACACTGCTTTCCAGAGCGGCTGCACCAATTTGCATTCCCACCAACAGTGCAAGAGGGTTCCCGTTTCTCCACATCCTCTCCAGCATCTATAGTCTCCGGATTTGTTCATTTTGGCCACTCTGACTGGCGTGAGGTGATACCTGAGTGTGGTTTTGATTTGTATTTCCCTGATAAGGAGCGACGCTGAACATCTTTTCATGTGCCTGTTGGCCATCCGGATGTCTTCTTTAGAGAAGTGTCTATTCATGTTTTCTGCCCATTTCTTCACTGGGTTATTTGTTTTTCGGGTGTGGAGTTTGGTGAGCTCTTTATAGATTTTGGATACTAGCCCTTTGTCCGATATGTCATTTGCGAATATCTTTTCCCATTCCGTTGGTTGCCTTTTAGTTTTGTTGGTTGTTTCCTTGGCTGTGCAGAAGCTTTTTATCTTCATAAGGTCCCAGTAATTCACTTTTGCTTTTAATTCCCTTGCCTTTGGGGATGTGTCGAGTAAGAGATTGCTACGGCTGAGGTCAGAGAGGTCTTTTCCTGCTTTCTCCTCTAAGGTTTTGATGGTTTCCTGTCTCACATTTAGGTCCTTTATCCATTTTGAGTTTATTTTTGTGAATGGTGTGAGAAAGTGGTCTAGTTTCAACCTTCTGCATGTTGCTGTCCAGTTCTCCCAGCACCATTTGTTAAAGAGGCTGTCTTTTTTCCATTGGATGTTCTTTCCTGCTTTGTCAAAGATGAGTTGGCCATACGTTTGTGGGTCTAGTTCTGGGGTTTCTATTCTATTCCATTGGTCTATGTGTCTGTTTTGGTGCCAATACCATGCTGTCTTGATGATGACAGCTTTGTAGTAGAGGCTAAAGTCTGGGATTGTGATGCCTCCTGCTTTGGTCTTCTTCTTCAAAATTCCTTTGGCTATTCGGGGCCTTTTGTGGTTCCATATGAATTTTAGGATTGCTTGTTCTAGTTTCGAGAAGAATGCTGGTGCAATTTTGATTGGGATTGCATTGAATGTGTAGATGGCTTTGGGTAGTATTGACATTTTGACAATATTTATTTTTCCAATCCATGAGCAGGGAATGTCTTTCCATTTCTTTAAATCTTCTTCAATTTCCTTCATAAGCTTTCTATAATTTTCAGCATACAGATCCTTTACATCTTTGGTTAGATTTATTCCTAGGTATTTTATGCTTCTTGGTGCAATTGTGAATGGGATCAGTTTCTTTATTTGTCTTTCTGTTGCTTCATTGTTAGTGTATAAGAATGCAACTGATTTCTGTACATTGATTTTGTAGCCTGCAACTTTGCTGAATTCCTGTATCAGTTCTAGCAGACTTTTGGTGGAGTCTATCGGATTTTCCATGTATAATATCATGTCATCTGCAAAAAGCGAAAGCTTGACTTCATCTTTGCCAATTTGGATGCCTTTGATTTCCTTTTGTTGTCTGATTGCTGATGCTAGAACTTCCAGCACTATGTTAAACAGCAGCGGTGAGAGTGGGCATCCTTGTCGTGTTCCTGATCTCAGGGAAAAAGCTCTCAGTTTTTCCCCGTTGAGGATGATGTTAGCTGTGGGCTTTTCATAAATGGCTTTTATGATCTTTAAGTATGTTCCTTCTATCCCGACTTTCTCAAGGGTTTTTATTAAGAAAGGGTGCTGGATTTTGTCGAAGGCCTTTTCTGCATCGATTGACAGGATCATATGGTTCTTCTCTTTTTTTTTGTTGATGTGATGTATCACGTTGATTGATTTGCGAATGTTGAACCAGCCCTGCATCCCAGGAATGAATCCCACTTGATCATGGTGAATAATTCTTTTTATATGCCGTTGAATTCGATTTGCTAGTACCTTATTGAGAATTTTTGCATCCATATTCATCAGGGATATTGGCCTGTAGTTCTCTTTTTTTACTGGGTCTCTGTCTGGTTTAGGAATCAAAGTAATACTGGCTTCATAGAATGAGTCTGGAAGTTTTCCTTCCCTTTCTATTTCTTGGAATAGCTTGAGAAGGATAGGTATTATCTCTGCTTTAAACGTCTGGTAGAACTCCCCTGGGAAGCCATCTGGTCCTGGACTCTTATTTGTTGGGAGATTTTTGATAACCGATTCAATTTCTTCGCTGGTTATGGGTCTGTTCAAGCTTTCTATTTCCTCCTGATTGAGTTTTGGAAGAGTGTGGGTGTTCAGGAATTTGTCCATTTCTTCCAGGTTGTCCAGTTTGTTGGCATATAATTTTTCATAGTATTCCCTGATAATTGTTTGTATCTCTGAGGGATTGGTTGTAATAATTCCATTTTCATTCATGATTTTATCTATTTGGGTCATCTCCCTTTTCTTTTTGAGAAGCCTGGCTAGAGGTTTGTCAATTTTGTTTATTTTTTCAAAAAACCAACTCTTGGTTTCGTTGATCTGCTCTACAGTTTTTTTAGTTTCTATATTGTTTATTTCTGCCCTGATCTTTATTATTTCTCTTCTTCTGCTGGGCTTAGGCTGCCTTTGCTGTTCTGCTTCTAGTTCCTTTAGGTGTGCTGTTAGATTTTGTATTTGGGATTTTTCTTGTTTCTTGAGATAGGCCTGGATTGCAATGTATTTTCCTCTCAGGACTGCCTTTGCTGCGTCCCAGAGCGTTTTGATTGTTGTATTTTCATTTTCATTTGTTTCCATATATTTTTTAATTTCTTCTCTAATTGCCTGGTTGACCCACTCATTCGTTAGTAGGGTGTTCTTTAACCTCCATGCTTTTGGAGGTTTTCCAGACTTTTTTCTGTGGTTGATTTCAAGCTTCATAGCATTGTGGTCTGAAAGTAAGCATGGTATAATTTCAATTCTTGTAAACTTATGAAGGGCTGTTTTGTGACCCAGTATATGATCTATCTTGGAGAATGTTCCATGTGCACTCGAGAAGAAAGTATATTCTGTTGCTTTGGGATGCAGAGTTCTAAATATATCTGTCAAGTCCATCTGATCCAATGTCTCATTCAGGGCCCTTGTTTCTTTATTGACCGTGTGTCTAGATGATCTATCCATTTCTGTAAGTGGTGTATTAAAGTCCCCTGCAATTACCACATTCTTATCAATAAGGTTGCTTATGTTTATGAGTAATTGTTTTATATATTTGGGGGCTCCGGTATTCGGTGCATAGACATTTATAATTGTTAGCTCTTCCTGATGGATAGACCCTGTAACTATTATATAATGTCCTTCTTCATCTCTTGTTACAGCCTTTAATTTAAAGTCTAGTTTGTCTGATATAAGTATGGCTACTCCAGCTTTCTTTTGGCTTCCAGTCGCATGATAAATAGTTCTCCATCCCCTCACTCTCAATCTAAAGGTGTCCTCAGGTCTAAAATGAGTCTCTTGTAGACAGCAAATAGATGGGTCTTGTTTTTTTATCCATTCTGATACCCTATGTCTTTTGGTTGGCGCATTTAATCCATTTACATTCAGTGTTATTATAGAAAGATACGGGTTTAGAGTCATTGTGATGTCTGTATGTTTTATGCTTGTAGTGATGTCTCTGGGACTTTGTCTCACAGGGTCCCCCTTAGGATCTCTTGTAGGGCTGGTTTAGTGGTGACAAATTCCTTCAGTTTTTGTTTATTTGGGAAGACCTTTATCTCTCCTTCTATTCTAAATGACAGACTTGCTGGATAAAGGATTCTCGGCTGCATATTTTTTCTGTCTAGCACCCTGAAAATCTCGTGCCAATTCTTTCTGGCCTGCCAAGTTTCAAAAGAGAGATCAGTCACGAGTCTTATAGGTCTCCCTTTATATGTGAGGGCACGTTTACCCCTTGCTGCTTTCAGAATTTTCTCTTTATCCTTGTATTTTGCCAGTTTCACTATGATATGTCGTGCAGAAGATCGATTCAAGTTACGTCTGAAGGGAGTTCTCTGTGCCTCTTGGATTTCAATGCCTTTTTCCTTCCCCAGTTCAGGGAAGTTCTCAGCTTTTATTTCTTCAAGTACCCCTTCAGCACCTTTCCCTCTCTCTTCCTCCTCTGGGATACCAATTATGCGTATATTATTTCTTTTTAGTGTATCACTTAATTCTCTAATTTTCCCCTCATACTCCTGGATTTTTTTATCTCTCTTTTTCTCAGCTTCCTCTTTTTCCATAACTTTATCTTCTAGTTCACCTATTCTCTCCTCTGCCTCTTCAAGCCGAGCTGTGGTGGTTTCCATTTTGTTATGCATTTCGTTTAAAGCGTTTTTCAGCTCCTCGTGACTGTTCCTTAGTCCCTTGATCTCTGTAGCAAGAGATTCTCTGCTGTCCTGTATACTGTTTTCAAGCCCAGCGATTAATTTTATGACTATTATTCTAAATTCACTTTCTGTTATATTATTTAAATCCTTTTTGATCAGCTCATTAGCTGTTGTTATTTCCTGGAGATTCTTCTGAGGGGAGTTCTTCCGCTTGGTCATTTTGGATAGTCCCTGGAGTGGTGCGGACCTGCTGGGCACTTCCCCTGTGCTGTAGTGTATAACTGGTGTTGGTGGGCGGGGCCACAGTCAGACCTGATGTCTGTCCCCAGCCCACCGCTGGGGCCACGGTCAGACTGGTGTGTGCCTTCTCTTCCCCTCTCCTAGGGGCGGGATTCACTGTGGGGTGGTGTGGCTCTTCTGGGCTACTTGCACCGTGCCAGGCTTGTGATGCTGGGGATCTGGCGTATTAGCTGGGGTGGGTAGGCAAGGTGCTCGGGGGCAGGAGGGGCAGGCTTAGATCGCTTCTCCTTAGGTGATCCACTTCAGGAGGGGCCCTGTGGCAGCGGGAGGGAGTCAGATCCGCTGCCGGAGGTTTGGCTCCGCAGAAGCGCAGAGTTGGGTGTTTGCGCGGAGCGAGCAAGTTCCCCGGCAGGAACAGGTTCTCTTTGGGATTTCGGCTGGGGGATGGGCGGGGGAGATGGCGCTGGCGAGCGCCTTTGTTCCCCACCAAACTGAGCTCTGTTGTCAGGGGGCTCAGCAGCTCTCCCTCCCTTTGTCCTCCAGCCTTCCCGCTTTCCGAGCTGAGCTGTTAACTTATGACCTCCCAGACGCTAAGTCGCGCTTGTTGTGGGAACACAGTCCGTCAGGCCCCTCCGCTTTTGCAAGCCAGACTCGGTGGCTGTGCTTGGCCGGCGAGCCGCCCCTCCGCCCCGGCTCCCTCCCGCCAGTCCGTGGAGCGCGCACCGCCTCGCCGCCCTTCCTACCCTCTTCCGTGGGCCTCTCGTCTGCGTTTGGCTCCGGCGACTCCGTTCTGCTAATCCTCTGGCAGTTTTCTGGGTTATTTAGGCAGATGTAGATGGAATCTAAGTGATCAGCAGGACGTGCGGTGAGCCCAGCGTCCTCCTAAGCCGCCATCTTGCCGCCGACCCCTTTATTTTTATTTTTTATTTAATTTGAGTGCAACAATGATTTCAGGAGTAGATTCCTTAATGCCCCTTACCCATTTAGCCCATCCCCCCATCCCACACCCCTCTGGTAACCCTGTTTGTTCTCCATATTTAAGAGTCTCTTATGTTTTGTCCCCCTCCCTGTTTTTATATTATTTTTGCTTCCCTTCCCTTATGTTCATCTGTTTTGTATCTTTTCTTTTATTTAAAAATTTTTGAATGTTTATTTATTCTTGAGAGAAACAGAGCATAAGCGGGGGAGGGGCAGAGAAAGAGAGAGAGACAGAATATGAAGCAGGCTCCAGAATCTGAGTGCCAGCACAGAGTCTGATGTGGGGCTTGAACCCACAGACTGCAAGATCATGACCTGAGCCAAAATCGGTCACTTAACTGAGCCACCCAGGGGCCCCTGTTTTGTATCTTAAAGTCATCATATGACTGAAGTCATATGATATTTGTCTTTCTCTGACTAATTTCGCTTAGCATAATACCTTCTAGTTCCATCTACTTAGTTGCAAATGGCAAGATTTCATTCTTTTTGATTGCCAAGTAATACTCCATTATATATATATATTTATATATATATATATACATATATATATATATATATACACACACATCATATATCATATACACACACACACACACACACACACACACACACACACATATATACGACACCTTCTTTATCCATTCATCCATCAGTGGACATTTGCGCTCTTTTCATACTTTGCCTATGGAAAAATATGGTGGATAGTGCTGCTATAAATATTGGGGCATGTGCACCTTTGAAACAGCATACCTGTATCCCTTGGATAAATACCTAGTAGTGCAATTGCTGGGTCATAGGGTAGTTCGATTTTTAATTTTTTGAGGAACCTCCCTACTGTTTTCTAGAGTGGCTGCACCAGTTTACATTCCCACCAGCAGTGTAAAAGAGATCCTCTTTCTCCGCATCCTTGCCAACTACATCTGCTGTTGCCTGAGTTGTTAATGTTAGCCATTGTGATTGTGACAGGTGTGAGGTGGTATCTCATTGTGGTTTTGGTTTGTATTTCCCTGATGATGAGTGATGTGAAGCATTTTTTCATGTGTCAGTTGGCCATCTGGATGTCTTCTTTGGAAAAGTGTCTATTCATGTCCTTTGCCCATTTCCTCACTGGATTATTTGCTTTTTGGGTGTTGAGTTTGATAAGTTCTTTATAGATTTTGGATACTAACCCTTTATCTGATAATGTCATTTGCAAATACCTTCTCACATTCTGTTGGGTGCCTTTTAGTTTTGCTGTTTCCTTCGCTGTACAGAAGCTTTTTTATTTTGATGAGGTCCCAATAGTTCATTTTTGCTTTTGTTTCCCTTGCTTCCGGAGATATGTTGAATAAGAAGTTGCTGCAGCCAAGGTCAGAGAGGTTTTTGCCTGCTTTCTCCTCGAGGATTTTGATGGCTTCCTATCTTACATTTAGGTCTTTCATCCATTTTGAGTTTACTTTTGTGGATGGTGTAAGAAAGTTTCATTTATCTGCATGTCGCTGTCCTATACACCAACAATGAAGCAACAGAAAGAGAAATCAAGGAATTGATCCCATTTACAATTGCACCAAAAATCATAAAATATCTAGGAATAAATCTAACCAAAGAGGTGGAAAATCTATATACTGAAAACTATAGAAAGTTTATGAAAGAATTGAACAAGACACAAAAAAAAAGGAAAAATACCCCGTGCTCCTGGACAGGAAGAACAAATATTGTTAAAATGTCAATACCCAAAGCAATCTACATATTCAATGCAATACCTATCAAAATAACACCAGTATTTTTCACAGAGTGAGAACGAACAATCCTAAAATTTGTATGGAGCCAGAAAAGACCCCGAATAGCCAAAGCAATCTTGAAAAAGAAAACCAAAGCAGGAGGCATTGCAATCCCAGACTTCAAGCTGTATTACAAAGCTGCAATCATCAAGACAGTATGGTAGGGGCACAAGAACAGACACTCAGATCAATGGAACAGAATAGAGAACCCAGAAATGGACCCACAAATGTATGGCCAACTAATCTTTGACAAAGCAGGAAAGAATATCCAATGGAATAAAGACAGTCTCTTTAGCAAGTGGTAATGGGAAAACTGGAATTATGATTTTTAAGTTCATGCTTTGCTTTGGTTTCTACAATATCGATTGCTTAATTTCTGATCATTTGGAATTTGGAAAATGTGAAAAAGGATTTTGTCACCAGACTAAATCTTGTGTTTCCTATTCATGAAACTTCTACGTAGTCCAAATCAGATAGATTCAACACCAGAACAAGTTAATTAATAAATAATTAATTTAAAAATTAGTGATATTTATTAATCAACCTCTGTGTGTTGTACATATATCAGCACATGGGAGAGGAGTCAAGAAGGGTATCTAAATCAGGGATGACAAACTTTTAAGTTTGTCAAAGAGTCAAATAGTAAATATCTTCAGCTCTGTGGTCTACTTAGCTCTTCTGTTTTATTGCCAAAGTGGCCATAGACAATATGTAAACAAGTGGATGTGTCTATGTCTAAATACAATTTTATTTAAAAAAAAAACAGGCAGTGTTCGAATCTGACTTATCTGTCGTTGTTCACCAACACTTGATCTAAATAAATAGAACAGATGCTCATCTTTGAATTGGTACAAACAAAAGTGGTGTTTTGTTTTGGTTTTGTTTTTTCTGCCTAGGACTTAATTTCATAGTATATTCATCAGCTGGTGTTCCAGTGGAGTGTCCCATAATTTCATCCCGGGTTGAGAGGACATTTTGGAGAAGTAGAGTTGAAAAGTCCTTGAAGAACTTCTCCAAATCCCAGCCCTTAGTGACTTTTTCTTTCTTGCTATGATTCTGGAAATACAGTTTTGAATGAGATGTCTTTTTTATGTGCTATAAACTTTGAAAAGAATGTAAAGCTTTCTAATGTTTTCCCATACAACCACTTTCTCTTAATTACCTAAAATGCAATGCTCCAGTTGAGCCCTATGAGCCTAGTACTATACCATTTTTTTCAAGTTTTATTGATTTATTTTGAGAGAGAGAGAGAGAGAGAGCAGGGGAGGGGCAGAGAGAGAGAGGGAGACATGGGATCCCAAGTAGTCTCCACAGTGTCAGTGCAGAGCCCGACAAAGGGCTCAATCTCATGAACCATGAGATCATGACCTGAGTAGAGATCAAGAGCCAGACACTTAACTGACTGAGCCACCCAGGTGCCCCTTTACAAATTTTTTTTAAGTCATGTGATACTTAAGTGGTTTTTAGTATCATTAGGGCATTAATATATAGATATAAAGGTATTATAAGAGAATATAGGTAATAAAGATATAAATTATAACAAGGAAGTTGATAATTCTCTTTGGAAATCTAGTTCAGTTTGGATGGAACTAACAGCATCATAGATGATGAATAAAATCTATTGATATGACACAGAGGTTTACCAAAAAGCTAAGACTAAACACTGTAAGAAATGTTGTTTGGTCATGTTCTTCCCATGAGTTGTATTTAGTTACTATCATTGTGTCCAATAAAGGAGTGTTTATTGTGTGCGTGTGTGTGTGTGTGTGTGTGTGTGTGTGTGTTTATTATTCTCGAGAGAGAGACAGACAGAGCATGAGCAGGGGAGGGGTAGGGTGAGAGAGGGACACAGAATCCAAAGCAGGCTCCAGGCTCTGATTGTCAGCACAGAGCCCGATGTGGGGCTCGAACCCACAAGCTGTGAGATCATGACCTGAACTGAAGTTGGACACTCAACCGATTGAGCCACCCAGGCACCCCAAAGAAGGAGTGTTTAAAGGAAGACAAGTTTCTCTTGTAATTGTAAGCATTTGTTCCTTATCCTATGGATATGAGTTGGTTTTATTTTCTAACTTTATTACCATTTCATGTGTTACATCCTCTGCCAACCGCTGAACTGAGAAACAGAGGATGAAAATCTGGCAATTCCACTGAATTCTCAGATGTTACAGTAGAATCCATATGTATTAAATATAAAATGAGAAAATAGAAAACTTTAAATTAAAAATAAATCTTTACCCAAAATAGTTGGAATTTTCTCTCTTTTAAGAAAGACCAAAACAAGCTTTGTATCACCAAGTCTGGGTGTAAAATTCACATGTTGGTGTTTTCTAATTTCTAATTTCTGAAATGTAACATTTCAACTTGTGCCAAGCATTATATAAGTTTTCATAGAAGTCTTTTTAAAAATAAGACCAAGATTTTATATTTACCTTCCACAAAGTTTATAATTTCTTTGGTGAAACAAACCAAACATAAAAAAGAATATGAATATAGCCCAGTATTTAATCACTGGTACATTGATTCTCGTACATATGTTCTAATTCAGAAAGGAGATCAGTGTGGCTGGATGAGAAAAGGAGAGGACTTCATGAAACTGAGAATTGAATCGGGCTTCAAATGGCCATTAGAATACAAGTACGGGTAATATACAGATCCCTGGAAGTACAAAGAACAACTTGCACTTGACATTTCGTTAAATGGGATCTATTTCAGTGTCCTGAGGGAAGAGTCATGAAACAAATTCATACTCATTTACTTATATCACTTCAAAATTTAAAAATTACTTAATGAATAGACTACCCATGTGTATTAATGAAGCTCTCACCACACAACATAGGTGAATAAATCTTGGCTGCTATTATTATCTCTTGGTATAATCTCTTCAGTGTACAGATAAGAATGCCAGGTCCCTGAATGGTGTAGTGATTCGCTCCGTGTCATACAAGAGAGCCACTTATAGGGCAGGGATATTTCTACTAAATCATGATAAAGGGAGATAAGCCTAGACTGGCAGAATGGCCTTCCCAGAATGGTTCAGGAATTGTGTTAGTGGTCTTGCATACTAACAGTTTAAAAATAGAGGTCGAATTTAAATGGAGAAGGAAAAGACAACAGTCAGGCTTCTGCTCAGGCCAAATGCTAACCCTCAATCCCTATTGCCAAAATAGATATTAACGTGTTTCTATGAAGTTGTTAAGCAGCTTGGTTTGAATTCTAGCTCTACTATTTGGAGGCTGTGAGACTTCTAATTTACTGAACAATTTCCTCATCTTTAAAATAGATCATACCTCATGTAGATATGAGGATTAAATTATTTAATATCTAAAAACAGATTAAAAGAGAGTCTGGCATAAAGTAAGCACTCCATAAATGATAGCTATAATTATTATTTGCCTTTACTAATCCCAGAATCTAGCTGAGATTTTGCTCATAGGATACAGCATTAAACGGCTTTAATTATTTTGAATCATACTTAATTCAGCATCACAGATATTAGGGACTTTAGAATGCTATGGATGGAAATTTATTTGAGTAAGATATGCTCATTTTTCTGTGCCCCATCCTGAAACCCCACTATTATGAAATTAAAGGAAATAAAGAATAAGATATTAAAAAGTATGCAAAATTTTGAAATAGGGGCAATGGTAAAATGAGAGGAGATGAAAACAGACAAGAAATGTTAATACAATTTTCAAAGTCAGAAAACAAATAATTGAAATGTAATTATTAGTTATTAGCAGAGCAGCAACATCGAAGCATAACTTCCTTGCCAATTTTTATAACAGAATTTTAGAAAGGATCAGAAATTAGAAGCACCAGTTACCTCTGAAAATGATAAGGGGTCAGGTTGAAAACAGGATAATTGTCTGAAAGTTTACCTAAGGAACAGTTAAATCCTACACTCCTTGTCCCTGTGTTGGCAACCCCAAATACTCCTGCTGCCACGGAAGATTGAGGAACCCTCTCCTGAGGGGTTCCAGGCACACAGAGCAGTGTCTAAATGTAGAATATTATGAACCTCATGGCTTTTATCAACTGAATGACTTTTATGCATGAATTTGACTGGAGGTTAGTGGAGTCCAGCATAATCCAGTGATCAGAATGAGCATATATCTTGATTTTAAATAACTTTCAGATAAAGGTTATGGTCAATGAAAATCTTTCAATATTTATTTACCTTCTTTATCCTCTTTGATTCCAATGAATATTTAACATTAGTGATTATTATAGGAGTCGAGGACTGAATCGGATACATCAGAGAAGTGTGGAATAATCCTTGAGTGGCCACAAACTAAACAACATCACTCTTCACATCTGGTGGGAATGCAAATGGCTGTTTTGGGTGTTAGGTCTCAGAGTGGCTCAGGCAGTCTCAAGCATTCTCCCTTAGTACTAGAGGCCTCTATGTTTTCTAGAAGACAGACGAAGTTAGTTGTGGGAGGGCTAGAAGACCTGGTAGTAATGTATGGTCAGGTAAAAGAGGACAGTCATCCTGCAGGACACGGAAATCTCATCACATCCTGCATGAACAGATGAGTGAACCTCACTTCAGGTGCATGAAAATCCAATAGAAAGCTCAACCCATTCTGAAAACCCAGTATTAGATGCTCCATTCTCACTAATGCTTTGGTCCCATGTGTGCCTTCAAGGACTAAGATGCCTCCCAGGAGTGATGCAGAAACAGGGAGGAATCCTGAATAAACCTGAAATGACTGAAACAACTTGGAATTTATTCACCAGTGTAAGGTTTTTCTGCCTTATGGGGAAAATGGGAGTTTGGGATATTTAAGTTTAGTTATGGAAAAGTCAAGTGACACTTTTGGCAAACATGGGTGTTTTTTTCACTAGAAAATGCCTACCCCCTGGCCTTGAGCTCTTACTGGAACCCATTCCACCAAAGTTGCATTGTTTTTAATTTCTGTATTTCCTCTTTGGTGGTGCACTCTGTCTGACAATGCTGACTCCTCTCTATGAAGGTGAATTCAAACTCTCTCCATGTTTAGCCACCATCTTTTCTCTGAATCCGAATCCAATTTCCAGCAGTTTATCTATATAGTCACTTCAAACTCTCATGAGATGCAAAGTTGCTTTTCCTATTTTGGTCCTCTAAGGTGGGCCTACATATTCATTCTGGCCAACTGAGACTCAATTACATTTTCCCTAGACCCAGCCCCTTTTGCTCTTAGCTTATATACACTTGCTGCCTCTCCTTAGATCTAGATTTCTGCTTTTACACTCTGGATTTGTTCATCTGCCACTTTGGCACCTTGTATGTCAGCTGCGTACCATCTTCCTGCATAATTGCCAGTTAGCCTTTCTCAGTTTTGTACTACACCACTGCCTCAAGTGACAATCTTCACTTCTCATTCCCATCCCAAGTACCAGCCTAGAGGTGACAAATTCTGATGATCACAGCCCCTGTGTGTGCAATTCCCACATGGAATTCTTTTCAGAAACTTTCTCTTCGGAAACACCTGGGTCTTCTCCCTCTCTCTCTTTACACCCATGTGGTGTCCAAGGGCTCTTAATTCAGTGTTCGTAGTGTGTTTAACATTAGTTTCTTCCTTTGCATTCTCATTGCCATCACCTAAAAGTTCATACTCAGATGACTGAAATGGCATCCTACCTAGTAGCTCTACTTCCGAGTCTCCACCACTGAAAGATAGGATGCATTGGTTTATGAAAGATCTTCGTAAAATTTCTTTCTTTATTTTTAATCTTATTTGTTAAAAGACTTATGTGGAAAATCAAAATAAAATAACATCATTTCCTTCTACCAGTCGTCAATGGCTTTCGTTGTTCACAGAACAAAATCCAGACAACACTGTTTTCATAACCATGCCCTCACCATAACTCCATGAATTCAGGTTTCTGGGTCTACCATACCCTTTGCCATATACAATCTAACATGTACTCTTCTGTTTGTAAACATTTGTCCCTACTTTTCCATATTCCAAGAAGCCTGTTTCTCCCATCTCTGCCTCTTGAAATTTTTCTGTCCTTTAAGACACTATACAAGTGTCCCTTCCTTCGGGAAGGTTTTCTTGATCTTTATTTGTAACTAAAGTTGTTACCTGAACTGCTTTTCCCATCCATCTCAAATTTTTTGTGTCCCTCTGCCCATCATGGACCACACTGTAACTAGCAGATAACTTAACTATGTATGTCTCCATCACTAGACTATTACTTCCTTTGATGATAACTACTATGTTACCCCCCCCATGACATTTAAGACTGTACCTAGCACATTATGGATTCTCAATAAATATAAGTTGAGCTGAATATACTAGAATTTCAGAAAAAAACATGAGCGGCAAACATTATACCTGTTTAAATCCAATTGCCTACCCTCTCTGATCTTCCCTATTTCATTCTGCTTCCACAGCTGTGTAGAGCTAGAATAAAATATACAGATTATGTTGGGTTTCTTACCTTTGAGGCATATTCCAAAATGGTGTCCTAAGCTATCAGCCAATCAAAACAAATAGGAATCACTAACATAGAAGCAAAGGAAATAGCATCTGATTTCCAAAGGTAGCACATAGAACTTATAAAGAGAAGATATTAGCTTAGTCTAATTATTTATTTGTAAAGGAAGAGTTTACTCATAGTCATTGCATTTAAGATGACTCCATCTCACCCTGACATTTATTCCAAAGCAACCCCAAGAGAATCTGTGAACTGGAAATAATCCATGTTCCACATGTGTTGTTATGACTTTAATTTAAGCCTGACAAAAATTATCCTTTTATCAGGGTTGATTTTAGTGAAGAAACTTTAATGGAGCGGTAAACTATTTGAAATGAATTCTTTGCTTGCCATTGTTTTGACTTAGAAATAGAGAAATCCCACATTTACTTTTGTTTAGTGGATGGGAATATATATAACATTCAGACCTCAGGATATTTATTGAGTAAGAAGGGTTTAAATGAGCATGGGTAATTTCTAAAACTAAAAAAATATATAAATTAAAAACAATTTATTCTGAATGTATGGTTACTTTTGCCATTCGTTAAATATTCGCAATGCATTCATTAGGCAACTTCTCTTTTAGGTGAGTTTTAAAACAGACCTACAGTTGACCCAGATTTCACCAAGCTTTAAATAAGTGCCACAAGCACATAACATACTTGACACGTTTTTCATTTGTTACTCGAGGAAGATATTGCTGAATTGGACTTTTGTCTGTATTTCCCGCATTCTGACAATAAAGTGTATTAAATCAGAGAATGATAGAAAGGGTATTCACGACAGAATCCTAGAGAGTTTCCTCAAACACAAGATGGAACATAGAAGTCAAAGTCACTTGTATTATCAGAGGGGTTGTTTGTTTTGACATCTCCTTCATTCCAGCCTTTCTGAGCCAACCAGTAGAGCCTGTTTCCACTAACCAGTTTGCTGTTACCTCTCTCTCCCTAGGCTTATCTAAAGTAATATTATGAGTTGCCTCAGCTTTGCACGGGACTAGTATTCTCACCATTTGTGCCACACAATCCAGTATAGATTCAGTTAGTGCTGACGAGATGAGAACCCGCAGTGCCCACTGTTGTCTGTGTAGGTGGAGGGTTAGAAAAAGAAATAGAAAGCTATGGTTGCACCTGGGTAAATGGAGGTTCGGATTTCCTGTCAACCTGGACTAAGCCTGAATAATGATTGTGGAAACCTTTAGCATGATTGTCTATATTCTGTTTGGGTTTAATTCTGCTAAAAACAAACAAACAAAAAACTACAACTCTTAAAATGCTATGCGTGAAGCACTTTTTCTGAAAAATACACTAGACGTGGGACTTTACATTTACCAGTCAAAATCCCATCTACATGAAACTTAAGTGAAGGAGATAAATAATGAATAGAAATAACTATAGCTACAGTTATTATTTAATAACTATGAAGTGATAAGTGATCTAAGAGTGGCATAAAATGCCACAGGAGAGAAGGATGGTATTTGTGTGGTTTTGGGGGTTAAGATTAGGGGACGTTTTACTGAAAAGTTGGTGTATAAACTGGATTCTTAAAAAAATGGTAAGATTTCAAGAAGTGGAGGGTGGCATTGGGAATGGAAATTCAGAAGTCGTTTCTAACCAAAGGGGACATAGGGGAAAACCAAACCAACGTGAAACAAAACATTGAGGTTCTAAAGTGTTACCTTTCTGTAAGTAAGGAAGAGAGGATAAATGGATTCTATAGATCATTTTGATCTGCTTTACAGAAGGATTTGAACTTGTTAGCCTGGAACTACATAACACCATTCTTCTAATATGGGTGTGAAGTAGACATTGATATGCCCCATGCATTCTGTGAAAATTTAGACTGAATTACTAGTTATCAAGTTGTGAGGTATTGAAGATACCTTTTTTTTTCTTTCAAGCCTAGAAAATAAACTTTTAAAATAAAGCAGTGCTAGATGGATAAGACATTTGGTACTAATAAGAACCTCAGTGGTGTCCGTGGTCTAACCTCATCTCTGAGACAGCCTACTCTTCTTATGTATCTAGTGGGCAATAGTCTAGGATGGATGCAGAGTGAAAAAGAATGTTGTAGTCACTGAACATCTGGACCGAGAAACATTTGATGGGAGGCAAATAAGCTACAACATGTGTACATTCCAGCTGTGAGCGTGTCGAGCCAGTCTAACTCTTAAGTTTCTGATTTGTGTGGAAGATAAGAGTTTTCTTAATGTAAGCTCATGCATTCATTACTATATGTTGGTACTATAAGGTCTTTGAGTTATGTAGCAGCATGTATTATTTATTTGGAAAATGTAAAAGCTTATGAAAAATTCAGATCTGCGAGATTATTTGAATTCATTTTAGATTCCTCAGAATATGATTATGTCAGACCTGAATACAACCACATATATGACCAAGTCTTACAGTTCCCATGTATGCCAAATCCTTTAAAATACTTCTTTTGAAGAAATTTGTACATTTAAAATTTTCAATAAAGTCAAAAATTATATGAACAGAGGGGTGAAATAGCAAAATGCTTGAATATTGTTACTATTTCTTTAAGAAAGGAAGAAACAGGCTAACATAGAACATTGGGATATTTCCATAAATGGCTGAACCCCTCAAAATCTGAGTAAATCAACATTGAAATAATACAGAAATATGCAAGCCTAGCTTAATAGAGACATGTCTGAAGACAACTTCTAAATAATATGAATGGATACTCTCCTATATGGTGATTCTTTAAAAGGTAGTATGGTAGGGGAGCCTGGGTGGCTCAGTTGATTGCATCCGACTTCAGCTCAGGTCGTTATCTCATGGTTCCTGGGTTCCAGCCCCCATCAGGCTGTGCGCTGACAGGTGGGAGCCTAGAACCTGCTTCTGATTCTGTGTCTCCCTTTCTCTCTGCCCCTCCCCCATTCATGCTCTGCCTCTCTCTCAAAAATAAATAAAATGTTAAAAAACTTTTTTAAAGGTAGTATGGAGATCCCTCAAAAAGAGGGAGGGGAGGGCCAAGAATTAGACAACCAGGTAGTTTTCCAGGTAATTTGGCAAGTTTCTGTAACTCTCCTACGGTCATTTTACTCTGGCACAAATTTAAACAAGAATTAAATAAAATAGGTAGTGTGCTCATTTAATGCTTGGGACGTAGTAGGGATTCATTAAATGTGAGGGATTTTTTTCTATATGATATAACAACAAATAGAGAGGGTTGAGTTGGTACTAAGTGAACATTTGGCTCTGTGTCTAGGTCAGTGTACAGGGAATTAGCCAACACAGTTATGGTTCAGTAACAATAAGGGGATTTGCCTGCGGGCCAACTTCTTTTCCCAAACCTTAACAACACGATCTTTAGCATACTGTGCAAGCAGCCTTAAAGATTTAAATGTAAACATCTTCTGTTTGTCCATGAATTTACATATTTGCTGACTCAATTACTTGCTTTTTGAAAGGATGTGGGATACGTTTACATTAATCTTTCATATCTGGAGCACTGTTCCCCTTCTCCCCTCCCCTACCTCCCAATGAAATCTAAAGTGTTCCTGTTAACTTTGGCAGGGCGTAAGCTGCCCACCTTGATTGGAATTACCCTTCCTTTTTACCTGGGATTTTTGAATTGTGAATGGTTAGAAAACTGGAACTGTATTTGTAGATCAGAAATTCTGGATAGTTATTTCTTTTTTTATTATTACTAACATAGGTCTCTCCAACATCTGTTAAAGCTTATTGAAATTCATCAAGCTAAACACAGCTGCTATTCCACTGGAAAGTGGGAATAAGGGTGGAGGAAGTGAGAAAGGAATTTTTTTCAAGGGGAGGGTGGTTTGTGGAAATAAGAAAGAGTATATGATATTTTACTTTTGTTTAACTTGGATAGCCTAGGATTTTCTTGGACTTCCTAAGACTGTAGTGTAGCAGACGGACAGATGTAGTAAGTATAAACTCAAAATACCATTTAGAAGAAATACATTTCAGGCACCTTGTAAACCAGGGAAAAGTACACTAAATTCTGTTTCTACTTCTTAAAGAAATGTTCATATCTTTGTGTAATAATTTACAGTGTCTCTTTCCTCCTAAAAGGATGAAAATTGGTCATATATCACATCACTCCCTCAAAAACTGGAATGCACACATGTACAATGAAATGGTAATCATTGGCTACATACAGACAATGAGATAGCCAGTGATACTGCCCCACGTAAGTGAGAAGCAATTTGTAGCTACTAAGTCAGTGTTTCTTATTCTCTCCTAGCTTGTTTCTTCTAGTCGGCACTCATTGATCTGGATTAGAAACTCAAGCACATTTTTAAAAGGCATTTCTGTTACTGAGCAAGGGTTTTAAGATAATCTTCAAAAGTGAACAAAAACAAAAAATTCAAATTTCACCTCCTTCCAAACGTGAACCCTGGAAAATACCAGACGCACCATCTTCCTCCCCTTATTCCTTCCCTCCGTTTATTTGTAGAAAGGTAAGGGCAAGGAAGCATCTTGTTTTGTTCCTTGTATTAAAGCATAATAAATGAGGGAGAAGCCAGCACCATTCATCTCCATACTCCCAAGAACTTAGCAGAAGATATCTGTGAACTGTAACACGGAAACCAAAGCAGCGTTTATCATGTGTTTATTTGAAACCCTAATGCAGAATGAAAGGGGGATGAGCTGGTCTATAGTACATTTAGGAAACATTTCAAGAAGTGAACAAAATCTTGCTCTAGGGAAGAATCTATTATAGAAAACTTAGGATGCATTGCAGTTGCAGCTGAGCTTAGAAACATTCAAATGGTGATTTAGCACTAAATTCCAGAGGCTTGAATAATCTTGATAGTAGGTGAAAACCAGTACTAGAACATAAATTGTTTAATCAAAGTGTCAAGCTTTTCTTCTTATTTCTCTCCCGTTTATTGCAAACCTGTTTACTCTGTGTGAATGCTAACACATAGGAGATGCTGAGAAACAAAATGGCCACAAACTTTTATGATTCAAACACTTCCATTCACATTTCTAGAAGAAGAAAGTCATTCTGATGGGCTGAAAAGGCAATATAAGTAGGGAAATGGATTGGAGCAAAGCTTTCCACATGTAATGCTGAAGGCCCCTCTTAACTTGATGACATGTTTCTCTTAACACCCTTGTGCACACCTGCCATTACATTCCTGTATCCCTAATCTCACTAGGATCATTAGGGGATTCTCTGAGCAATCAGACAAGCAATTACTGTAATGCAGTCTCAACACTAGCTGGTCAATGTGGGATCAACAGCCAGTGTACTTAACTCAAATAGCGCCATTGCCAATAAAGGGGTTTTATGCTTGCAGAGGGTGAGAATATGCAAGAGGAACTAGGTTCAAAGCTTTACAAGAGAGCTTCCTGGTTTATTTCCATCGAAGGTTTGGCTCCGGTGAATATTTAGGAAAACAATATTAATGCTACTGCTTCAGAGGATCCTCAGGGAAATCTGATAAATATCTGATTAAATTTGTCTCCAACATAATTACATTAAAGTCAAACTTGTTTAACTTTTTCTATGCTTGGTTATCTCTGCACGGCCAAAAGGATGTTAATTGGCAACCTAGCTTCTAATGTATTTATACCACTGGTGGCTTATTAAGTTCAAATTTTATAATGCAAATGAAAAGAGATTGAAGCTATTTTCTAGGAAGTTAATTCAACTTTGAGGTTTCTTTTTTTTAAAATGAAAGCTATGAACTGTTCAGTCTACATTTTTTACTATTAATCTTTTAAAGAATGTCCATTTTTATAAGATACTATATGTGCATAGAAGTATTCATTATATCTCCAGATATTAGAAAATAGAGCTAACAAAATTTTAAAATGTGAGAGAGACCCTACCCTACCCGTCCTGCCAGCATTAGAGAAGGACTTTTCCTTGACGTTTTATCACAGCGAAAGCTTTTTCACATTTGAACTGCCTTCTCCAGCTCTTTCATTGGCTCTTTCTTAAACATGCCCTCAGAAAACTTATAATTTAACACAAAGTGCAAGAATTAAAAGAATACCACAAAAATAACATTTTTAAAAATAGAAAGTAGATTAAATTACTACATATGCAAAAAACAAAATTGCTATCTATAGTCCTAAGTTTTCCGGAGCATACTGACAGATTTCTATATAAAAATGAAGCAGGTTGTTAAAATGGGAATTGTCCCGTTGTCTTAGTTTTGAATAAAGCCCTAAAGTTAAAACAGTGTCCGGGGCTCACACATTCTTAACAGTGGTGCCAGAACATCTATGCACAATTTGCTAAGAGGAAATGCCAAATCCGGTTCAATATGCCATACACCATCAGCACCCCCAGGAAACATAGAAGGGATGTGACTGATGAAGGTGTGTTGGTAGAGGGGGTTTCTTTAGAGACTGTACTATCAGAATGCTGTGTTACCTGTCTTATCTGAACACTGAAAGATAGTGACACCTGTCTGCAAATAGCTGTCTGCAGGAGTCTGTAGCTGCAGAACTATGAGACAGTGCTGCTCTGGGAATAGCCTACATTTCCTAGAGTGTAGCTAAGCAAGAAAGCTTATATTTCCTACAAGCCATATCTGACCCTAGTATAGAAGGATGGGGAATTGGGTCACTTCAGAGGGGCCTTGCCCATGAGGACCACCTGAAAGAATGATATAGCCCTTATGGGGGATGGACTAAAAGATCCAGAACATGTGTAGAGCCCAGCCTGCATGTGAAATGTCAACCTATCATGGATCCTGCAGTTGGAAGATTTCCGTTAGAGATCATTAAGGAACGCTCAGAGTGCCCTGCACCCACATAAAGGGCCAGCTGAGCATCTAACCCTCCTAGAAGGCATGAGCAACAGATTACAACTGTAAATTACAAACTTTTTCTCCTCCCTCGCCTCTCCACCAAGGAGCTACATAGAAGAGATAGAAAGGGAAATCACAAAGAAGCACACCACAAAACCCTTCCCTGCTATTGGGGGAGGGCAGAAGCCTCAATCTGCAAGAAAATAATTTGGGCGTAATATTGGACTGAACATAAATGAGCTACAAAAACTAAAAGTGCCTGGAAAAGCTATGGAATGGGCCTAGGATTTCATCCATGGCCAGGCAAGAGAGAATCTACAAACCAGGGTGCAGTGAGCTGCCCTAAAAAAGGGAATTCTTTGAATCCACATTATATAATCTGTTACACAATTTTTGGGAAGCATAGCCAAGGAGAACTAAATTACTCTGAATAACAGGGAGAGAGGAATTTGAAGTTTATGAAGAGAAACTTGAGAGAGGGAGAGACAAGGCAGGGGATCAATCAGCACATTATGGGAAAAGATGTCAGAAAGCAAAACCATTGTTGGCAGGGCTGCTAAGCAGGACCTTGACAGAACAGGAATGTCTAATAAGAATTTCCATATTGTTTTCAATGAGGCATATGATATTAGCCTTCCCTTCTGCTACAAAATCTCCCATAAATGAGTGTATGTGAGTGGAATATCTTAGCAGAACCTGAAGGGATGAAGTGTTTCATCATTGAGTCACTGTGGGGACCAGGAAAAGATAAGCCATCAGTATTAGGATGGGTTCACCTAAGAATGTGTTTTGAGGAAGGTGATAGTTAAGCAGATTCCCTAGCAAAGAGGAAGCTTCTTTCGTAGATTCCACCATTTATCTCAGCAGGTTTCATTTATCCTTCTGTGTTCGATATTGTCCATCAATGTGTATTTGATTGTGATGGCGATGATGGTGGTGACAATGGTGGTGGTGATGCTAATGATACTGAAGACAATTCCTACCATTCTTCAATGCCTACTGTGATAAGTGTTTTTCGTGAATTATTTTAATCCTCACACCAAACATATGCAATAGGCATTTTTGTCTCTATTATAAATGGGGAAATTGAGCCTTAGAAAGATTTGATAATTTTTTGATGCTACCCAGATATTAAATGGTTGACACAGAATTTGAGCATCTTTGTCTAAAATATAGTAAAAATTTAATTTCAACTGAATTTCCTCTATAAATATAATTCTGACAAATGTGATATATGCTAAGACCCTATTTCTTCTGCCTACTTTGGATTTCATTTTCTCTTCTTTTTCTAGTTTTTTGAGGTAGAAGCTTAGATTATTGGCCTTAGGTTTTTCCAGTAATGCGTTAAATACTCTATGTTTCCTGGAAGCACTATTTTATGTGCATCTGACAAATTTTGATTGGTTGTAATTTACGATGCAAAATATGCTCTATCTTGGTGAATGTTCCATAGGAGCTTGAGAAGAATGTGTATTCTACTGTTGTTGGATGTCAGTTGGATTCAGTTGATTGATGGTGCCATTTAGTTCACTATGTCCTTGATTTTCTGCCTGCTGGATATGTTGATTACTATTAAAGGGATTTTAAAGTCGTCAAATGTGATTGTGGATTCATATATTTCTCCTTGTACCTCTATCAGTTTTTGCCTCACATAGTTTTGGTGCTTTGTTGTTAGGCAAATATACGCTATGGATTGTGTTTTCTTGAAGAATTTATCCTTTTATCATTATGTCATACACCACTTTATCTCTGATAATTTCTCTTGCTCTGATGTCTTCTTTATGTGTAATTAATATAGCTACCCCACCTTTCTTTTGATGAGGGTTAGCATGGTATATCTTTCTCTACTTCTTTATTTTTAGTCTGTCTATGGCTTTATACTGAAAGTGGGTTTCTAGTAGATAACATATAGTTCGGTCTTGGTTTTTATTCTGACAGTCTGCCTTTTTAATTTTTTTAACGTTTATTTATTTTTGAGAAGGAGAGAGAGAGAGACAGGGTGTGAGCGAGGGAGGGGCAGAGAGAGAGGGAGACACAGAATCTGAGGCAGACTCCAGGCTCTGAGCTGTTAGCACAGAGCCTGATGCAGGGCTTGAACTCAAGAATCATGAGATCATGACCTGACCCGAAGTTGGAGGCTTAACCGACTCAGCCACCCAGGTGCCCCTGACTGTCTACCTTTTGATTAGTATATTTAGATCTTTGATGTTAGTAGTGGTTATTGATACATTTAGATTAATATGCATAATATTTGTTACCTTTTTTCTATTCATTGACCTTGTTCTTTGTTTATTTTTTATCTTCTACTCTTTTCACATTTTCTCTGCTTTTAATTGAGAATTTTATATGATTACATTTCCCCCCTCTCAATTATACTATTAATTATACTTCTTTTAGTGGTTTCCCTTGAATTTGCAATACATATTTACAATTAATCCCAGGTGTGCCCCCCCCCCCATTAACATTATACCACTTCATGGGTATGGCAAGTGCCTTATAACAGAATTCTAATTTCTTCCCTCCCTCCCGTTCCTTATAACAATGATATCATTTATTTCTCTTATTCATAAGCAATAATCACCAAATAAATTGTTTTTATTATCCTTTTGAACAAACTTTCATCTGTTAGATCAATTAAGAATAACAAAAATAACGAGCCCTGGGTGACTCATCGGTTAAGCTTCTGACTCTTGATTTTGGCTCAGGTCATGATCTCATGGTTAATGAGGTCAAGCCCCACATCTAGCTTTGTGCTAATAGCATGGAGACTGCTTGGGATTCTCTCTCTCTCTCTCTCTCTCTCTCTCTCTCTCTCCCTCTCTCTCTCCCTCTCTCCCTCCCTCCCCTGCTCATGTGTGCACACTGTCTCTCAAAATAAATAAACTTTTAAAAAATAATGAAAGTTTTTATTTTGCTTTCATTTATTCGTCCTCTAATGTACTAGTTTTCTTTATGCAGATTTAAGTTTCTGTGTCATTTTCTTCTTTCTGAATAATTTAAAATTTTTTGAAAGGTAGGTCTTACTGGTGACAAATTCTCTCAATTTTTTTGTTTGTCTAAGAAAATCTTTATTTCTCCTTCACTTTTGAAGGTCAGTTTTGCTGGATATAGAAATATAGGTTGGTGGAATTTTGGGTTTTCAACACTTCAAATATTCCATTTCATTCTTCTTGCTTACATAATTTTGGAAGAGAAAGCCAATATAATTCTTATCTTTCTTCCTCTATTGGTAAGGTGGGTTTTTTTTCTGGCTTTTTTCAAGATTTTTCCTTTTTCTTTGATTTATTGCAGCTTGACTATGACATGCTGGGTGTAGATTTTTTGTCATATATGCTGTTTAGTGGTCTATAAGCTTCCTCAATCTGTTTCCTGGCTCTGTGATTAATTTTGGAAAATCTTCAGCCATTACTTCTTCAAATATTTTCCTGTTTCTTTCTTCTCCTTCTAGTATTTCCATTGTGTGTGTGTTGCATCTTTTTTAATTGTTCCACAGTTTTTGGATATTCTGCCCCATCTTTTTAATCCTTTCTTTTTTCTCTTTGTATTTCAGTTTTGGAAGTTCCTGTGGACATATCTTCAAGTTCCCTAATTCTTTCCTTAGCTACGACCAGTCTACTGATTAGTTCCTCAGAGACATTTTTTTATTTTTATTACAGTGTTTTTATTTCTAGCATTTCCTTTTGACTCTTTCTCAGAGTTTCCATCTCTCTGTTTCTATCACACATCTGCTATTGTATGTTATCTATTTTTTTTTCCATTAGAGCTCAGGAGAGTTTAGCTAAGCTTCCCCATGGTCTTTCTGCCTTGGTATTCATTTGGTTTGCCCACATGGCCCACACAGACTTGGAACTGACACCAGCGCCCTCATGCAAGGCAGATGCTCCAGATAACAGCCCACAGAGTCACAAGAAAATGTAAGTTTTTGGTATGACTTACGCAGCAAATTCTGTGATCATCAGTCTCCTCTGCCTCCCAAGGCCTATCCCTTGTTTGTCCCTTAGATGAGACCCCCATGGAGTTTTCCAAAACACTGCTTTTTTTGGTTCAAATTGACCAATCTGTCCTTAATTCAGGAGTCCCAAAGCACCTTGTCCACAGACTCTAGTAAAGGCATGCACCTCAAGTACTGCTACTCTCTCTGCCTGCACTCTGCCTTGCCGTCCCCATGTGGCCCCTCAAAGCATGCCATGTGCTTCCTCTAGAACCTATGAGTAATAAACTCTATTTAAACTTCTGTGTGGTCTTTTACTGAACTGTGGCTTACCATTGGCACCCTGTGCTCCATTTAACAACTGTTAATTTGTGAAAGTCATAACAAACCCTTAGTATACTAATCACAGTTATTTTAATTTCCTGGTCTAATAATTCCAAATTCTCTACCATATCTGAGTTGGATTCTGATGCTGGGTTTGTCTCTTCAGGCTGTGTATTTTGCCTTTGAGCATGTCTTTTAGTTGTTGTTGAAAGCCTGATGTGATATATTAGGTAAAAAGAATTGAAGTGGATAGGCCTTTAGTATGAGATTTCATGTTTTTTCTAGCTAGTAGCTAGATTGTGTTTCTTATTTGCTGTAACTGTGATGTTGAGGCTAAAATTTCCTCTAGTGTGCTGTTTTGTCTTTACTGTTGTCTTTGAGTTTTCCTAGATACTCCTTAAATAGGGTTTGGGGCTTGTAATTTTTTAGCTGCAAACCCCTGTTATTACAGAGGAGCCCGAATGATGTGTAGGTAACGTGTGGGGGCAGAGACAGGCTCTCTGTTCCTATGATTAGGAACAGTCTTTTAGTGAAGTTCAATTGGATATTTCCCTTCTTCCAAGTCAAAGGCTGGAAGGTGGTGGATTTGGGTATTTCCCTCTCTCCAGATTAGTTATGTTTAGGTAAAATAGTTTCCCTTAGGGTAAGATCTTGTTAAGGGGAACAGAAAGCTCTGGGAATATTTCAGAAATGTTACTGCCCCCTCATCCCTTGCTGGAAGCAGAAGGGGATTGTTCTCATATCTTTGCAGTGAGAATCTGGTAGAGCTCCTGGGGGTTAAAACTGTCAAAAGTATCCTTGTGAGACTAGCTTGAGAGTTAAAAACTCCCTTGGGGTCCAGTCTTAGTAGAGCAGAGTTTCTTCTACCTGCAACTCAAGCCACATTGGTGGGGGTGGAGTACAGGTGGTAAGGTTCAAGAGAACCTCTTAAGGAGTTTGATTTGGTGTCACTTAACATTTACGCTGACACCGGTACCTGACATTTGACTTACACTTGAACGGTCTAAAAACGAGAGCTGTTCTGATGACAGTTTCGTGGGGCAAGGCAATGTATCAAGTGAAGACTTGATACAGCCAAGGAAGGAAGTCAGACTAGTCATTATGAAACGAATTCCACTCAAATGGAATGCCAAGCAAGGTGATTCCCACAGTGGATGAACTATGGGAACTCAGAGACCAAGGATGGAGCCGTAAGTATCCAGGTACAGAAACATCATCTGCATTAGGGCATATACAGGTGAAGAATCCCTTACAGGACCACTACCAAGAGGAAGACCCACCATTTGGAATACTCCATACACAGAAGACACCAAGACCAGATTACAACAGTACTAGTCAAGTAAGCTGTTCTGCCCTATGTCATGTTCTTTTCTCAGTTCAAACTCTGGAGCAACTAGATACAGCCTGGTGGGTGGACCAAGAGCAGTAGAAGAGTTAGGTGGGAAAATAGAAAAAATTTTATCATGCTCCATGATACCAAGTATAGAAGATTTAACAGGAAAAATGGTTTTGAAACATGTGGTCATTAGACTGGATTAAATAATTACCTAAATCTGACAATAAAAGCTATGGGAGATGGCAGAGATTTCATCTAAAAGGTTGAGGAGTGGAAGTCTAAATTGAGAAAGCGGATTTGAAGGAGCTGTATTGTGAAAGAATGGAATTACTTTCTGCTCCTATGAAGGCCAGTTAATTTGATAAGCCAGTTACACTTGCAATAAGGCCATAAACGGCAAACATTAAGACTTTGCTTAAAATGTCTTGTTACAGAAGGTTCTGGGTATGCAGAAGCCTTAGGAGTGCTAGATCTTTTGCATCTAATGTGTGAAATAAAGCCACAGTACTTCTGGTCTACTGTGCATCACTGGGACCAATTTTTGGCAGAGGAAATAACTGCTCCCTTTATGGGATGAGACTGCCAAGCCCTCTTTAAACAGATGGCTGTTATTTCATTATTCAACATATCTTCCCTTGACACTTCTCTCTCTGCCAATTATTGCTGCAGATATAGTCTTTTATTTAGGGGAAGTTATTGAAATAGTTTTTTGAGAAACTGTCCCGAGATATAAGGGATTTCTCTGTATTTCTTTATCTACCTACCATCTGCACCCAAAATTAGACTGGAGATAAACTAAGACGGATTTCAATCACTGATGAATCACTGAGAATTATATAAACCCACGATTGATCTTAGAGACTTAGTACTAGTACTATCTCTAATCCTCTTTGGAATAGATTAGTGATAGCTACTTTAGATGAGAGCTAATTGGTTAGATAGCTACTATATATGTTACAAAGAAAATCTAGACTTTGGTAGTTGAAAGGAATAGTTAAGTTCATCTATCTCACATCTAATAAAGAAATCAAAGCTATTTCATATGACTGATGTAGACATTTTGTAAGCAGAGTAGAATAAGAGGAAGCTGGTAACAGGACACTGTTTATTTCTTACAACCTCTTAGCTTTGTTTCTTTCTAGGTAGACTTTTTCTTGGACAGTAATTCCCCACACAATAGAAAATAAGGCCATGGGAAACTCTAGGCTTGTGTCATCTCCCATCCCAGCGAAAGAGTGTCACTTTTACAGTGTTTCCAAAAGAAGCTCTGGGGAGGACTTTGACTTGTCCTGGAGCTTGTGCCTGGAGCCAGAGGCAGTGTCAAACCCACCCAAACTACAGGGACTAAAGATGAAAAAGAGGGGCTGATCCAAAGAGATTCTTGTTAGATAAAAACTTACATTCACTCAACTAAGGAAGATTTTTGATACCTTCCATTTAAAAATATTCTTTATCCTTTGTTCACTACATCTCTTTTCCTCCATTAAATTTCTTTTCTTTTTAAGGATTTTTTTGTGTGTGCTTCCAAGTTTTTATATAAATTTCAGTTTGTTGGCATGCCTGGGTGGCTCAGTCAGGTAAGCATCTGACTTCAGCTCAGGTCATAATCTCATAGTTCGTGTGTTCAAGCCCTGCTGTGCTGACAGCATGAAGCCTGGAACCTGCTTCAAGTTCTGTGTCTCCCTCTCTCTCTTTCCCTCCCCAACTCACGCTCTGTCTCTCTCTGTCTCTAAAAAATAATAATAATAATAACCATTAAAAGATATTAAAATAAATAAATAAATAAATAAATAAATAAATAAATAAATAAATAAATTCCAGTTTGTTTAAAATGTAATATTAGTTTTAGTAGAATATATGTCACTTACATACAACACCCAGTGCTCATCACTGGGTGCCTTCCTTTAATACCCATCACCCCTTTAACCCACCCCTTCACCCACTTCTCCTCCGTCAACCCTCAGTTTGTTCTCTAAAGTTTAGAGTCTCCTTTATGGTTTGCCTCTCTCTTCCCCCTCAATGTTCATCTGCTTCATTTGTTAAATTCCATGTATGAGTGAAATCATATGGTATTTGTCTTTTTCTGACTTATTTCACTTAGCATAATACTCTGTAGCTCCATCCATGTCATTGCAAATGTCAAGATTTCATTCTCTTTGATGGCTGAGTGATATTCCTGTGTGTGTGTGTATGTGTGTGTGTGTGTGTGTGTGTGTGTGTGTGTGTGTGTATCTTCTTTATCCATTCATCAGTGGATGGACATTTGGATTCTTTCCATAATTTGGCTATTGTTCTAATGCTTCCATAAACATTGGGATGCATGTGTCCTTTCAAATCAATATTTTTGTATCCTTTGGGTAAGTACCAAGGATACAAAGTACCAAGTAGTGCAATTGCTGTATCATAGGATAGTTCTATCTTTTTTTTTAAAGTTTATTTATTGGTTTTGAGAGAGAAAGAAGGTGTCAGTGGGGTAGGGGTGGAAATAGAGGGAGACCATCCCAAGCGGGCTCTATGACGATAGCCCAGATGCATTATCAGCACTGATGCGGAACTCAATCCCACAAACCGTGAGACCATGACCTGAGCCAAAATCAAGAGTCAGACGCTTAACCCAGGTACCCCTTTAACTTTTTAGGAACTTCCATACTGTTTTCTAAAGTGGCTGTACCAGTTTGCATTCACACCAACAGTGTAAGAGGGATCCCCCTTCACATCCTGGGAATATCTGTAGTTTCCTGTGTTGTTAATTTTAGCCATTCTGACAGGTATGAGGTGATATCTCACTGTAGTCTTGATTAGTATTTCCTACTCCATTAAATTTCTTAAATGTCTCCCATAACCAAGATATACCTTGAATCTTGGCTCCTAAAGATATTCCAAAGTATTCCTCAAAAGCTGGAGAAATTAATGGAATCTCAGGGGACAGGAACTATTATTACACCTGACTTTATCATAAGCTCCTTTCATTGTAGGTTTGGAGATCATTGTACTGTGGTCTAGTACCAAGTTCATGATTGCTGTTTCTCGGGACATTGATAGCATCTTTTCATGTTCAGGCATTAGAAATTTAAGTGAAGTCAGTGATTCTCATTCAGGGACTACTTCAAGAACTCAGGCTCACAATTTTTAGACATACACTGAATTCTAAAGAATCACATGGAAAATGTCTAGGGTATTAGAAATTAAGGCCTCTTAGAAGTGGGATTTTGCCTCTCAGATTAAAGTTAGGTAGACTGATTCTTCTGTAGGACCTGCAGTTTTAAAAAATCTAGATGTATGGTAGTCATTCTTTCCAGGTGTTAAGGGTCAGACCAATTTCAAATATTCTATTCCATTATCCCTATAAGTATATTCATATTGTCAGACAATGTATCTGAGACATACATACAATATGATTATAGAGTTAAAGCCAAATCCTTGTTGGTAACTTTATTATATCAGAAGTTCCTATATCCACCCACCATCCACCTAAGAAAGCTCTTAGTTTTTATTTCTAAAGGAAATTTAAAATGTTTCTGGGGGAGGAAAGCAGCATCGAGTTAGGCTTGATGATAATTATACAGATTTTCTAACCTAGACCGTGACATCTTTGCGAAACCTGTTTAGTATCATTTCCCTGATTTAGGGAAAAGATGATGAGATAGGGTCTGTGACATCCAGAGTACACAGGTGAGTTCAATATTTGTAGTCACAATGAAGAGAATAAAACTGAATTTAATCATCTTATCAAGGTGGTTCTCCACTTTGGCTGCACGTTTGAATCACATGAGAGCTTTTCAAAATCACTGACTTCTTCCTTCATTTTCAGCCCAGACTAATTAAATCAGAATTTGGGGGCTGAGGACCTGAAAAGCTTCCAAAGTGATTCTAATGACCCATCAGGGTAGAAAACCAAGTTTTGAGAAATGTACAAAAGTCAGATCTAAAATATATTAAGCTAATTTTAATGAAAATGATCAAATGAAGACAAGATTCTGGCAAGCTTTGTCTACTATTTATTAAACATGTAATATATGCATATGCACTATGCTAGATACTCCATAAAACATACCTGTGAGGTAGGAACAATTGCCCTCTTTTTGACAACTGAAAAAACTGGTCACAACAGCTTAAGTGCCATTAAGAAGATCAAATAGCTAGTAAGTGGCAGAGCTAGGAGGCCTGATTTATGCTAACAGACCCACCCATTGAAGGAAGATACTATGTCTTACTCATCTTTCAATCTCTTGCACTTTCCATTGCACCCATCCCAAGTCTGTAACAAAGCATCTTGTCTAGAATAGGGTTTTGTGAAAGTTCACTTGATTTAACAAAATGGGTTGAGTGTCCTACTGTGCACGAGACATACATGTATGAAGCAGTACTATTTTTTTTTCTCTTCTACTGCAAATGCCTCTTCAGAATAGTCAGCCATCGTAACTAGCCTAGGATAAGATAGAGTTTGAGTGCCTTCCATGTAGCTTAGGCCTTATTATCATGATGAGGGCCAGGAGGAAAGCCTGGCAATCCTAGGTTAGTGAGGGTCTTGGACAATGGCAGAGAAAAGAGCACAACCGGGAACAGTTAGCCAAGGAGTAGGTGTGTGGAGATGTGAATTCAGAAAGTGTATTCAAGTCCAGCATTCAATTCAAGCGTAAGTCATGAGTTCAGTGAAGGTCAAAGTGAGGTTAAGATCTCAACAGGAAGTTGAGAAGCAATTGTTTTTCTCAAGTACAAATCTGAGGTAAGTTGGAACTAGAATACTTGGGTAATCAGAGCCAGGAGTCAAAGAACCCAGAATCAGCAGCCAGGAGCTGGGAGCTAGAAAACAATTCAGTAGCCCAACAATTGGGATGCAGAGTATTGGACACTGGGAGATCATGTAAAATTAAATCCCATAAATATTTGTCAAGCAATTGTAATGTTCAATCTACTTGGCTGCTGTGATGTAAATGCAAAGATTAGTAAGACACCAACTGTGTTCCAAAGGAGGGAATAACGTAATAGAAGGACATAAGGGGAAGGTGTTGTGAGAGTACCTAGGAGGGAGATAACACTAAGAGTACATACTTTTCTACACTTAACCCATACTTTCAGTCATACGTTAGTCTGACAGCACTGCAAAAAAAGAAAAAGTTTTGATTCAAAATTAATATGGTTGAATTCTGATTTATAGTATAAAAAAAAATCTAAATGGTATTTTAATAATCACTAATTATCTCTTCCAGGTATATTTTCTTTTCAAAACATTGTTTTCACATGCTCAAGATGGATTCTATTATTATGAGTTCTTGGTCATAATAAATTGGCCGTGTTTCAGAAGAATCTTACCCTTGCACTATAAATATGGACATTTTGGACACCATTTTTCTCTCAGATATTGAGATGACTTTTTATATTTCATCATGTCACAGCAATCTCAAAATTGGTAGCAAGTACTTTATGTGTTACCATTGAAAAAACAGCAGGAATCTCAGTTTGGTGCCAGATTGTAGCCATTCACTCATTTGTCATTTGGCAAAGAATTTCATCCATTATGATTGTACCCTAGCAACTATACCGATTACCTTTCAATTTCCTAATTCTAAACACCTAGGAAACCTGGGTTACCATAGAAATTACTTTTCTCCTTATGTACAATTTAACTCAGCTAGGTTATTTTTACTAAAAGATCCGAAGTTCAATCATTGCAAACTACAATCACGGTATTTCCTGTAAAGAATTCCCATTTTTAGGATTCTGGTCTCTGGGTAAAGTTACGACTCATATGACCAAATTTTCACATTGGTATATTTGTATATTTGTACAGATCAGCCATAAGGGGGCTTCTCAGACTGATGTGCATTGTAATGACCTGGAGTCCTTGCTCAAATGCAGATTCTGATTCAGCTGATCTGGGGTAGAGCCTGGATTCTGCATTTCTAGTAAGTTCCCAAATAAGGCTGATGCTGCTAATCGAAGAGTCTATTTCGTTGTTCTTTAGAAATTTTAGATTTTTTTAATAATACTTCCTATTTGATGCTTGGAAGCCTACCAAAGTTTTACATTTTTCTTCATTCACTTGGTCATAAAGTAAGTTGATAGAGCAAAAATACATATGACAATATCGATTTGGAAACTGAGAACAATGCATGTTAAATGACACAGTAAGAAACACCATATGGTCAAATCTCTTTATTATGTTAGCATTTGAAGATCAAGTCACTGATGTCTTCCTCTTGGCATTTTAAGAACAGCATTCACCATAGGATAAATTCTGCTGATGTAGTTTCTTCAATATAGAAATACAAGAAAGAAGTATCCCTAATAGAGGAAATGTTTATTTTATAATTTAAAAAATAAGAAGTTAAAAAAAATTTTTTTTCTTCGGGCTCCAAATTTAAATACAGAATACCAGTTTTCATAGCATTAATAATGATGTTGGTATCTGATTCCAAAAGCATTCTTCTGGTGCTAGCTGGTGAAGTGTCACTTCTATAAGGCTAAAAATATTTTGCAACACCACCTCTGCAAAAACAGGTAGAAATGTACAGATATGATTTCAATCTTTTGGAGGCTGAATAAATTTTCTCCAAGGAAACATTTAAAAAGCTTGATTCAAGGTCCTCTTCTCAGTGTAGTTAGAGACCTATGTGATGACATGGAAATTGAGAGACAAGTTTGAAGGGTCTGCCAATCACTGGTTCTTTTGCTGAGACTACAGTGTCTAGCTGCATGCTTCAAATTCTTGCCTTCTGTAACTAAGTTTTCAGTGACTCAAACTGAAGATATAAGCAAGACAATAAAAAACAGCTCAACCTTCGCATCTCCCAGCTGAAGTAGCAGTAATGATTTTAGATACTGTTTATTCAATAGCTTAATACCAGTAATATCATCTCCCATTTGAAATAATGTTCTTGTGGAATGAATATTCTAAAGCACATAGAGCCACAGTACCATGGACTGAAATTTACATAGTATTGATTATTCCTTAAGGAACCATGAAGTCAAAGGCAGACAAGTCATGCAGAGAGAATATTTGCTTTAGGTTCAGAATATGGTGCCCCAGGCAAAAACTTCTACTGCACCCCATCCAAAGCACTGTTCAAAGATCCTCATATCAAGAAGGAAAAAAACTTCCACTCTTCCACTTACCCATATTCAAATCATATACTCAGTTTTAAAAAGTTAAATATGTTTATGGAAGTTGAGTTTTTCATTTCTAGCTGATCAACTTAGCTTTTACTGTTTCCCATCATTTTCTGTTCTCACGAAGACATCTGTATTTGCCTTTTCTCTGCCTTTAACTCTAAGCTGCGCAGACATGTGACTGCTTGCCGTGGCGGTGCTGGTTGAAAATCTTTGATGTTTCTCCACCACTTAGATTCCAAATACCAAAGAATAGCATAAAAGCCCCGTCACTGCTTAATACCCACCTACATTTTCAATTTCTGTCTTCCTCACCACCTCTTCTTACCCACATTATGGAAGAAACCCTGGCCCTTTCCACAAAGGCAGCAGGGAAATGAGAGGTAGAGGCCAAACTCAAGTACATCACCATGGCAGCTGTCTCCTTCAAAGTCTTCATTTCTACAAACCAGCTCTAATTCGTATTTAAGAACTTTCATATTGCCTCTTCTTATAAAGTAAATTTTTTTTGGAGGGGAACCCATAACCTTAAATATTATTGAAGATTTGAAAGTGTAGATCATTCTTCTTTTTGCAAAATTCAGCATTCTTACCATTCTATCTGGAGCCTTTTCTTTCCATTAAGACCTGCCCTTCTTATAATCAGATCTGTATTATATTCATGTTTATTACAAAAACACAGGATCCCGCATATAATGTTCTTTTAAAAATCTCTAATGCATAAATGAATATAATACTGTGTCTCCTGGCAGATTGTGTGTACAAGAGTTAGGAATTAATTTGTCACTTTCACTGAAAGCTTGTCAACAAGATGTAGATCTCCTTGAAAGATGTTGCCTTTAAGTACAGTAGACATTAGATTCCAAGTGCCTTGAAACATGAGGCATTTTTTAAAATTATGAAATCAGGAGAATGCATAAAACCTACATGTATATTTTAAATAATAACAAAGCCAAAATCAAAGTAGTTAATACTCTCATTGAAAAATAAGCATTACCAATAAATTACATGTCCCTTATCCAGTTGTCTTTGCTGCCATGTCCCTCTCTTTCTATCCCTAAGAATAACTACTATCCTCACAAATGTAAGAATAATTGCTCTTCTTGATAATTTTAGCATCTTGTGTATATGCCCCTAACAATATATTGATTGGTTTTGCTTGCTTTTGAGCCTTATGTAAACGGAATTATACCATGCAACTATTTTGACTGATACATATCTTTTGCCCATTGTGAAATTCATTTCTGATGATATTTGTAGCTGTAGTTCATTCCTTTTCATTGCTATATTATGCCATTAAATAATGATGACATCTCCCTTTATATATTCAATCTACTCTATGAAGATCTACACCACTATAAATTTTCTTACACATGTCTTTTGCGTGGATGAATAAGAGTTTATCTAATGTATTAAAATCTACAGATTTTAAAATCTACAGATAGAATTGGGAGTGTCATGGGGCATGTGCATTTCATATTCAAGGAAAACTAATATGTTTTCTAAAGAAGTGTTCCAGTTTATGAGCCATCCAGCAGTATATGAAAATCTCTGTTGATTCATATCCTCTCTGATATTTGGTAATATATAGACTTAAATTTTTTACTAGTCTTATGGGTATAATATGGTATCTCATGCTTTTTGTTTTCATTTTTCTGATTATTACTGAATCTGAGTGTATTTTCTCATGTTTATTGTTGATTCAGGTTTCCTCTTCTTTGAAGTGCCTATTCAAATCTTTTGCCCAATTTTCCTATTGAACTGTTTGAAATTTCCTTCCAAATGTTAGTCATTATGTGGTGTAACTATATTCTCAGATTTTATGGCTTGACTTTTCACTTCCTTTAGGGTATCTTGTGGAACAGAAGATTACATTTTTAATATAATCACATCTATAACTCTCCATTTTGCTTTTCACAATTAGTTTTTTGACTACCTAGACTTGATTTTTTATTTGATAAGAGTTAGGAATATATTTTTTCTTTTTTTTACCAATGCACCATATATTGTGATGTCTATTGCACTTTTTCCACTTGATGTCTAATAGCATATCTGTCAAGTAGTAAGTGTGCATATACATGGGAATCTGTTTCTGGACTCTCTGTTTCATTAGTCTACTTGTCTCATTTAATTATGTAACTAGAGAAGAGAGTAGCATATGAAAAAGAGGAAAGAATGGCATATACTTCAGAATTAGTTTTCTGGTTGATTGTGATATATGTATTGGGAATATTTATTTTTTAATATTATTTTTAATACCAAAATCATAGACTAATTGGGCAGATCTGTAAAACAGATAAACAGGATCACCAACATAATTTGGAGAATCCCATGTACAATGGAAGTTCAGGCTCCTTGATAAAATATTATCGAAAATTTCAAAATGGTGGTGTCAGAGTAGTAAACCAAGCACAGCCCCTTCTGACTGTGGGCCCCAGTGTAGCTGCATAGATTATATATTCATGAAGTAAACCCTGCAGGTAAATATTATGAGATAGTTCTCTTTTTTATATGAGAAGTATAAAATGATGCAAGATTAAGCTCCAGATTCTTACATAAAATAGTTTCTAACCAAGAAAAAATGTTACATAAAAGAAATTAAACACCTAGCATGGAACAGAGTAGAATTTTTAGCACTAAATTACATTTAATACTAGTCAATATACCTGTAATGACAAGGGTTCCTACGACTAACAAGGGGAAGAATTAATCTTTAATTGGTCTGCTTTTATTCTTCATTCTCTGACTACAGGTTTGAATGTCTGACCTTTATATATTCTTATGCTTTTGCTTTATTGCAGGGTCATACTACACATAACAGTCTTTAAAGTTTCAATGCTGTAACACACCAAAATTAATTTATCTTTATACAGTTTCCTGCTGTGTTTACTCTATGATATTTTTAAATAAATGTTCCAAGGAATTTATAGCTTTCTAGTACTAGTTCATGAGCCAGGAGTACTTAGTGGAAAGATTATTTGATTATTTGATTATTTGAATTGGTACCTGTATCTTTTTATATAACCTTATATTAGATGTTTTTATATTTGCTAAAAGACATAAACTATTTGTACTATTAAATAATACAAATGGCTCAATTTTGTATGGAATATATTAAATAATTACTTGTTATGCAGTATTGTCAGAGACTCTTGTATTCCATATCATTGACTTTTAAAGATTACCCCAAATTTTAATATAATATTCAAAGCTTCAACTATTTACCATTTATTGTCTATATAAAAATTTGTTCTGCTCTTTATGACTTAATACCTTGCCCTGCTAAAAAGACTATATCAAACATTGTTGGCCCTTTTCTTTATATTTTGGTTATATTTATACTTTTATACATTAATTATTGAGCTAAGTTGTAACAGTTCATTTGGCTGTGTGCATAATTGTAACTACTTTCATTGATTTTCGTACCCCCTTAACTCTTCGTTAGATTGTCAACTGCTGTTTGAGTCTATTGATGTGCTTTAGGTGTGTGCTCTATTCTTAATTTGCTTTTCCTAATTTGATATGGGCTGGGAAGCGGCTTATTAATTTATGAAAAATAAGTCAAATAAGAGTCAGAAGTTTGAAAGGAACAACCTGTCTTCAAAAAAAGTGCACGGAGTTTTGTAATAAGCCTTCTGACCAAAATCGCTAACAGACTTTCTGTACTTATGTTTAGATTCACAACTTTGCTCAGACTGTGCCTAAGAAAGGGCTGCATTGGTGCATGTAGTATTTTAATGAATAGTTGATTCTCAGTATTTGACTTAATCTCAGTTTGCAGGCATCTTATACCTCCAGGGTTTATTATATTTCCCTCCTGTTGCTTAAAGTTTTATAGTTCCAGTGACCAAATGGTTGCCAAATAGCTCAAGTTCATTTGTTCATGTGTATGTATAGTTACAAGGAAAATAATAGTTACTGTGTATCTACTATGTACCCCTAAGTAGGATGATTATTTATCCATACACAAAGATATAAAAATAAGAAAAAGTATTACCATCTTATAGATCATAAAACCAAACTCAGAAAAGTTATAGAGGTCACCAGTGTATAAATCTATCAAAAATTAGGGGCACCTAAATGGCTCATTCAGTTAAGTGTCTGACTCTTGATTTTGGCCCAGGTCATGATCTCACAGTTGTGAGATTGAGCCCCACATTAAGATTCTCTCCCTCTACCCTTCCCCTGCTCATGCTCCCTCTCTCTGTCTCAAAAAACAAGAAAAAAATTTAACAAAGCATGTGCTAATAGAAGAGATTCAACAGACATTTCTTAAATAAATTAATGTCATTGAATACAGTCTGGCTTCAAACCAGCAGATATTTTCACAACATAAAGCAGGGAGTGAGCGAGCATAATGAATTTAGTTAGTCATCTTTGGGATTATCTTTGATTTTCATTGAATTCAAGAATGGATATACTAAATAGTAAAATCTTAAAAAGAGATTTAAAATTAGTATCAGAGCTAGAATCCATAATGGTCCACATCAATAAGAAAATAAGATAATCTAAAAAATGCACCTACAATGTTGATAAATATATACAAATAAATAACCTCCTATTTAGGTGGTTTTTATAATTGCAGGACCTTAAATTCAGGAAAAAATGTCAGTTTTCCCATGCTACAGACTGCTGAATAAAATTGAATGGTTCCTATTAGGATCAGCTGTTACTTAGAAAGCTTTACTTTATATAGAAATATTTCAAAAGAAAGAAATCACAATTTCTTTGCTTCTTTATTGATGATGGCTTTTATGAAGCCCCTGCTAGTGTACTGGTCTTGTGTCTTCTTGGGGCAGCATCTCTGGAATATAGCCCTGATTAAAGCTTAGAAATAAAGAAATGGTTTCTTTGATTCACCTTTCAGGAAAACTCCATGGATGGTTTGCTTTAACTTCCAACCCAGCCAGGGATGGTTTACTTGCAAGTAATAGAAATTCACCAAAGCTAAACTAACTTAAGAAGAAATGCTCACAGAGTCCATTTAAAAGAAATTTTAGCTAAAGGAACCATGTATGCGTGCACACGCACACACGCACACATACACACACGCACATGCATATAGTTCCAGGGTTGCTTGACAATGGTTCTTTTTGTCTGTTGGCTTCAGGCTTATGACTCTGCAAACTATCTTGTCTTCTTGTTTCTCTATACAAACATGCCCCATGATGCGTATATGTAGACCCTACATCTGTGTAACACTCTTTTTAGATCTCCACAGTTAAATGACTCCATCAGTGTGCTCCTATTCTAAGTTTTGGGGAGGATCTTATTGGCTTAGCTAAAATCAGATGTCTACATCAACCAGTCTTCTGTGGGCTGGAAGATAGGTTTCTGTGACAAACATCATATCTTCAGGCTGTGGATATTATCCATATTGAGATCACTAAGCCAAACTGACAGTGGATAAGGTTAGCATGGCCATTACCTCAGAATGTCAGTTGTGACGATCCTCTCCAACAGATTTAGACCAACAAAAATATCATTAGAAGCATTTCTTCTATAGTCCGTCTGAGTTTGAGTCTTCCACTATGTTTCCTAAGCTACAAAGTGAAGGAAGCAAAGCATCTTCTCGGCCACTAACAAATTCTAAAATAGAAAAACTCCATGGTTCTATATCAAACAGAATAATATTATATAATTAAAGATTACTGTCCTTGCTGGCTATATTATTTCTTTTTTTATATATGAAATGTGTCAAATTTGATTCCATACAACACCCAGTGCTTATCCCAACAGGTGCCCTCCTCAATGCCCATCACCCACTTTCTCCTCCCTCCCACCCCCACAACCCTCAGTTTATTCTCAGTTTTTGAGAGTCTCTAATGGTTTGCCTTCCTCCCTCTCTTTTTTTTTCCTTCCCCTCCCCCCATGCTCTTCTGTTAAGTTTCTCAGGATTCACATAAGAGTGAAAACATATGGTATCTGTCTTTCTCTGGATGACCTATTTCACTTAGCATAACTCTCCAGTTCCATCCACGTTGCTACAAAAGGCCAGATTTCATTCTTTCTCATTGTCAAGTAGTATTCCATTGTGTATATAAACCACAATTTCTTTATCCATTCATCAGTTGATGGACATTTAAGCTCTTTCCATAGCTATATGGCCATATTATTTCTAATAAAAGAAACATGTATTAGTTATCTACTGTTGCAGAACCAATTACTCCAAAACTTCGCAACTGGAAACAATAAATATTTGTTATTTCAGAAATCCTGGAGCAGCTTAGCTGAATATCTCTGACTCAGGATCCTTTCAGAAGGCTACATTCAAGGTATTGACCAGGGCTTCAGCCACCTTAAAGCTGAAGTGAGAGAGGATCCACTATGCTCACTCACATGACTATTGGTCATCTGGTCCTCAGTAAGCATTAGCTGCTGGCCAGAGACATCAGTTCTTTGCCACTCTGGCCTCCGCAATATTGTTTTAATACACATTTGGGTTAAATAATCAACTGTTTATGTAATTAAGACAACAAATCTTTTCAAAACTGTATCAAGCAATATACTATGGTCCTTTCTGTCTCTGTCTGTCCCTTTTAGTTTTTGGTGACCTTGTCACTTCTTTTTCTAAATGCTCAACAGATCTCTCAGATAACTGTGGATGTTTTCCCAAGTGCCCATATATATGAAATAAATGATCAGTTCCCCTTTTCCTTCTTTTGGAGACATTCTTCCCACTGTGTTCTGCCACCTGATTCTAGTGTATATTGTTGCTGTCTACATCTGGTGCTTCCCTTCAGATTTCTCTTGAGCTGGATGATCTTTCATTTCCTGAATCCCAAGTATCCTTCTTTCTCAAATAGCTACTCATTTGTTTTGAAGAACATTCTCCAGTAGTTTCCAAAAAAAAAAGATAATAGCACATGATTTTCAATGCTTTTAACATCATATTTAATTAATATATATTGTCTGGATATAGAATTATGGGTTGAAAATAATTTTGTCCAGAAAGGACTTTCGAAGGCAATACTTCACTGCCTTCTAATTTTTAGTGTTGCTGTCAAAAAGTCTGAAGCCATTGCCCTTCTAATTCTTTTGCATGACATTTTTTATTCTCACCTGATTTTTTTTTTATTTCCTGTCTGTGACTCTTCAGGGTCCTTTCATTTTACTGTTATTGTGAGTTGGCTTGTTTTGGCCTCTGTCTTTCATGTTGGAGGCTTTCCTTAAATTCTTAAGAATTCTTTAACTTGGCTATCATTCTTATTTAAGCATAAGTCACTGAAACCCTGACTGATGTGCAGTGAAATGACTTGTGGATGAGGGTCAAGCACACGTCCATGATGGGAGAAGTTACTCCCTGCATAAACTTGGGCTACTGATTTCTCCATGCTCCTGAATTTGACAGGGCAGGAAGAGGACAAACAAGTTACAGACAGTTTCTGGCTGGCCAGTAATATTTTGAGGCTTAAAGGGGTTAGAGTAAGAGTAAAATATCTAGGAATTGATCTGTACTTTTCAACCCATAGGTCACCTTAGATCTCCACTGCAGACTCCCTAGGTCTGAAGACATTTCTCCAAAAACTTAACCTCCAGTATCCCATGGTTGGAGATGTGGTGGATTAGGGGTTTAGGTGGGAAAGGGTGCTAATCTCTTGACTATAAGATTAAGCAGGGTTCCTTTTTATACAGACCTTCCCCCAGCTGTTTTGTGTTCAATTCTACTTTTGTGCTTGCAAATTTCCCATACAGTCTGGACTGACCCAAATCATAAGTTAACCTATATTTTTCATAATGCTTCACTTGAGCACTTTTTAATAATGAGTGACCATAATAATAAGTAAACCATGTTTTTATGATAGTCTAAAATCACAAGTGTAAATTTGCAGAGGTTTTTGGTAAAAAAAATAGTAATAAATGCATAGTTTATGATTATTATGAATTACTGTTATGACAAAGGTATATATTTTAATAACATGTAAAAAGGATCTCTATTTGATATAGACATTTGATAATATAAAGCATTTAAAGATAAGAACACAAAATAAAAGTAAATGCTAAATAAAAGTCATCCAGTGTTGAAATATAATAAATATGCAAAAGATTTAAAAGGTTTTTTTCTTAAAATGAAAAGCTTAAATGCACAAAGCATTAATAACCCTATCCAATAGTCTTTATCTTTATTTTGGAACAAGTTCTCCTTATTGTAGAAAAATTCCTTTCATTTTGTGACAGTGTTGGTAGAGGGAGTCCGGAAGTTGAGTCAAGCTGAACATTAGGGTATATGTTGCTTCATAAAAACTCATTTTTATTCTTTAGCAATGAAAATGTTTCAGCCACTTGCCCTGAATTTAGTTTTGCATTAAAATTTATATTACTTTTGCTGATGGAGATCTTAGATCTGTTAACTAATTCTATGTCTGAGTATTCTGCAGCAGTATTCTTTCTTACCTTTCTCCCCTTGTATTTCTTTTGTTAAAGTATTTACAAACCACTGAGCCTGTGGAGTATCTTCAGCCACTTGAAAAATACAGCTAACATTATTGGGTGGTATTTTAGTAACATAACATCCCAATATACAGTGAACAGCACTACACAGAATCATGGGTGGAAATTGCCAGTTTAAGAACTTACTTTGCTTCTGGAACTTGTTATTTCTTGGAACAACATTTTAAGGATTTGTATAAACAATATATAAATATATTAATATTTATTGTATTTGCAAGAATGATGCACCCTTAGCAGCAGATGGGGCCACAAACACACACTCACAACGTGGCGGCAGCCACTGATGAGACCTTGACTCCTTCTCTCCTCCCTGCTTATGTCCTAATACTAGAAATGTCAGTCTCATCCTCCTACTCTGCTCATCAGTGATTCCTGCTCTTTCTTCCAACTTAAAATCAGTCTATTTCTTCAAACTAGAAACATCACTATGGTAATTATTAAGTTTAATTCCAGCAAGGGAATTATAATTCTTTCTACTATCTTCCCAACTGATATTTCTCTGGATTCAGAAAAATATATAAATTTCCCAGAAAATAATGCCGTTGGGGAAACACCACTCTATGCATAACATTTCATTCTCTCTATCTGGGGTTCCTCCAATCATTGAGATTCTCAAAATTCCATGCAGTAAATTGGCTCATCTATAACCCTCCCCCTGAAGATAATTAGGTTTAAATTTTCTCTACTCTCAAACAGGAACCCTCTTGCACTGTTGGTGGGAATGCAAACTGGTGCAGCCACTCTGGAAAACAGTGTGGAGGTTCCTCAAAAAATTAAAAATAGACCTACCCTATGACCCAGCAGTAGCACTGCTAGGAATTTACCCAAGGGATACAGGAGTACTGATGCATACGGGCACTTGTACCCCAATGTTTATAGCCGCACTCTCAACAATAGCCAAATTATGGAAAGAGCCTAAATGTCCATCAACTGATGAATGGATAAAGAAATTATGGTTTATATACACAATGGAATACTACGTGGCAATGAGAAAGAATGAAATATGGCCCTTTGTAGCAACGTGGATGGAACTGGAGAGTGTTATGCTAAGTGAAATAAGCCATACAGAGAAAGACAGATACCATATGGTTTCACTCTTATGTGGATCCTGAGAAACCAACAGAAACCCATGGGGGAGGGGAAGGGAAAAAAAAAAAAGAGGTTAGAGTGGGAGAGAGCCAAAGCATAAGAGACTCTTAAAAACTGAGAACAAACTGAGGGTTGATGGGGGTGGGAGGGCGGGGAGGGTGGGTGATGGGTATTGAGGAGGGCACCTTTTGGGATGAGCACTGAGTGTTGTATGGAAACCAACTTGACAATAAATTTCATATATTGAAAAAAATTAAAAAATTAAAAAAAATTTTTAAAAAAGTATAGACTGGAAAAGATCATGAAGGAGAGGTTTGGATATTATCCTGAAGACAGAGGAGTTTTTAGGCATAAGAATGATATGATCACATTTGCATTTTTATAAGAGGATAGTGATGTTGTGAGGGTTTGGGGAGTAGCTAAGAAAGGTAGCATGTTGAACATTCTAAGGAAGCTCTCACATCAATTCAGGGGAGAAGACACTGACTCAAAATTTATAGGCTTCCGTGTCCACCTTGTAAGTCTGGGTGGTGTCACTCTCTTTTGTTACAGAGGATACTCATAATCATCACATACTTTATCAGAATTTCATAGTTAACTTTTAGGCATGTTAAAAGCAATTATTACCTAGGTTTTATTCACAACTGTATGTTTAGGACCCAGTGACTGTAAATGAGCATTCAGTATTTGTTGAATAAAAGAAAAAAATAAAATGAAAGATAACCATCTGAGACATCTCCAAACAGACCCTTACATTCTCCCAGCTGCTAGGATATGGGAAATTGACTTAAGGACATCCACAGAATATATACCAGAACATCTCAAGAATGATGGGGGGGGTGGGTGCCTGGGTGGCTCAGTTGGTTAAGCATCTGACTTGCTTTTAGCTCAGGTCATGATCTCATAGTTCGTAGGTTCAACCTAGCAGCATGGAGCCTGCTTAAGGTTTTCTGTTTCCCTCTGTCTCTTCTCCTCCCCTGCTCAGACCAGCAGTGGCTGTATTACCTGGGAACTGGTTAGAAATGCAAATTCATGAAACCCACTCCAGACCTACTGAATCAAATACATCTGGAGTTGAGGGCCCAACAACTGGTGTTTTAACAAGTTCTCCAAGTCATTCCAATGCAAGCTGAAGACTAAGAACCATTGATATATGCCATTCCGAAAATGGTATAGATTATGTGACCTAAATTATTTTACTGTTCTTTGAAATCTTATCTTGGTGTTATGTATCCCCAATTCTGTAAGCAAGGTTCTGTAGAACAAGAACGGTATTAGATGATGACTTTTGTTGTTGTTGTCCTGAGTAGAAAACTCAATAATCAATATTCATCTACTTATAAAAGATCTACATGCTTATTTACTTTATTTGATAAAGAAGTACTCATTTGATGTAACAGACTCAGCAACTCTCCTGGGAAGTACAATTGGCCCACACCACTCCTTATGGGTACAGTTCTGACTTGCGTTGAGTACCTGTGTCAAATCAGACAACATTGCCACATTGGCATTCTATGGACTTCTTTGGTTCAATTCTCTAATAAATGAAAATGTGGCAATGACTGTATTGGAGTCAGTACCATTTCATCAAAATGTATACTTGATTGATTTTATTTTCATTTCTTTTAAGAACTGCCAGAATTTTAGCTCAAGCATAGCATTCAGCCCTCTGTCAATGAGGCCAGCAGGGTGTCCTAATCTAAATCTGACTTAAAGTCTTTAATGAAAATAACTGCCAAGATGATCACAATTTTTTTATTAAGCCAAATGAAAATGATAATGCTGCTAGTGACATGTTATTTTCATTTAAGCAAAGAGTGACAGTGAAAGTCACTCTAGGAGGGGTTACACACACACACACACACACACACACACACACACAAATTCTTTTGCTCACTTTTTTGCATCCCTAGTATTGTAATCATTTCTTGTACTGTTATGTACCACCTTCACAGTGAATATACATTACATAGCTCAGGCATACTGATTTTCACTTCATGAATCTATAAACCCTATAATTCTTACCCAAAACCTGGCAGTTTAACCTGTCTTTGGAGGAATGATTTAATAACAGAGACATGTAATGAGAGCTCTTATCGCTAAAATGTCACTGTATTTACAAAATATACTACAGGGCACTACTAATATACTACAAAGTGCTGTCATAAATCATTTAGCCTGGGCTACACTTTTAGAAATACATTAGTAAAACAGGAACAGTTCAGTATCCTTGACTTTAAAACATCTATTTTTTCTAATCTGAAATATTTGGAGTCCTCTCAATGACTATTATTTCGTGTCTTTTCTGTGTTCAGTACTTTTTTTCTTAATAGTTTTGCCGAACATTAATGTGGAACTAGCCTCCTATACACTTTTACTACATTTATAGATGATGATAGAATGTGAGTTAAGGAGGTAAAAAAAAAAAGTAGGAAACAACTATTCATTGAATAAATACTCATTATGCTAATAGTGCATTTCATTTATTATCACCCACCATGTGACAAGAGCAATGCATTGTCTCATGTGCCTGATACTTAATACAAGAAACTTGTGAGGTAGGGATTACGATCTCCATTTTGTAGGATAAGAAATGAAGGCATAGATAAGGTAATTGCACTACCCAGGCATCAGGGCTAATTGGTGACTAAGAGAGGATCTGAAATTTAATCTGTTTGATTCTAAAAGCCATCTATATGCTAGCATGCTGTGGAGCCTCTCACTCATGCTTGGGTATATAGACAGTGATGACTTTACATTTACCCTCTGAATGAGTGGGAGAATAATTAAATGGCCACTTGAGTCAGCAGCATGAAGTTACCTTTCCAGTAGAAAATATCATTTTCTGAGTAGAATTAGGGAACTCCAGGATCTATAATTTCTGAAGAACCAGTGTTACGAAAAGAAATCAGAATTCTGACCAAAATTTGCCAAAGGAAGCATTTGTTTTACTACATCTTTGAAAGTGGAGAGAAAAGCAGCTAAGGGGCTGGCATCATTAGCCTAGACACCTAACTCTCTGCCCTGTCACTAAACACTCCCTTTTAATATCTACACTTTTATTCTTTAACAAATAACACATAATAGTCTGGGGTTAGCAGGAGGGATGACAAATTAGAAAGTATTTGATTAGAACCCCATTATTTTTCCACTTCCATTCTTATCCTGATTTTTTTTAATTATATGACCTTATATCACCTTATTCCTTTGATTTTCAACAATTACTGTGATCAGGCCCTAATAAAATTTCATCGTTAATGTTGCTTTCTTCAAAAACTAAAGACAAACAGATATTAGCTGCTTCCAATAAAAAGAAAAATCTTCTAAAGCACTCTTGCCAAAAATGAAATGGGACTTTGATCAAATCTCTAGGTCTACCTACCAATATTAAGAAATATAAAGGATACAGATATATGTTAAACAATAAATAGGATGCAATCAGCAAAATGCAGAATGAAAGACACTCTACAGAACCAAAGACCTAGTTTCTTTAACAAATATAAGAAGAAGAAAAAAGATGATGAGGAAACTTGTGTATAAAAAGAGACAACCAGTTGCAACATATGGGCCTTGTTTAGATACTAATTGAAATTTTAGAGAAAATTATGAAAATATGGATGGAATACTCGATTATAGATTATTAATTATTTTAGATGTGATCATGGACTATTAGAAATGTTTTTTAAGTATTTTTTAGAGATATATAGTTAAATATTTATAGGTGAAGTAATATGGCTTATGATACTTCCTTCAAAAAAAAAATCCAGTGACTTTTTAAGGAAAAGATAGAGGTATAGGTGAGGGGCACTTGGATGGCTCAGTTTGTTGAGTATTCAACTCGATTTCAGCTCAGGTCATGATCCCAGAGTAGTGGGATTGAGCCCTGCATCAGGCTCTGTGCTGAGCATACAGCCTGCTTAAGATTCTCTTTTTGTATCTCCCTCTGCCCCTCTCCCCTACTCACACACACTCTCTGTTTTTCTCTCTAAAAGCAAACAAAATTTAAAAATAAAAACAGAAGTATAGGTGAAATATTAATGGCCATGCGGGGATGATTGTTGGAACTGAGTCGTGGGCATGATATGAGGGACTCATTATTATTTATTATTTCCTACTTCTACAAGTTTTTGAAATCTTCTATAATAAGCTTTTAAAACATTGTTTTATCAAATATAAAATCAATCAGTAACTTACTGTGTGTTTCACATGATAATGTTCTAAGGGAAAAATGCTGTTAAAATCTCATCAGAGATAAGACATATAAATATATGCAATAAATCATAACTTAGTTTCTTGACTGAAGTCTACTATACCATTTTTAATATTTCAAGAAGAGTAAGAAAATAATTACCCCAAAGCTACACAGGCTGCCTGCCATACAAGTTATTCTCTTTTGACTAAAGTAATATCAATTCAGTGTTACCAACTTGATTATCTTATTTGAAAAATATATTACTTAATATTTGATAGAGAAAATCTTTCATAATAAGTGATATTCCTTGTGAGGTTGTGGGATTTAAAAACAGTCTCTCTTGGGGTGCCTGGGTGGCTCAGTTGGTTAAGCATCTGACTTCATGTCAGGTCATGATCTCACAGTTCATGAGTTCAAGCTCCACATCAGGCTCTCTGCTGTTAGTGCAAAGCCTGCTTCAGATCGCCTGTCTCCCTCTCTCTCTCCTCCCCTCCCCACTCACGCTCTCTCTCTCAAAAATAAATAAACATAAATAAAAATAAAAACAGTCTCTCTTTCAATCTTACAAAACCTTGGTGCTATTGACTGAATTGCATCACCCCCTTCCCCGAATCATATTTTGAAGGCCTAATCCACAATGGGATGTTATTTGGAATAAGGAAATACTTAAGTGATATCATCAAGGTCCTGATAGGATTAGTATCCTCACAGGAAGATATATGAGAGAGTTTGCACATTCTCTCTCTGCCATGTAAGAAGGCAGCCACCTGAAAGTCAGGAAGAGGGCCCTCACCAGAAAACAAACATTACCAACACCTTGATCTCAGACTTCTGGTTGCCAGAACTGTGAGAAAATTAATTTCTGCTACTTAAGGCCTTTGTTTATTTACGTATTTGTAATCACAGCCCACGCTAAGAGATTTTAGTACTGAGAGTAAGGTGCTGTCACAAAGACTTAAACATACGGAGACAGCTTTGGAACAGGTTAATGGGTAGAGGCTGGGAGAGTTTTGAGATGCATGCTAGAAATATGGATGTTAAGGATGATTCTATAAGGTCCCACATGGAAATGAGAAATAAGTGTTGGAAACTGGAGGAAAGGTGATCCTTGTTATAAAATGACAAAGAACTTGGCTGAACTGTGTTCTAATGCTTTTGAAAGGTAGAGTTTGGAAGCAATGAAATTGCATATTTAGCTGAAGAAATTTCTAAGCAAAGTGTTGAAGGAGCAGTTGGTACCCCAAATGCTTATAATAAATTGCCAAAGCAGAGAGGTGAATTAAAGAGGAAAATATTAAGCAAAAAGGAACCAGAACTCGAAGATTTAGAAAATCCTCATCCTATCCATATTGCAAAAAAGTGAGAAAGTTTGTTCTAAAGAGAACACTAAGGGTATGGCTGAAGAATAATTTGGTAATAAGAATATGAGTGTAATTCATGTACCTATCAATCATTGTAGTAGAATATAGGACTAGATATGGGATTATACCAGTGAAACACTGCCAGCTAAGACTAAAGGGGAAAGAAAAAATGAGACAAAATGAAGGAAGCCTGTCAGAATTCCTAGATCCTACAGCACAAGACATAGAATTACTCACTTGCAAACATGTACTGTTTTTCAAGAAAAGAGATGAACGCACTGATTCAGGGAACATAAGGGCCACTCCCTCAGTTTCAAAGGGTGGGGCCATTGCCTCAGTTTCAACAGGAAGAGATAGCCTCTACCTGAAGCCTTGGATGTAGGGCTGCCCTATAGTCTTGAAGGTGCAACCCCCACCCAGCAGTGTTGGGACTGCCCCCTCCCCCAACTCTTGAGTCTGGAAGGCAGGACATGAAACCAAAGAGGACTATTCTTGAGCCTTAAGATCAAATTGAATTTGCCTTGCTAGGTTTTGGACTTACTTGGGAATGACCATCCATTTCTTCTTGTCTATTTCTAACTTTTGAAATGAGAATATCTACCCCATGCCTCTCCACCACTGTATTTTAGAAGCACATAATCTGCCTGGTTTCTTAGTTCATAACAGGAGAGGAATTTTGCCTCAGGATCAATCATATTTCAAGTATCACCCTTGACTGATTTAGACAATATTTAGATGAGACTTTGGACTTAAGCTTTAAAATTTATACTAGGATGGGCTGAGCCCTAGGGGCTGTTGAGATGCAACGCAAGTTATTTTCCATGAAATGAAGACATGAATTTTGAAGGGCCAGGGGTGTAATATTATGACTGAATTTTGTTTTTCCAAAATTCATATGTTTAAGCCCTAATTTCTAATGTGACAGTATTCAAAGTAAGAAAGGAATTAAATATGGTCTTAAGAGTGGGGTCCTGATAAGATTAGAGTCCTATAAGAATACTACCAGAGTTCTTTTCCTTTCCCTGTTTCTCTCTCTTTCTCCCTCTCCCTTCTCTCTCTCTCCCTCCCCCTCACCTCTCTCTCTCTCTCTCTCTCTCTCTCACACACACACACACACACACACACACACACACACACACACCCATGTGAGGCATGAAGTTGACTGTTTACAAGCCAGAAAGAGAGCTTTCACCAGAAACAAAGTTGGCTAGTACCTTGATCTTGGATTTTTCAGCCTTCGGATATGTGAGAAAATAAATTTCTGTTGCTTAAGCCACCCAGTCTATGCTATTTGTATGGCAGCCTGAACTAAGACGTTTGTTGTACATAAGAATCACTTTTAGAGATTATTAAAAAGAAACAAAGACAAAAACATGTAATTGTACATTCAGACACTCAGGTTCTGTCTAGGTCACACCCAGGCATCTGGAGTTGTAATAAGCACACAGGTGACACAGTGCCCACCAGAGATCATGTTCATACCCACACTGTATGTGTGAAGGGAGAACTTCCACAACCGAGGAAACAGCTCTGGCATTTGTGCTACCTCCCCACCTGTTTCACGCTGCATTCCCAGAAAAGAAGCTGGAATGGCACTCATTTCTCTTTGCAAATCAGATAATCAATTTAATAATGTTTAAAGAACTTCCCTAACCAAAGCAGCTAGGAAGCCTAAAATGTTCTCACCAAGTAGAAATGTCTGTGAAGGTTCAAATAGCACTTTGTGCATATGCTTTGTAGCCTGCCATGCCTTCAGTGGAGCAGAACTGTACTCGTAGCTCATATGCAACTAATTGATAAATTAATGTCCAGAAGCTTGTAGATTCCTGAATCTGAGTAGAACAATTAAGCTTTTCAGACATTGAAGGGATGCTAAAATGCTTCTCATTTTAGTAATTTTCACTAACAAATTTCACTCCAGATTAGTTTACCCTATGAATCAATGGTTCATTAAAGAAGCCAGATTTACAAAATTAGAATGAGACTAACACTGTTGTTCCCATATTTAAAAATCACAAAATAATTCAAACCTGAAAAAAAAATACAAAGCTAAGTTAGAATGTCTGACAATACCAAGTGTTGTATTTATATGGAACAACTATAACAAGGCTACTATGAAGGTAAAAGGATGAAACCACTTTGAAAAACTTAATAGCATTTTTATAAAGTTAACCTTATTACAAAACCCGGCAATCCCACTTCTGAGAAAAGAACTGAAAACATACTCACGGTATAGACTTGTACTTGAAAGTTTGTAGCAGTTTTTTCTTTCGAATCTCTTTATTACAAAATAAACACATTATTAGATGCAAATGAAGACAATTCTCCTACGTGCTTCTGTTTCCATTCTCTTTCCAGAGGTGACTGCTATCCTGAAGTTGGTGTGTTCCCTTCTTATATGGGAGTTTATTCTGTTACTACACATGCATGTTTCCATGAAAAAAGAACAGGTGTGTGTGTGTGTGTGTGTGTGTGTGTGTGCTTTTTTAGAAAAATGTATCTAAATCATATAATTTTAAGTTGTAGCCTTTTGCAGTTTGCTCACATTTTATGTGAGCATTATTTCTAGACTTATCTATAACTCTAGTTCCCTTGTACTTATTACTATATGGTATTCTACTCTCCATATATCTGATACGTATCCAATTTTGTATTAATGGACGTTAGGATTGTTGCAAAATCCTTTGCTATTATAAACAATTCTTCAGTGTGCAAGAATGCTCATGTTTTCTTGTCCACGTGTGTGAGTCTCTTGAGTGTATACCTAGAAATGGTACTCTAGCTTCTAGGATGTACATATATTCAAACCTACTAACTATTATCATATTTCTTTCCAGCGTGGTTATACTGGATAGTTTCCATCTGCCCTTCCTGACACTGTCCATTCTTTCCCACACTGCTCTGTGACCCAAAAGACTAGCCCATTATGAGCCACATCAACTTGGTTCCCATGACCTTAGGCTTCTATTGGGTTTAGCCAATAGAAAGTACCAGCAGAAGATCAGAGGTCCGAGGTTGGGGTAAATATGCTCCCCACCTGGTGGGATGTGGTTTATCAGTCTCTAGTTGAGCTAGCTGACTCACTCCTAAAAAGACTGCTATCCCTGTCATCACCCTTCAGGCCTAAAGGTAGTAACAGCTTCCTACTATTATTAACCCCATAGTGCTTCACCACCCCTTGTCAACTTCTCTTAGCCTTTACTTTCAGCTTTGTAAATAGCCCTTCACTACAGGACTCTTCAATTACTTCTTTTGAGTGTACCATCTGTTTCCTGCTGGGATCCTGACCAATACAGTGGCTTTCCATTTACATATAACACAGGAGAATTCCTGTTTCATCCTTGCCAATGCTTGATATTAACAGATTTCTTCATTTTTGCCAACTGGATGCGTATGAAATAAAAACCCATGATTATCTTAATTTGAATTCCCTGATTAGAAGTAGAGCATCTTTTCACATTTACATGGACTATTGAGATTTTTTCCTCAGGGAATTATCTTTTCATCTTTATTGTCTATATTTCATTAAATTATCTATCTTTTTCTAACAGATTTGTAGAAATTATGTGTATGTACTAAAAACTAACACTGTGTCACTTATAGGTGTTGCAAATATCTTTTTAGTTTGTGGCTTAAAAAATACTTTTGTATCTTTTTAGTGTAGAATGTTTTGAGTGAAGTCTAATCAATATTTACGTTTTTGTGGGTTTTGGCTTGTTTATGAAATTTTCCATACTTCCATATCATTAAATCCTCCTCTAATTTTTTTCAATTAAAAATTTTTTTCCTCTTATGTATTTTATGCATCTGGAGTTTATTTTTGTTTACAATATGTTGATACAATATTATTATCTTCCATATGGATAGCCAATTGTCCCAACATATTCCAATTAATAGCCTATTCATTCCTCATTGAATTGTAATGACATGTTTGTCATTTAATAAGTTTCTTATGTGCATTAGTCTGTTTCTATGCTCCATATTTCGTTCTACTTTTATATTTATCTGACACTGTGCCAATATCAACGAATATAAATCATTCTAGCTGCATAGATTTTTCATCTCTACAGGAGACCAGGAGTGCTCCCATTTTATTTTTCCTTAAATTGTTTTTGACAACTTTTAGCCATTTATTTTTCCATGTGAATATTACAATAAACTGGCTAAATTCTCAAAAAATAAAAATCTTGTTGGATTTTTTTATTGGAAGTAAATTAAATCTGTAGATTAAATCAGTGGAACTGGCTTGTCTATGATATTGACTGAGTATGTATGTGTGGGCACACACACGTGTGTGTATGTACATGTATGTATATGTCTCTCATTTACCTCTCAAGTTTGAGAACTTTTTTAAAAAAATTAATGTTTATTTATTTTTGAGAGAGACAGAAAGACAGAATGCAAGCCGGGGAGGTGCAGAGAAAAGGGAGACACAGAATCTGAAACAGGGTCCAGGCTCTGAGCTGTCAGCACAGAGCCCAGCTCGGGCTCGAACTCATGGACCTTGAGATCGTGAACTGAGCCGAAGTCGGACACTTAATGGACTGAGACACCCCGGCGCCCCCGAAACTTTAATTTAAAAATTGCATGTGTTTTGTTAGATTTATTCGTAAGTACCTTAGATGTTTTTGTTGCTATTGAGGATGAGATCATTAAATTCTTTAATAGAATGCTATATATCAAATTTCTATTTCGAGGTTTAATTGAGCAAACTTTCTGAACACTATTATTAGTATGGATTCAAATATTTTCTTAGATTGATTTTATTTATGGGTAATCTTATCTGTAACAAAGGAAGATTTTATTTTATCCTTTGCAGTTCTTAGACTTCTACTTTTTTTTCTTTTTTACTCCTTTATCTTTTTTGTCTTACTGCAATGTTTACACTCTCCAATAAAAATGTTGAATGGTAGGAGAATGAAACAGATATCCTTGTCCCAGCCTTTACTTTAAAAGCAGTGCTTCTAACCTCTCATCGTTAAATACAACGTTCCTTGTAATGTATTGGCAGATACCTTTTGTAAGGTTAAGGAAGGTACTTTCTTTTATAGACTGCTAAGAATTTCTATCACGAATTGGGATGGAATTTTACATGTACCTTTTCTACATCTATTTAATTCATCATTCTGTTTCTTTTTTTATTCAGTTAATATTATCTCTGCGATGAATTATACTAACAGACATTAAACTATTCTTTCCTTCATTGGGTAAATGTTTCAGTTGTTATATTTGATGTGATAATATTTTATTATTTTTGTATTTGTGATTATAAATAATATTGGTCCACAGTTTTCCTTTCTTACATTGCCCTACCGATGTTTGGTAACATATCCTTCTGGACAGGGGAAGGGCAGCATAGGAGCTGATAAGATTATTTTATTTGTCTCTTTGTTTGCTGTTTGGAGGTTTTACTAATAGGAATATAGGTATAGGTTTGCTTTAATTTATCTCTGAGATAAATTAGGAGGGCTTCACCAATATGGTGATTCATGTCTTTTATTAATTCCAGAAAATTTCTTACCATTGTATCATGGAATACTGTCTTTACCACATTTCTTCTCTTCTCTCCTTTTAGAACTCTAATTTTGGTTATTCTTATTCTTTCCCCCATACCTTTTGATATCTCAGATGTTCTATTTTTTTGTCTGGGTACAGAACTCTAGTTAGTTTTTCAGATCTGTTTTTCAATTTAGCTGTGTAAAATATGTTAACACATTCCTTGATCTCATTTCAATGACTTCCACTTCTTGAAGTTATTTTTTTAAACTCTGTGTTTTTCATAGTAATCTATTCATGGTTTATGATACTTATTCTATTTTTTTCCTCACTTGTATTTTCTGTGTCTTCTGACTCTTTGACAGGGTAGAGTCTTATCTCATGCAGATGTATTTTCCAAGGAAGGTCCATAGAAAAGTCCTTATCATAGCATTCCCAAGGAGCTATGTTTTGTTTTGTACCATATTAGGGGCATTAGTACCAATCAGGAATTTTTTTGTTAATTTCATAAATTGAAAGTGGAACACCAGATGGTTTGCAGGTAATACAAAAGTTGACTTTGATGCTTCTGTTGAGCCTTGTTGTTTCTACGTCTCATTCCAGGTACTTTCCTATTCCAGTGGGACGGTCTCTCTAATCCCTTTCATGGAGAAGGCAACCCTTCCAAAAGTCTTGGCCTTATGAAGGGGCATGATTTCCATCCCCTTTCTTCTCACATGCCCATTGCTATGCCTTTGACCCTACTTGGACAACAAGAACTCAAGCCTTGGCATTTGGGCCTGATATCCCCAAAGTGTAAGTGTAGGGCTTACCTCTTAGGCTTTGAGTTTCCTCTTTGCTTCTGGCGTCTGAAGATTTCCATTATTCCTTTCAAGATTAGATACATAGATGATAGATATGATATTTTGCAGCATATCTGTGTGTTAGAGGCATGGAGAGTCTACTTTATCCCATCTTGCCATAGTGCGAGAACAAGATGTCTGAAGTATTTCTGTTCTCAACTGTCTTCCCTGATTCTTTACACTTCTGACCTTTGTCAGGTAAAGCTGGGCATTTGTATCACTATATAGGCGGTATGGTGAAGGCCTTGGCTAAAGATGGGGACCCTAAAGGCCATGCCTACATCTTTTTCTTACAAGTTTAGAAGACGGACTCACAACAGAGGATAACATTACTTCACTGCTCTTGTTGAATCTTTTGGCATGTCCTAGCCTTGTCTACTGTACTTAGCAACAAACAAACACTTTGCAAGTCAAGTAGCTTTGGCTCTGTCCTAATGCAGCCAGAAGCAGGAGGTCCCAGAGCACTCCTAAAGTGGCCTGTAAAATTGTCAGCTATATTCTGAACAGTCATAGGATTCAGGTTGTTTGACTGAATTTCAAAAAGTATTTCAAATTTTAAAATAGGTTTTATAAGAAAATAAGCAAAGTTCAGTTATATTTCAAACCTTGATTTATTTTTATCAAGTACACTTCATTCATCCTAAGCTTGTTCTATTTTCACTAATTTGTATTAGGGACCCAACACAGCACAAACTGGCTTTGCTTCAGATGTCTTTGTTTGTCAGTGGGAAAACAGTCATCAGGATATTCAAAGGGCATCAGAATTTTCAGAAGCACCAAAAGGGACCTTTGTAATGATTTTAAATTTTCCATAGATTTTCCCTCAATGGTTGTAAAAATCCTTAAACAGCCATGTGAATTATATCACAGTAGTTCACGGGGAATATTTGCTTATTTTCATCTGTGATATTTCTATAAACAATAGGTCCCCATGAGGAAGCCAGATTCCCAGTGTGGTCGGCTAATAGTTTGCTGTATTTGCCAAATTGGAGAGTTTGGCAATATTATATTCCTCTCTCTGACAGGAGCTGCTTTTTTTTTTCCTTCTAACAGAATGAAATTATTTCAGAGTTATGTATAAGATCAACAACATGATACTCACTTTGGCTTCACAGTTTGGGTCCTGGGTCTTTATTATGACTCTAGATCCTGTATTTAACACCTACTGAGTTAAATGTCTATGGCTCAAGTTTGTCTGACATAAAAGAATCAGATGGAAACAGGAGGATGTGAGCATTCTCCTTTGAACATTTTGCCTGTACATGACACCATTGATTTTCTTGGCGTCATTAAAATATTACTAGTTTTACATATCCTCTTGAGGGACATATAAGCATATTCAATTTGAAAGCATATAAGATGGCATTTATTAAGTAATGTTTTTAAGGGCAAGACACTAGTTTAGGCACTTTCACAAGTAATGTGTTCTTTAACCTGAACACACTCCTTTTGCAGGAGTGTGAAGGAAACATCAATCTAAGCTGTTACTTATCATGGCCAATTCCATTATCTCCTCTCCTATAATTTGTCTGCACTTCTTCTTTGCCTCCCATCCCTTAATGCTAAAGTCCTCATTCATACCTTAGTTGGAACACACACATCAAGTGGCTTTGACACTCAGGTGCAATTACCAATGATGCATTTGCCTCGATGAAAATGTCAGAATGTAGCAGCAGAAAGGTTACCTCCCCACACTGCAGGGATAATCACTCTGCAAAGTGCCAAAGCTCTATTCACTCCACGTTCTTTTCAGATCTAATTCCAGAGAGGTTTCTCACATCAGTCACAGAAACTGATCCCTAAATCTGCATCTCCTGGGACAGTCACACTAATTGGCAATCCCAGGTTTTGTTTTTTTTCTGAGTGCTCAGGAAGGAAAGTTCACCTGTGGAAAATATCAGGTGGGTTTGACTCAGTGGGACCCATTTTTGAAGGGTTTTAACCTCCCGTCTGATAAAGAGCTTCGTTCTTTAGAGTGGCCAGTCACCTCAGTTGGTGTCTGGGGTGGGGGTGGGAGTGCAAGTCAGGGAGAAAGTGCCATCTGGATTCATTATGAGTATCTGGAAGCCCTATCCCTTTCAGCTTCTGAAGATCTCATCTCTTTGTGCCTGTCTTTAATTATCCAATAAGAACAGGTGAGCCAGGAGGCACTTCTGGGGGTTCAGGGAGAGAATGGGAGACAGGAAAACAGAGAGAAAGCGGGGGAGAAGATGAAGGAAAACAGCGTTTCAGTTGTGGTTGCTATTTTGCTCCTCTCCCCAGTTTGGAGAGGAGGTAGGGACACACATGCTGGCTTTCTCTCCAACGCAGCTGAGACCTTTATGAAATCACTGCAGAGGCAGGGGCGGCAGGCACTATTTTTATCTCCAAATTGATTCAGCTGCAGTCGCTGCTGAGCCTCTGACTTCATTGCCGCCCGGCTCCTCCCCCCGCCGCTGCCCGCACTCTCCGCTTCCGCCGGGTTCCGAGACTTATCTGCAGCTCGGCTCCGCGCCGCTCCCTTCCCTCCCGCCCCCCGCGGGGCTGGGCGCTGGCGGGGCTCCTGCCGGAGACGACCGTGACAGGAGCCCTGCGTGCCGCGGGCTCTGACAGCCCACAGGGGCGCGCGGCCAGGCATCGGTGAGCCACTCGGGGTTGTGCCAGCGTCTAATTGTTCGCCCCCCCCCCCCCACCCCGCCCGATTTCCCCTGCCCGGGGGAACGGAATTACAGAGTTCCAAAAAGAAGTGTCGTCAATTGTAATGCTGAGCGCCTGAACATTTGCCAATTGTGCCGCGTCTGAGGAGGGTCTATGCTTTCAGACGCAGTTGCCAGGTTGACAGGACATTTACAAGCCAGGCTGCTCATCTCCTCCCCAGGTTCGTGGGGCTACACTCTGAAGCTCCTGGAGAAGGCGACTTGCAGGAAAGGGCTAAGGAGAGATTTCCTAGTCCCGGGAGGCAAAAGGACGGGACGGGAAGAAACACCTTTGTTCTGCAGGTGGTATTCGGAGTCGCCCCTCCCCTCCCTCTCCCTGAAATGCTGGGAGCTCTGCCAATACGAGGTAGTTTTCTATTCATCCCTCCACCCCCTGTGCCTAGCAAATTAGGGAATGTTTATTACGATGAGATCAGTGAGTGGGGGCTTCTTTTAAGTGCTAAAAATATAGGATTAGAAAAACGAAAAACAGAATGTGTTCCTAGGCTGAGGATCAGGTTGTCTCAGTGATTCTTGGGTTAGTTATCCAAACTCTCAGACTTAACATGGATCCTGTGTGGAGCACAGGGCCTGGCAGGCAGGCAGTGAGACATTCAGTGAAGGTGGGTGGGCTGATTGGTTGAGTGCCTGAGTGACTCTCATTCAGGGTGGGCAGGTATAGCCTCTCAGTAAATGTGTGTTGGATAGAGCAGTCAGTGTTTTAGCCACAATGCTGAACAAGACTGGACCCTACTAGAAGGGGCCTATCCACTAGTAGGGAAGATGAGAGATGAGCAAATCCAAAACGCAAGTTACAAGACACAAGCCTAGATGGAGTTAGGTTGAAGGTGAAAGGAAAGATGACAGGTAAGGGTACAAATGGAGGCTTTGAGGATGAAGAAGGCTATGAACTAAATAATGATAAGTGGGTATTATTTGGATGAGAAATGATAAAGAACAACAGTTAGGCCCCTGCTGTCCAGTATGGCAACTACTAGTCACATGTAGCTAGTTAAATTTAGATTTAAATTAATTAAAAAAGTTTAAAATTGAATTATTCAGTGACACTAAACAATATACAAGTACTCAGTAGTCACAAGGGGCTAGTCGCGACCATATTGGATAGTGCATATAGTTTTCATTATTGCAGAACCTTCTCTTGGATGGTAAGAAAACAAGGGCATAAACAAAGGCACTAGAGTAGAAAAACTCAAGAAAAGGTATGCTCAATAGCTTGGAGTGACTGGAACAATGGATGAATAAAAGGAAGCAATCAGAAATAAGGGGGCCAGAGGATGCAGGCTACCAAATTTGAGGCTCAGGAATTAAACATATTTGCAAGTAATAGGTAATCCTCAAAGGTCCATAAGCAGGGAGATAGACATGATCAGAACCATGCTTCTGAAAGACACACACAAAGGCTGTGTTTAAGATAGTTTGGAATGTTTTTTCTTTGTTTTTTTGGTTCAGAATCTTTGCATGTCTATTTAATTCTCAAAACAAGCCTCTGCCTACAGCAGGTATGGAAGAAAGTTTCCAGTGTCACTAGAGAGTGGAAGAACCATGGAAAAAGTCACAAAGGAGACAAAAAATCCTACCTTTGAAAAACACCTTCCTTCCCCTACCACATTGTCCCATTGGTGAATTTTCCCTCTTATATCAGAAGCTCCTGAGATATGTTACTGTTCCTTTCAGGAGTTGAACTACAGTAAGAGAAACTGATAACCCTGAAGAAGAGGCAAAAGTCATGTGACAAAGTAGCTTCAGATTTGAAATAGGAAAGACAAAATCACAACAACAAATTGGAGCCATTTAAAAGAAAAACATAGGGAGGATTTAGTGTGATCAACAGGGCTGTGTGGATGGTGCCCCCTGGAGTTGGTCACGCACAGCATGCTCAGATGACCACAAGCAGGAAGAGAAAACAGCTGGACCCCTCTGCCGAGAGGATGGTAAAGCCTGAGAACAGTATTAAAAATCAAGCATGATACAGGTATTCCTGAGAAGAACCTTTTGGAGACCCTCAAATCATACTTCGTGGGTAAGTTTAAATTCAGAGTTTGGGAAGAAGAGCCTGGATCAAGCCAACTCAGGATGGCTTTCTATTCTTGCCATTCTAGCCATTCTAGTCAGATGCCCCTGGGTAGGCTAATTAACTTCTCTGCCCCTAAATTTGCTCATCTGTAAATCTATAAAAATTTATAACTAGGGGCATCTGGGTGGCTCAGTCGATTAAGTGTCTGACTCTTGATTTTGGCTCAGGTCATGATTTCATAGTTTATGAGACCTGCATCGGGTTCAGCCCGGCGCCTGCTTGGGATTCTCTCTCTCTCTCTCTCTCTCTCTCTCTCTCTCTCTGTCTGTCTCTGTCTCAATCTCTCTCTCTCTCTCTCTCTCTCTCTCTCTCTCTCTCTGTCCTTCCCCTGCCTCACTCAAAATAAATAAATAAACCAAAACAAAACTTTTTTAATTTATAACTATTCCTTAGGATTGTTGAGAGGATTCAATTATTTCTTCCATACCTGTGAGACGTATAAAACAAGTAGTGGGTGCCAAGTATGCTGGTAAACTTGCCTAAAGATAGATAAAAGCTTTCACCTTTTCAAGGCAAATGGACTGTTCTGGTTCCAGATCAGGAAACGTGAAGAATGTTTATCAGACTGCCTTGAAGTCTCCATTCCAGGTCCCCAAGACTTATCACCCTTCTCTTGGAAAACAAAAAACAAAACAAAACAAAAACAACAACAACAAAGTTTTTTCTAGCTCCCTGGTGAGAGACAGTAAATTCACAGAATATTGCCTGTTGGCCTGCCATCCATCAGTCTAGTTGTGGATGTGAAATACACATTGAGCTGGGACTTCTGAGAGAAGGTTTATATGGATTTAGTGAGGTGCAAATCCCAGTGCAAAGGTAAACTTTGATTTTTGTTACTGATATAAACACATTGCTTCAGGCCTAAGCTCCTGTCCCCTCCTGCTTCTAATCCTGCTTTCTTTAAACCCCAATAAACAGAGCAAATTTTGCTGGTTGCCTCATTCCCAATATTGCTATTGCCTCTTTTGTACAGGTTTGTGATGTATTCTGGGCTTGAGTAAGCTACAAGTATTTATAGGGGCATTTCCTCTTCCGGTTATACCATGTAACGATTACAACATGGAATGTCAAGAAGTCCTATTTTTTTTTTCCTCTTGGCTTCTTCTATTTGGGAAAAAGGTTTTCTTCTAATTTTCATCAAAACGGCTGCCTCTTCCAATCTCTTAGGTAGCAAAGTAAATGGAAAAAGAACCTTCTTAAACAAGCTAAATCAAGACCACTGTTTTAAAAGGTTTAAAAGAAAGAAGAAGACGGTATTTGAAGTGAGAGAAACAAATGCCTTCTGAAGCTTAAACTAAATCCCCTGAGAAGTGGGGGTAAGCAGATAGATGCCTTTTCTTCCCCCAGAGCACCTCTAGATCCCTTGCTGGCTCATACTAGCTAAGAAATAAGAAAGAGGCAAGTTTAAAACTACATTCATCTTCTGCAAGAAGAAGCTGAGAACTTTGAAGGCATTTTTTTTTCATCATTCTTTTTCTTGCAGCCCCAATTACTCTAGGTATTTCTGAGTTTCTGGCCATTAAAGATGCTTTTTAAATAGAACTTGGATGGTCACACAAGCAACCTTCTCACCAAGCCCAGGTTGATGTGGATGAAACAAATGCCCCTTTAGGACACTGGGTTTTGGAAGGGAGCCCTTTTTCAGGTTCAAATGCAACCTTTTATAGGATTAAGGGTGCAAAGAAAAAGAGACAGAAGTTCATTTAACCTTTCCATAATTGTGTTACCAGCATTTGCTTGCCACCTTTCAGTGTATCTCCCTTACCCTCAGTAGCTTCTCAGTCTGGATTATACTGGTGGACGAAGGCCACCTTAGCTGGCAGGAAATAATCTGGCTCCTGAGCTGAATTTTAGGGTAAGGTGATTCATGGTAAGCTAGATCTTTGTGCTTCTCTTAAATCTCCTGCAGAGAATGCCACGTAGGACCAAATTACACAGCCTTTAACAATAAGGCCCTTGGAGGCCCTCAAATGAAGACAAGGGGTGGCTGGGAGTACTGTCTATTTTTGAGAAGGAGAATTGTTCACTGAGAGCTTGAATTCTATAGGAAGGACTCGGGGGAAAGTCAAGGAAAAAAAATGTGTTCTTTGCCTGTAAAGCTTTACCTTGGGAATCTTTTAACCACACTAATGACTTTAAATGCGAAAAATTACAGAGGCCTGATTTTAAAACATTTTTGTTGTTGATTTTTGAGTAGATAATTTGACCAAATTATGTGAATATGGAATGAATTACCAAGCTTCCCTCTTGATTTCTGAGTATATTTCTCCATTGTGCATATGAAAGAAAATTTCAAAAGAGCAAAATTAGTGACAACTTCACTGTCTTTCATAAAAATAAAACACAATCCTTTCTGAGCTGGAATACCCCAGCCCAGCTAAAGCTGTGTCTTGAGCACGAGTGGCTCTTACACTGGTAAGAATTTGCTTGTGGAAGATAATGTACAGGATCTGAGCTGGTTGTGAAGATTGGTGAACTCCTTACATACACGCCATGACCTTAAAGTGAGCTCTTTGCACAAGAGGAATGTCTGTTACTAGCATGCAGTATTTTTCTATAGAGGGATATAAAATAGGATGCACGTTATCATTTCATAATTATTCTTGTCCGTTCCATGATATAAGTATGTTTTGTAAGTATTGGCTGTCAAAGACCGTTTTCATTCACTTCAACCAGAAAAAAAAAATTGTAAACATTATACAATGGCCATAAAAGAGTTAAAACGTGGTGGAGCTGTCATTTCCCTATCTGTAGTAAGTAGCCTCTATGTAGCTTTTTCCACAGAATTTTCAGAAGAATAGACTAAATGGTGAGATTAATAAATTAGATTAAATGTACATGAAAATGTCTGCCAGTTGCAGCCACTATGTAGGTGCTCAATATATATATTTTTCTTCCTTCTAAACAGGTTGGAAATTTTTTCAACCTCATCAAGATTATTTATTGTATTTCTGTAGAAAAAGTCTTTGAATAAAGGAAAAGAACCCTCCATATAGCAGTATAGCCTTAGTAGGATATATCCTAATTTGAGAAGAACATAAAGCATTTTTTTTTTTTTTGGAAATAACTGTCTTCTAGAATGAAGGTTAGTAATGCTTGAGCAATTTTTTCTCTTTTTTAAAAAATTTTAATCCCGGTATGGGTAACATACAGTGTTATATTAGTTTCGGGTGTAGAATATAATGACTCAACAATTCTGTAGATTACTCAGTGCTCATCATGACAAGTGTACTCTTTAAATTTTTTTTTTTTGAGAGACAGAGCACAACCAGGGGAGGGGCAGAGAGAGAGGGAGATACAGAATCCAAAGCAGGCTCCAGTCTCTGAGCTGTTAGCACAGAGCCTGACCCGGGGCTCGAACCCACAAACTGCAAGATCATGCCCTGAACTGAAGTCGGTCACTTAACCAACTGAACCCCCCAGGTGCCCCAAGTGTACTTTTAATTTCCTTTACCTGTTTTATCCATCCCCTCACCCACCTTCTCCCTGGTATCTATCAATTTGTTCTTATAGTTATGAGTCTGGTCTTTTTATTTGTTTCTTTTTTTTTTTCTTTGTTTTGTTTCTCAAATTCTACATGTGAGTGAAATCATATGGTATTTGTTTTTCACTGACTGACTTGTTTCACTTAGCATTATACCCTTTGGATCCATCCATATAAGGGATCCATCCTTTGCAAATGGAATGATTTTATTCTTTTTTATGGCTAAGTAATATTCCATTATTTATTCTTTATCCATTCATCTATCATTGGATACTTGGGCTGCTTCCATAATTTGGCTGTTATAAATAACACTGCAATAGGATAGGGGTGCTTGTATCTTTTTGAATTAGTGTTTTTGTGTTCTTTGGATAATACCCAGTAGTGAAATTATTGGATCATATGGTAGTTCTGTTTTTATTTTTTTGAGGAACCTCATACTATTTTCCATAGTGGCTGCACCAATTTCCATTCTCACCAACAATGCAAAGAGTTCCTTTTTCTCTACCTCCTTCCTTACCATTACTTGTTGTTTCTTGTGTTTTTGATCTTACCCATTCTGACATGTATCAGGCAATATCTCATTGTGCTTTTTTTTAATGTTTATTTAGTTAGAGAGAGAGCGTGCAAGCAGGGGGTGGGGGAGGTGGGGCATAGAGGGATAGAGAGAGAATCCCAAGCAGGGTCCACACTGTCAGTGCACAGCCCAATGTGAGGCTTAAACTCAAGAACCATGAGATCATGACTTGAGCCGAAACCAAGAGTCAGACACTTCACCAACTGAGCCACCCAGGTGTCCCTCTCATTGTGGTTTTGATTTCCGTTTCCCTGATAATGATTGATGTTGAGCATCTTTTCATGTGACTGTTGGCCATCTCTATGTCATCTTTGGAGAAATATTTGTGCATGTCTTCTGCCCATTTTTAATTGGATTATTTGTTCTTTTGGTGTTGAGTTGTATAAGTTCTTTGTATATTTTGGATACTAACCCTTTTGGATATGTCATTTGCAGATATCTTCTCCCATTCATTAAGTTGTCTTTTTAGTTTACTGACTAGTTCCTTTGCTGTGCAGAACTTTTTATTTCGATGTAGTCCCAATAGTTTAGTTTTGCTTTTATTTCCCTCACCTCAAGAGACATATTTAGAAATATTGGTAAAGCCAATGAAGAAATTACTGCCGGTGCTTTCTTCTGGGTCTCACATTGAGATCTTTAATCCATTTTGAGTACATTTTTGCATGTGGTGAAAGAAAGTAGTCCAGGTTCATTCTTCTGCATACGGCTGTCCAGTCTTTTCAACACCATGTATTGAACAGACTTTTCCCCCATGCATATTCTTACCTCCTTTGTAGAAGATTAATTGACCATATAATCATATGTTTATTTCTAGGCTCTCTATTGATCTATGTGTCTATTTTTGTAACAGTAACATAGTACTTTGATTACTACGACTTCATAGTATATCTTGAAATATAGGATCTTAATACCTCAGTTTTGTTCTTTTTGAAGATTGTTTGGACTTTTGGGGTCTTTTGTGGTTTCATACAAAATTTTAGGATTATTTATTCTAGTTCTGTGAAAAATGATGTTGGTGTTTTGATAAGGATTGCATTAAATTGTAGATTGCTTTGGGTAGTTTGGACATTTTAACAATATTTGTTCTTCCAGTCCATGAGCATGGAATATCTTTCCATTTATTTGTGTCTTCTTCAATTTCTTTCATCAGTGTTTTATAGTTTTCAGAGTACGGGTGTTTCAGCCCCTTGATTAAGTTTATTTCTAGGTATTTTATCAGTTTCAGTGCAATTGCAAATGGGATTGTTTTCTTAATTTCCCTCTCGACTACTTTATTATTAGAGTGTAAAAATGCAACTGATTTCTGTATAGTCATTTTGTATCCTGCGACCTTACTGAATTCATCTGTCAATTCTGATAGTTTTTTGTTGAAGTCTTTAGGGTTTTCTATATGCAGTATCATGTCATCTGCAAATAGTGAAAGTTTTACTTCTTCCCTACCAATTTGGATGCCTTTAATTTCTTTTTGTTGTGTGATTGTTGTGGGTAGGACTTCCAGTACTGTGTTGAATAAAAGTGGTGAGAGTGGACATCCTTGTAAAGGACATTCTTTTTCGACAAGGAGAACATGATGTCCTTTAGTCTTGGAAAGAGTTGCATAAGACACTCATGCCTATGAAGGAAAACAGGGATATGTGTAATGGAAATTAGAGACAAAAAAGAGCAAGAGTAATATAATTGATGGACTCCATATAATAGAGGTAGAAAAATTGAATTTTGAAACTGGTATGTTGCCCAGTTGCAGACAAAGTTTGTCCAATAGGAAAGCTTCCTGACATTAGCATATTAACATTATTGCCAAGAATTGGTACAACTAATGTAGAATCCAGCATATTGAAGTGACTGGTACAGATCGTAAACACTGAAGCACAACAAAGAAGCCACACAGAACAGAAACATGAGCCCACCTACCTCTGCCCACAGGTGAAAAGGGATGGCAGCTAATGAGAAGGCCTATCAGGTGAGACAATTTGCGTACTTCCTTTAATCCCCACAACTTCAGAAAGTAAGTATTACTATCACCATTTTAAAGAGAAAGAAACTGAGATCACTTAATTTACCCAAGGGCCATCTGTTAAATAGGTGAACAAGAAATAGGACCTGGGTATATTTATCTCCAAAGTCAGACCTCTTACACTACAACCTTCCTTATTTTATAGTTTTGTCTGGTTTTTATTTTTAATACACTTAAAATAACTGCAAGTGAATTTTGAAGTTCATACTATGAAATATTTTTTGCTCAGTGATTCAGTTGTCTTTGGAAAGTCCCATGTAAAATTATTACCTTCAGGTATTTCTAAAGATCTGAATCATATCTAAGTGGTCTAAGCTGATACTTGTCGTCAACCTTCAGATGACCTGACTGAACAGCACTGATAACTAAATATTTCTGTCAGCAACTTCTACAATGTAATGAAAATAGGCAGTAAAAGTGTCTTCAAAGATATACGATGCTTGAAGGCATTGGAATTTAATTATCATCACCATCATTGCCATTATCATCATCATGACTGCAATTGAATGAATATTTGTATTCCCCCCAAATTCAAACACTGAAATCCTAACCCCCAATGTGATGGTATTGGGAGGTGGGGCCCTTAGGAGGTAATTAGGTCATGAAGGTAGAGCCTTAATGAATGGGTTAAGTACCCTTGTCAAAGAGACCCCAGAGAGCTCCCTGGCCTCTTCCTCCATACAAAGACAATGAGACTTTGGCAGCAGGCAGCCCAGAGGAGGGCTTTCACCAGAACAACCAACCTGGGACCCTGATCTCAGACTTCCATCCTTCAGAACTGTGAGAAATAAATCTCTGTTCCTTAGAAGCCACCAGTTTAGGTACTCTGTTATGTTAGCCCAAACTAAGATAATAATCATTATTTTTAGTCATTTAAGTGTAAACTGGTAAAACAGAAAAGTGGGGCTTCTGGACTTGAAGCCAGCAGCTAAGCAAGGCCTGCAGATCACTCTTCTCTCTCTCTCCTTAGCTGCATTGAGGGCAGGCACTCTGCAGAATTTCTGTGGTATGGGGGATCTATCTGGAGAACAACTGGGATAAGCTGTTGGTTATTTTTTGTGAGCTTTTTTTTTTGTTTATTCTTGAGAGAGAGACAGACAGACAGACAGACAGAGTGTGAGCAGGAGAGGGATAGGGAGAGAGGGAGACACAGAATCCGAAGCAGGCTCCAGGCTCTGAGCTCTCAGCACAGAGCCTGACTCGGGGCTCAAACTCACAAACTGTGAGATCATGACCTGAGCCAAAGTCAGACACTTAACTGGGTGAGGCATCCAGGCGCCCCAGGTTTATTTCTTTTTTAAAGAATTGTGGTAGGCTGCTAGATGTTATAGTTGTAAAGGTAAAGGTAATTCACATGTAGCTCTTTACCCCTCAAAGTGAACAATCAACATATTAAGTTTCTATTTCATAAGGAGTGATCAGCCTTCGTCCTTTATTGCTTTACCATGAGGGCTTCTTTAGGTTACACTCAGTGTTGACATGTGGCTCTTTTGTGCATACCTCCATTTTGGTGCTCACCTACACATTTACCTGAAAGATTCAGTGTTGTGATACATGTAGCATGTACCTTGTCTGTTCTCTTATTGGCCAAAGATGGAGGGACCAAGGGGGATCTAGCTCTCTCTTCTCCCTTCTTCTCCTTTTCCTTTTGCAAATGATACAGTTTCTAAGCACATTTTCATTGTTTGGCATAGGGAAGAAAACAAATGATTAGTTTTTTCAGAAATGTACTTAATAGTTCTAGGTAGAAAACTACGTTATTTCCCAAGTTCTGAGCATATAACATGCCAGGCCCAGGACAGAACACCCTGTGGTTTCTGGCCAGGAGATTGTTTCCCTAAGTCACCATGCGCCCACGCAGTGTGTGCTGAGAGAGGTTACTACTCTTGCTCTCTTGTCTTCTCTTGGGCCAGACCACCAATGTCTGATATGGCTGTCGCAAGGAATTTAGAGAAGACACCCTGTCAGGCCCTGATGTGGGCATTTGGTGACCTCCTGTATCCTGGAAAGTACCAGTTTTTCTGCAGTTCTGTTGCAAGTTCCTTTTCTCTAGGCTGTAGTCAGTCTGCTTAAATTCGTATCCTGCATTCTCCACTTTGATCGGTGTGACTCTGAGCGAGCCGCAGTTCCCTTGTCTGTACACTGTGAGTGAAAGCACCACTGGCTTGTACTTGCTCTGAGATGGAGTGAGTTCATGTGAGCGGCATGCCAGAACAGCTTTTGTTGAATAGTGTCTCTTCCATAACCAGGGTCTCCTTCACCACCACCATGATCATCATCAGCTCTCACTGGCAAACACCTTCCTACCGCTGGGGTGCACAACCTCATTTTGCATCTCCTTTCCCCCCATTTAATCTTTACCAAGGAAGTTTTGTTTATTTTATAGTTTTTTCCATCTCTTTGTGCTTTTAAACATTCTTTCTTTGGGTGATTCCAGTCCCTTCTGCCCTTAAATAATACACATGCATGAAAAGTTTTTCCATTTACCTTTCTAAATGTATCTTTCCCCCCAGTATCAAGTACCATAATTCGGACTGCTGTCAACTGTTGCCTAGGTGTAACACCAAAACCTCAAACAAAACCTGCATAAGATGAACTAATGGTTGATATTATCAGGCACTCTGCCAGCCTTTCAGAAGCAGGCCTTCCTGCTCAGGCCCCCATAATGACATGATAACCTCCATCTTCCACCACCTGTGCAATCCTTGGACCGGCTTTTAACTTTCCCTCCCACTTCAGATAGTTAAGATACCTCAATGCATCCACATTAGAGACCTGTGAATTTTCCCAGAATGACTGATCTCAAATTAGAATTTTGCAAATCATATAATTAATTGAAGTATTTCAGAGTTGTTAAAAATCAGTTTGTCATCAGAATTACAGATCTTAGTACTTGAAGGAATTTGGGCTTTCTGCCATCTATTGTGTACCTTGTAAACATCAATCACTGAGCTCAGTGTAGAGAATACAAATAAACCCAAGACAGACCCTTCTTTGAACCACGTACTTGTTCATTAGGGAATGAAGATCTGTAAGCAAGTTGAGTACATAACTCAATGTAATGTACAAGATCTACAATGGCAAGTTCCATAGAAACATAAAAGGGGCGGATTCCAGGAAACTTAGCCCAACATCTCAGCAGTGTACAAATATTCCCAATTTGGGCTGATAATTCAGAGAAAGCATAATTTCCGTACCCCCTCCCTTAGCTCCAGTTTATCCACCAAGCAACTTGTACACAATCACTGAGACATCTAGTGCTTATTCACCTGATGTTAAAATTCTCCTTCTTACTTTCTGTGTCTGAGTAGTTGTACAGTTGGTAAAAATCTCTCCCTCTAAGCTTGAACCTGTTTTGAGTATACTCAATTACCTTTTGTTATAGACTACTTAACTAGGCATGATTCACTTCCATCACTAAAAGTGCTCTCTGCATACTTCTAAGAGTGGTTCTAGATTCAAATATAGTTTAGTTTAAATCACCACATGGTAAAAATCGTTTCTGTGTTCTTCAGATTCAAATCACTCATACATGTCAACATTTAACTTTTTTCATCATCCAAACTCTACATTTTATAAACAAATTTAATTAACTCTTTTGTTTCACTAACCGACTATAAGATAGAGAACCAAAGGTAATTTAGTGGGTGGATAGTCCTTAAAAAGAACCAGGTGGTTTACTTTCTGTGAACATTATGCCTGTTTTCTCAGTGTTGTCATAAGGTCCTTGGCATTCATAATGTTTCTCTTGCATAATGGAAGAAGGAGTTAGACATGTCATGTCTCTTATTATAGACATGTCATCATGCCTACTCTTTTTTTTTTGATTTTTTAATGTTTTTTTTATTTTTGAGGGAGAGAGAGACAGAGTGTGAGCAGGAGAGGGGTAGAGAGAGAAAAAGGGAGACACAGAATCTGAAGCAGCCTCCGCACTCTGAGCTGTCCGCACCAAGCCTGATGCAGGGCTCAAACTCATGAACCGCGAGATCACGACCTGAGCCAAAGTCAGACCCTTAACCAACTGAGCCAGCCAGGCGCCCCATCATCATGCCTATTCTTTATATTTTTATCCTTTTGTGTAAAGTTAAAACACACTGTACAGTTTTTGTTTTTTGTTTTTTGTTTTTTACTCTACACCACAGGTCTGGTCTCAGTGTACATACAGCCACTGTCACCAGAAGTCTTAAGTCCTGTTATTTTAAAAGTTCCACTCCAAAAGCTCCACCGGCCCTGATGTTTGATGCTACCAATTTATTCCATTTTGTAAGCTTGTGGTCTTCTTTCAAAATTCCAAATAGCCTAATCTACACACGCGCACACACAAAAACATAAGTTCTTACTATGTCAGGGTATTATTACTATAATTGCCTTAAACAAAACAAAACAAACAACAACAACAAAAAAAAAAACCAATGAGTTCTGAGTTACCATAAAATGGCAGGCATGTTTCAGAATTCCCTCTGACCCACAGTCACCATCACAGCACTGTACCCACAAAAGGATCGTTCTACGTTTAGCAAGAGAAGAGAAATTACATCTTTCTTTCCACCTTTTAATTCAAATCAAATTCACAAATTCCACTAGTTTGCATGGGATCTGAGGGATACAGCAATGGTGGCATTCACTACCAACCACGCCAGCTGCACCAGAAGAAGCAGTGTGACTGGGCAGCCACTCAAGGCCAAGAACCGTGCAATTATCACCTCTGTTGTGTTTAGTGAGAAGGAGGTCTCAGAAGGTATTTATACCACTAACCACCAGAAGAGATCTACCTGTGCCATTGGAAATGGGATAATATTAAAGGATAATTCTAAAGCTCACATTATTCCTAATCCATTGGAAAATGCTCACCCTAAAGTCAGTTTGCTCCAATATGTTGCTACTTCTAAACATTGCTAGTCATGGGGAGCTGAGTTTCAGTATTATTCCAGGCAAGACCTTTTGTAATGGAGTGTTAATATTTTTCAAAAGAATAATTCGGGGACATTTCCCAGATCAGCATCTGGCTTTTTCATAGTTCCCTAAGGAAGGGGCTTACAAGGGAAAGCAGTGGAATAATTACATTAATTAACAATTTATTTTATGCGTGAATTTTTTTGCACATCTGTAAGCAGCCCACACTTTCTCAGGTACCAACTGGTTCTGTTTCCCTTTATTTGTCTCTGAGTACCTGACATGAATGATAATACCTAGCAATGCACCTCCCCCAACACACACACAAGCAAGCACGTGCGCATGCACGCGTGTGCACGCGCGCACACACACACACGCACACACACGCACACACACACACGTCAGTGAATATTCAATAAGATTCAGTTCCATAATGAGTATCTGTAGTGTGTTGGGTGGAACACATTTTTCCAACACAGAAACTCTTCTTTTATAATGGAATTATTTTCAAGAGCTATCACTAATCACACTAATTTCAAATTAGGAAACAATTAAATAGAACATGGAGAAGAGTTAAACAGCCTTGACATGAAAATAGAAATAACAAGGGGAACAGTAGTTCTCCAGCTCCACTGAGGCAGCAAAATAAAACAAATATAACCATGCAAATGACTGAAAATTTTGAGAGTTATCCTGTTTTCATAGGGAGAGAATCTATAAGATTTACTGGATTCTCAGCAAAGTCCACTGTCTTTTACATTAGTTAAGTCATTATTTAATTTCAGAATACAGATGGTTTGGGGTTATTTAAATCTAAGTAATAGTAAGATTTATTATTTGCTTCAACATAGAATTTATTAAGTCACTGGGTAAACTTGATGTGAATAAAATAAGGTATCCCCACAGGCAAAATGTACCCTAATAAAGGAGACATACATAGACACAGACAAATATAATGCCAGGCACAATAACATAAATGACCTAAGTGGGACATCTGTAAATGGTACTGGAATTCTAAGAGAGGGCTAGCTTGGAATTGGAACAGGAGGAAAAGATTCATGAAGAAGATGGCATATAGAATTTTGAATGATGATTGGGATTTCAGTTGGTGGAAATAATGGGAAATGCAATCCAGTTAGAGACACTTTAATATCAGAGAAGTAAAAAGAAAGGGGTAAATGAGTTTTTGTCTCATCAGAGTGTAGAGCACTCTTGGAATATAGCAGGGGGGAGGCAATTTGGGATAAATTTTGTGTAAAAGAAGAAAACTTGGATATGTGAGCAACTAGTTATGTGAAACATAGATAAACCACTGAAGTATGGGTGAGAAACAAAAAGATATATTTAAGTTATAAAATGTAGCTTCTAACTGTAAGGAAAATGAGTCCTATTACTAGGTGATACCCTTGTTTTACTACATACACGGCTTCTTTGCAGATAGAACTTTCAAAGTGAGAACTGGAGGAGAATTAATTATTCTATATGAAGGAACAGATAGAAACATGAAGTTTCCAGGAAAAAAATCCAAGAAAAGGATTCAGTGAAGTCAGATTAGTGATACTGTTCAGAAAAAAGGGTCAAAGAAGGAAAAAATAGTTGAAGAGCAGCCAAAGAGAGATTTAAAAAAGAGAGAGAGAGAGAGAGAGAGATCTAATGAGACATTTTTCAATTGTTTTCTGAAAGCCTTGGGATGTCAGTCCCTTTGTCTTTCCCATATATAGTACATTCTAAAGCAGATACACAGGAATGCTGAGTTCTGTACCCATAGGGGCAGACCTCTGGATGTCAGTAAGCTATAGACCATGAGTTCCAATGACATTTGACAATATTGCATATTATCCTGTGGAGGTGGGCCTTCACCTTCAGGGCAAGGAGTCTGGATTTCGGTAAGCAGAAATGAGGAGCCACTGAAGTTTAGCTCCTTTTGCTTATTTTTTGAATCAAATCTGTGTGTTAGAAATATTATCTCTGACAGAAACATATAGATCTTGGAGAAGTAGAGCTTGAGAAGGAGAGAAACATATTATGAGAATATGAAATAACCTGTTTTAGAAGGATTGATAAAACGAATTAGGGCAATGGTAGTAGGAATGGAAATGGAGAGACAGTATTGACAGGTGTTTGCAAATAAAGCCAAAAGGAATTGGCACACCACCAATTTGAGTAATGTTGAAAAAAGTGATCTCAAAGATCTCCTGGCAAAGAAAATGCAAGCTGCTTTCAGTAGTATAATCATCAGTTGGAATATTATATTATCATTTCAAAAGTATTTTACAAATAATTTCACTAATTAAATTAAAAACTGTTTTCACCATGAGATAATACTATGAAACTGAATATAGGAAACTTTATTTAAAATAGAGTTGGGAGGCCAGAATGGGAGGGTTCTTACACCCTACCACTCATCCTTAATTGTAGACCACAACAAAAGAGAGGTGGCTTGCATTCCCAGCAGGAAGAAGCTTATACTTTACACCCCAGCAGGAAGAAGAAGGATTTTCTCCTTCCCTGGCAACAGCTTAGCTACTGAGAGACCTTCATAAGTCAGCCAATGAAAAGCCACTACACTTCCAACTCCCAGTTTATTCCAATGGACTTTTGATTTGTAACAGCCCCTCCCAAACTCTCTCCCCCTTTCCTGTATAAAAGAGCATTCCTCTTTGTTCTCTGGACTTGTTTGTAGTTCTGCCATAGTTTGCGTGTCCTAAATTGCAACTGTCAGCTATTCCCAAATAAACATTTCTACTGGTGAAATAACTGACAATTTTAAGGTTAACAATAAAAAAAATTCAACCAAGGGAATTAAATGTAACTATGTAGGGGCGCCTGGGCGGCTCAGTTGGTTAAGCATCCAACTTTGGCTCAGGTCATGATCTCACAGCCTGTGGGTTCAAGCCCCACGTGGGGCTCTGTGCTGACAGCTCAGAGCCCGGAGCCTGCTTCAGATTCTGTGTCTCCCTCTCTCTCTGCCCCTCCTCCACTCACACTCTGTCTCTCTCTCTCTCTCTCTCTCTCTCTCTCTCTCAAAAATAAAATAAAATAAAATAATAAAAAAAGAAACTATGTTACCTTATATTTGATTGTAACTATCACTGTAAGCTCAGTTTTTGTGTGAATATATGCACATTTAGCTCTGTCCTCTGAAATTTCCTAGAAGCAGTGAGAAGTGATAACAATATGCGTTCCAAATCTTTGATTATGGTCTCTCTGTACCATTTTTATATCAATAGGGAACAGAATCCAACTTGGAGTGGTTTCCACTCATCCAAGATGGGGCTGTTTGGCAGCAAGCATCCAAATACAGGAGGTAGAGTATTCTGCAAGAGAAGTAACACATTTTCTCCAACAAATCAATGGCCTAATAAAAAAGGATCAGGGTGTCACTGTAGGATAAAAGACATTTAAGTTACATAATAAGTTTAGATCTCATTAGAACAACTTAACTGTTCAAACTTACCTTCAGTATAATCAGGGAAACATTGGATGGTATTAAGAATTTGCTTGTAATTCTATTGCATGCACTGTTTGATTGGAAGGAGGAGGAGAAAACAGATGTCTTTATAAGTTGAAGATGTACTCTGAAGTTTATTTCTGGTGAAAAGTTATGATATCTAGGATTTCCCTTAAAATACTAAGGAAGCAAAGTAAAACAATGTGTGAAGATGAGTTGGTGCAGTAGGGAGGGAAACAGATGAAAACAGCTCAGCAAAATATTGAAAATTATTGAAGTTGGGTGATATGTGTATGCAATTCATTGACCTATATTCTGTAACTTTATGTATGTTTGGAAATTTACACAAAAGGATATTCAAAGAAAAGATTATACATTGGTTTTAGATTACAAGGTAGACTACTTCAATAGCCATGTAAGTGCTCTCCCCACTTCATATACATCCCCATTTGATACATTTCCAGAATTGTCACTATCTTCTGTTGTTTTGATCATGTGACTTCTCCACCTCCATCAATTCCAGTTTTGAGAGAGAGTGAGAGAGAGAGAAAGAGTGAGTGAGAGTCAGAGTGAGAGAGAGAGAGAGAAAGAGAGAGAGAGAATCCCAAGCAGACTCTGCACTGTCAGTGCAGAACCCAGCGCAGGGCTTGAACTGATGAACTGAAAGATCATGACCTGAGCTGAAATCAAGAGTCGGACACTCAACTCGGGGCGCCTGGGTGGCGCAGTCGGTTGAGCGTCCGACTTCAGCCAGGTCACGATCTCGCAGTCCGTGAGTTCGAGCCCCGCGTCAGGCTCTGGGCTGATGGCTCAGAGCCTGGAGCCTGTTTCCGATTCTGTGTCTCCCTCTCTCTCTGCCCCTCCCCCGTTCATGCTCTGTCTCTCTCTGTCCCAAAAATAAAAAATAAAAAAATGTTGAAAAAAAAAAAAAATTTTTTAAAAAAAAAAAAGAGTCGGACACTCAACTGACTGAGCCACGAGGTGTTGCCTACCGTTTAAGATTCTTTCACTTTTTTTTTAATTGAAGTGAAATTCTCATAACATAAAATTAACCATTTTAAAGTGAACAATTTAGTAGCATTTAGTACATGCACAGTGTTGTGCAAACAGTACTCCTATCTAGTTCCGACACATTTTCATTACCTTAGAAGGAAACCTCATAGCCATTAAGAGGTTACTTTAAGATCCTTTCTAGTCTGGAAGTGCCTGTAAATATGGTCAATGCCTTTCTTATTCCACCTTTGCTCACGTTGGTTCTTATCCAATAATGTCTACCCTAATTACTGCCTTTGTATATAAAGCTCATTCAAAATCCAAAGCTGGGGCCCCTGGGTGGCTCAGTCAGTTAAGTGTCTGACCGGCTCAGGTCATGATCTTGTGATCTGTGAGTTCGAGCCCCGTGTCTGTGCTAACAGCTCAGAGCCTGGAGCCTGCTTCAGATTCTGTGTCTCTCTCTCTCTCTCTTTTCTCCCCTGCTCATGCTCTCTCTCTCTCTCTCTCTCTCTCTCTCTCTCTCTCTCAAAAATAAATAAACATTTAAAAATTTTTTTAAGTCCAAAGCAAATTCTGTCTTATTCATGAAGTCTCAACATTGCATAAACTAAATTGATATTCCACTTTCTCTGAATTCAAGTTTTGATACATCTTATACTTATGAAAGACTATGCTCTTTGTTAGGATTATATTGAATATTGAATTTATATTTCAAAATTTATTATTTCAATGATAATAGAACCAAAAAACCTTAGAAAAAAAAATCTATCCACAACCAGTTCTTTTTGCTATTATATCTGAAGGAAATAAAAGGGGCTCGGAATAAGAGAAAAACAGAGCTCAACCTCTGCAGTAGGTAAATTCTCTGGAAAAAGGCTGAGTCCACACTAAATCACAGTGTGGGGGAGAAAATTACCATGATTGCCAATACTGTCACAGTTTCTATAATAGAGAGGGTTCCAAAAATCATTTTATAAAACAAAATGAAACAAAACATGCAGTGAGGCTAAAAATAATGGGAAAATCTATGGGCATAATTGTTCAGCATTTGAAAAATCTCCACAAGGTCATTGCTGGCAAATGTGTATTTGTTGGTTGGGTCTGGCACTCAAACTATGTAGGAAAGCCAGAACCTTCCATACCCACCTGGTTTTATCCCATGGCTCCATCAATCCCATGGTCCCAAATCCTCCCAGGAACAGAGCCTGGTACAGATGAGGTTGAATCACAGGTAACAGAGGAATACGGGGATTCTTAAGGCCCATGTGTTATGAGGGAGCTCAGTCCAATTGTCTCATCTTGAAGAGGAAATGGCAGTCTCAAGAGGAGAGGTAGACTTTTCCAAATTTGCTTAACTGGTAGCAGCAAAACCCATCTTAGAATTCAGAAATTCTGGTCCTGATTCCAAGACTCTGGCCCAGACCTAAGTTATTTATGTGTATATCCTTTTATTTTTATTAAGTTTTGATACACTTGTTCATTTTTCCATGCATAGGACTTTTCCTTAAAAGCTTAGTTTGTGATATTCCTTGATTTTCCTTGAGTAAAAGAGACTTTTGAGCAAAAGTAAAAGGCCCTTTATAACAATTGGTTACAGTTTACTGAGTATTGTTAGGTCTAGACCATACTGAGGAAAAAAAATAGCAATAAGGTAAAATCGTTATATCTGTTAAAGAGACAGGGGTGGTGTTATAAGAAAAATGCTGAAGACTGGTCTGTGACAGACACACGTCCCACCCTTGGGAATAAGTCCAACATCTGACTCAGTTTCTGGCTTTCCTGTGGATGGACAATAAAATAGAGGTCGAGCTCAGCCAAGCCATGGGGCCTCAGAGACTGGCTAATGTTATATCCACTGCCTTGGTCTTTTAGTTGGGCATTGTGTTAGTTTTCTAGGGCTGCTGTAACAAAGCACCACACACTAGATGCCTTGAATAACAGAAATGTATTGTCTGACAGTTGTGGAGACTAGAAGTCTGAGATTATGGTGTAGGCAGGGCTGGTTCTGAGGGCTGTGAGCTCCCTCTATACTATGCCTCCTGGCTTCTGGTGGTTTTCTGACCGTCTTTGGTGTCTTGGGCTTGTAGATGTATCACCCCTGTATTTGTGTTTATTTCTCATAGTTCTCAAGGCTAGGATGTCCAAGATCAAAATGCTGGCTGATTTGGTTTCTGGTCAGAGCTCTGTTCCTGGCTCAGAGACAGCCATCTTCTTTCTGTGTTGAAGGACGGAGAGAACACTCTGGTGTTTCTTCTTATAAAACATTAATCCTATCAGATCACAGCCCCACCCTTAAGACTTCATTTAACCTTAATTCCCTTTTTATTGGCCCTACCTCCAAATACAGTCATATTAAGAGTTAGAGCTTCAACATGATTTGGGGGAGGACAAATTCAGTCCATGGCAACCCCAATCTCTGCCTTCTTGTTGACTTGATATGTTCTCTGTATGTATGTCTATCTCTGTGTCCAAATTTCTCCCCAGTTACATTGGAGTAGGGATCCACTTTAATGTTAACGAATCACATCTGTCACAACTCTGTTTCCAAATGATGTTACATTCTGAGGTACTAGGGAGTTCATCATTTGAATTTTGGAGGGGATACAATTCAACTCCTAACACATGTTTCTTTGGACCAGGACTTCCAACAGGTTAGGTGGCATTTTGGTTTTCATTCCTCCACAAACAAATCCTGAGGCAAGACTTTGAATGCAAGTAGGTATTTAGGAAGTATGTAAAGATGAGCAATGGAGTGGTGAAATGACATTGAGAAGGATGCATGCTTAAGTCAGCTGTCACAGTGGAGACTGGGAAAATCATTAATCCCATGAGGGAGATACAGGAAGCAAAACTAATCCTCGAGAAAGATAAGGGAGCAGGTATATTTAAACACCTATTTCTGTATCTACCATTGATTAGTAGCTCCTGTGTCCTTCTCTCCATCTCCAGTCTCGCCTGATCCCTTTCTCTCTCTTTCCCTCTCTCTCTCTCTCTCTCAGATTGATTAGTAGCTGCTGTGTCCATCTCTCCCTCTCCCCCAACCTCTCTCTCTCTGTCTCCTCTCTCTCTCTCTCTCACTCATTCTCTCTCATCCTCTACATCTCTCTCATTTCTCTCATTATTTGCTTCAACGTAGACCAGCTACCCCTGTGGAGAATGCATCAACATGAGCAAAGACACCACCACCCTCATGCCCCCTTCTAGTCCTACTTCCCTGTAGTACTAATCTGGATTTTTGCTAGTCTGGGATAACACTTAGAAACATTCTTGTTAAACACGATTCTCTTCCACGTCTCACATCTGGCATCATAAGATTGTCTGCACCCCAGACCCGTTCTAGGTACTGAGCTAGTTCTCAACTTGGAATCTTATTCTGGAAAACATGCACATCTATCTACATTCTTTATCTGCCCCTAGGCAGAAAAACAAACAAGCATAACAGATGTGAAAAAAAAAATGTAGAATCTGCTTGCTTATGGTATTTGGCAATCTTAATTTGTATTTATGTTTTGTAAGTGAACCCTTGATAACACAGATTCTAGTTTTGCTTAAAATTATTTTGGCCATTGATTGTGGCTTTTCAGGCCATCTCTAAATGTCCTTCAGTTCCTAGAATATTTGGCCCAAGTATATGACTGTAATAAAAATAAGACAAAATAATTAATCCCAAACCTTCTAACAAGTTTTAAAAAGATACACCCCAGCACATGCACATGCGCGCGCGCGCACACACACATGCACACACACACACACACACACACACACACACACAAAGACTGAGAATCAGTATCTACTTGCAAATGCCATTCCCCAAATTATTTCAACCTGTCATGGAAATGATGGTGGGATAAGATCTGCAGATGCCTAATGCTGAAAGTGGCAGATTAAAGGGAGTGGTAAACCACTGTCAACTGCTGCGAGATGCAAAAAATGAAGGCAGAGAACTGGCAAAATGCAAGACATTAGTGACCCTGATAGGAGGTATTTCAGCAGAATGGTGGAAAGAAAAACATGATAAAACTAAATAAGACAACAAGGAAGAAGTACGAAGGTGGAAACTGTATACTAACAACTCTTTGGGGAGATTAACTGTTGGGGAAGCAGAAAAAATAAACAGTATTTTGGGAGGGATATGAGGTAAAGGGAGAAAAAAGAGTATTTGTATCAAGGCATGTTTTTAAGCAAATGGAAATGATCCAGTAGAGACTGATAATATTACAGAACAGAAAAGGGGTAATTGGGTGATCAAACTGGGTAAGAAAGAGTAGTAGAGAGATGGTCTGATAGGAAGAGGGACCACAAGACAGGGCCAACTACGTCTATAGACACCAGTGCATTTATGGGCTTGGTGGAAAGATGAGATTGATTTTATCTGGTCGCATCTATTTTATTAGTAAACTACAAGATGAGGTCACACAGGAGAAAAGGGAGGGATTGCCAGTTTTGAGGCAAGAGTTACATTAGTTTCCTAGGGCTCCTATCCCATGCCAGATTGTTCATTTTTGCTTACCACTGCCTCACTCAGTGGCTACCAATATCAGGTGATCAGAAGGACCATGGGTTTATGGGTTTTCAACTCCAAACTTTGGGCCTTGCTCCATATGTTGCACCCTCTTCCTTGAACACTCTAGAAGAGCCTCTGTGGTGGCTTAAAAGATAGTCTACAAAGTCTCCACTACGTCTTCTATCAAGAGGCAGAACTTAATCCCCTTCCCTTCGAGATAAGTTGGACTTAGTGACTTCTCTTGAACATCAAGATGGAAGTGATATCACTTTCAAGAAAAGATTATTTTTAAAAGACTTCATTCAAGTGGGGCACTGACTCACAGTACTTATAGCAGATGGTTATAAGATGAGGTTGAAGTTCAACTCCCTCTGTTTCTAGCTGATAATGTCCCAGAGACCATAGAGCACCAACCCACACAGAGAGTATAAGATCAGCTCTCCTTCGGCCCCACGGCTACCAGGGAGGGGACAAGGAGGAGAGAGTACCAGTGAACCCTGAGCCCCACCTCCCAACACTTCATTCAGCTTCACTCATGCCAGGTGGATGTGGAGATTCAGGAGTTTTTCCCTTCAGTTTTGGCTGAAGTAGGGTGGGTGTTGCCAAAATGTTTTTCTATTATTAGACCACTGTTTCCCCAGGCCTTTGGCAAGAGGTTACAGGATTTTCTTGGAGCTTTTTGTGTCTATGCCTGTTGGTGGTTATGAGTTGGTGGCTTCTGAAGTACGCTATCTGGGATATATGGGGAGTAATAAGGAAACCCACAAAGCTCACTGCCATGCTGTTTTTCAAGTCCTGAGGTCCTCAGCAATCAGCCTTCTTTCACTTTGCAGAGACCTCCTGTGCTGATACTCTGTCCAGAGTTTTATTGTTGTTGTTTTAGTGTAATAGGGGGGAGCTCACAGGACTGGGGCTACTGTATCTTGGAGGAACTGGAACCATCTATATTGTTAATTTTGATCAAAGTTCCTCACTGTACTAAGTTTTGAAGGAGGAAATACAAAGCTTCAGGTTTAAGACCGAAAAAGATGGACTGACCATGTTGTGTGTGCAAATGATGATGAAGATGTAAATGGATTGCATTCACTTTTTTTTTTTTTTTACTATGTTCTGTGATTTTTGAGTGATTGGTCCCAGCCCTGTTTTTCCTATAAGCTCTGTTAATTTTTTAGGCATTTTTTGCAGAAAAGAAAGTTTTTTAAGGAATACTTACATGGTGTTAAAACAGACATTCCTGTAATCTCTAATCTTAGTTAGTATTTACCTTCAGCAGGTTAGTTTACCATCTCTCCTCTCTCTTAGCACTACCTACTTTAATTACCTGTTTGTTACATATTAGTTTGATTTCCCCTAACAAAATCTCTTTCAGGTAAGAATGTCTGTCATATGCTACTCAAGGTCAAGGACCTCACTGTAAACTTTTTCTTTTACTGTTTGTGGTCTATATATCACTTGGGGAAGCAGCCTCACAAAGGACAAGGTGTTGTCCCGTTCTTGTCCATGAGGTACAATTGAACACCTTGAATGTTTTACATACAAATAATCACATTTTATTTATTTTAAATACCTTTACAGCAACAACCAGTTCAATGGATTCTACAGATAAAATACCCCCGAACAGTGTTTCTCTCCTTCCAACAATATGGCTAAATATGATTTTTCATATCTACTATGCTTGAGTAAATAAAGCAGAAGTATATGCATATACAATAATCATATATTTTAGTTTATCTTTCTTAGTTGGATAAAGTATTTAGTTCAGTACAGGGCAGATGGTCTTAAGAGAACCCCTATCCACTATATATTCTTCTGCTTTTAAGTACCTGAGACTTTGCCCAGTTTTTCTTGGAGTAAAATCATCTCTGTACAAAAGGTGATACATTTGATCTCCAGTAGGCACATTGGCTATATTATATTGACACAGTCCTTTATATTTGCAAAATATTTTCTCATATCCTTTTATCTTGACCTCCTCAGTTGATCTTGAAGTTACATATATAGCATATTTTCCTATTTGCATCTTTCAAATGAAGAAATGGAGTGTCAGTGAGGTGAATTCACTTTGGAGGCCATGTTGTGATTGATTGATATGCTTATATATTAAATCACCAGAAGGACAGTCTATCTTTTACATGTGAACAAACTCAGATCTGATAGTTTTTGTTACATATGCTCAAACCTTCTTGGGGACACTGCTTATACTTTATTTTATGCAAGTAGCAAAGCCCCTCATTTATCTCTCCATTTCTTTCAATACCTTCACCTGTGTTTCACATGACTGAGGGTGTTGTTTAGGGAATCATGAGAGTATTATTCCAAGCAGAGAAAAATCAGATAGAACTCAGCATCCCTGGCTGTAGCCTGTGTGCTTATGAACACAATACTTTACTTACAGTGGGATGTCAGCATGAATAGACTGTTGCCTTTGAAAGCATGAGCGTGCGTTCTGACCTAATAACTATCTAACGCCGGCTACAATTATCTTTCTCCAAGTGGCACATTATTATCTGACACATTAATTGTTGTGTCATTTCCTTCTGAAAGACATGTTGGGTGTCTAGTACAAACCAGCAGCTTCATGAATTATCCAAGTCATCGTGCTGCAGCACTGATTTACCTTTTCCAAAATAAAATCAACCCAATCTCATCACTGTTTTCAATTACCACAGGCAGATCTGTGCTGCCCTCTGACACCAAGAGCTTTCTTGTGTGTCTTGCATTTCTGACAAACAGCAGCAATAGTCTACGTATTCACTAGGGCTATGAAAGCATTCCTCCTCTGAGGTAAATTGCAGAGACAGATCTTTGCTAAGTGGGGGCTTCTTCATGACGTGGTTTTTGCCCAAGAAGTATCGTACAATAGTGACAGGTCTCCTTTCTTTGTGTCCATTTAATTTTGGTGACTTTTCACTCTTCCAGGAGGGGCTCTCTGTATGGAAGAATGTTTCCAGGGCAGAAAGACCCCAGCAAGACCCAAACGTTCAAGTCTGAATGACCTTCCATCTCTGTAGCTGCCGTTTGGCAGTCTTCAAAGCTGATGGGCTGGCCGTCCTTGGTGTGCCTGTGGGCCTGTCATTTGTCTTGTTGTTAGACCACTGATGGGCTGTCACTGCTTACCCCTTAAGCCTGCACTTTCCTCTTACAATTTTGGCTGCCACTAGAAGATCAAAACCAAGCAGCTGCATAGCCCTTCACCCTCCTTTAGAGCCCGGTGGTCGAATCGGTTGAGCAAAACACAATCTTTCCATTGTCTTACCAAATACAGAGGGTATGCATATTCCACTGCAAATTACTGCTAAAAAAAATCGGAATTAGAATGCATTTGATGTTCCATACTTTGCTGCTAGTTAATGCCATGCCACCCTGAAGACTCATCTCCCCTTTTGGTTTTAATTGGGTTCTTTTCTGTTGCTTTCATATCAGTTTGCACCTGACTGACATATACTCCTGCTGATTACCAAGTGAGTTGTTCGGTGAGCTAGAGGTGTGATAAATTAAACATGATATGTATCACTCAATCCATCTTTGGCTGCTTCATGGTACATTATAATTTGGGAAGGGACTATTAAAATAAAATATTAAAGAATAAGCAGAAACAGCCCACTGTTAGCATGTCCAATGGCAAGAGAAAATTACAGGTTTCATTGTATATGCGGCACCATCTGCCTCTTAGCAGAGGCTGAGCCTTTGGCTCTCCCAGGGGAAATAGCTGTGGATAAGTTATTCAATTAGAACAGCATTATTGGCCAGCTACCTTGGAGAATTGGGTTGATGATGTTGTGATTATCCCGCTCTACATTCCTTCATGTCTCCAGCAGGCTGCAGCGCGTGGCAACTTGCTTAAGTGTTTACCGAGGCCTACAGTAGAGGGGAACAATTGGAATGAAGAGTATCAGGGATTCCTGAAAGAAAATCAATTTTGAATGAACTTTTCTTGCGCAGCCACAGCTTCCGTATTCTGAGTCATACTGTATTTTGGTGGACTTTTCATTGAATTAACGGAGAGAAATGGCAGTGGAGAGGAAAGTGAACTTCATGATACACACTTAACCTGTGGCACTGCCCAAAATTATCCTTCATGTGGGATTATGAGGTAGAAAAATACTCCATCTTCTTCAAATATATTAATCTTAGGGGTGGAGAAATTTCACAGGGGCATAATACATTTTTAATAAGGACTTTAGCTGTTCTTCAAAAACATTTGTATCATAAAAGTAATAATTATTTACAAGTGACTCCCATGCCATTCAACCAACTTCCTAAACGGGAGGTTGTTGGGATGTTCTTTCTTATCTTAAGATCCTGTGGTGGTTTGCAACTATAATATATAGCAGTATTCCTTTTGTCTCATCCAAATATTATACACACACACACACACACACACACACACGCACGCGCATATATATATGAAGAGAGAGAGAGAGTAATTTTTGTAATATATATTTTTTAAAATTGTAAGTGCCTGCTGAAGACATTTAGAAATACCAAAAGGTATATAAAAGTTAAAATCTAAAATTATTTATTTTCATACTTCTAAGAAATATGTATATATACATAATACACTATGGCATGTCAAATACTTCCAGAGTATTTATTTGTACCCTAGGGTCATTTTAGGCCATCTTTCATGATTGCTAATTGAACAGGAACTCAAACGTGTATTCTCATCACTGGTTCAGATGCTGTTGGCTCTGGAAGGTGGGTGTCTGTATTTTAGCTTTCATGAATTGTAACAATTTTAACCTCCTACCCTTTGCCCTTTTTTTTTTTGACATGCCACTATTTACAGTCACTATTTTTAGGACCTTCTTATATAATAGGACATTAATCCTTAATTTCCAGTGCATGGTTATAATGAAAAAGAGAGGAATTTTATTCAGTTTTATTATTGTTCTTAAATAACTGTGCGAGGGGCGCCTGGGTGGCGCAGTCGGTTAAGCGTCTGACTTCAGCCAGGTCACGATCTCGCGGTCCGTGAGTTCGAGCCCCGCGTCAGGCTCTGGGCTGATGGCTCAGAGCCTGGAGCCTGTTTCTGATTCTGTGTCTCCCTCTCTCTCTGCCCCTCCCCCGTTCATGCTCTGTCTCTCTCTGTCCCAAAAATAAATAAACGTTGTAAATAACTGTGCGCCCTTCTGTAAGTCGTTTGTAAGTCACTGCCTATCAGAACTTAGAACTTGTAGTGTTCTTATATTCCTGGAACCAGCACTATTCAGACAACTCTTATGTATGTGTACTGTGTAAAGTATCATTTATAGATCTTTTATATCGTAGGGATTGATGTATAATTTTTTGGTGTAGTGGGCAGACATTTTACTTTGGTATCAGGATTGTATTAACCACATAAAATAAATTAGATAATTATTCTTTATTGGTTTTTTACATTTAAAAGAATATATTTATTTATTCTAAATTCTAAAACTTAGGAAAAGTATGCATGGAATGGAAAGTATTGCCTTGAAAGTTTGAAAGAACTTATCCTTTAAAGTGTTTCCTTAGTAACTTTTTAATTATCTTCCTTTGTTCAGTGTGATTTTTACTTTCTAACATAGGAAGTAAACATTTCACTGATATTTTTTTAAATATTCACAAAAGCTTTTTTACATTTTATTGTCTGTTAGTTTCCTTTATTATTCCCTATTTTATGTATCGAGGTGAATTCCAATACTCCTGGATTATATTTTTTAGAATTTGGTGTACATTTTCTTTATCAAGCTATGAGAACTTATCACTTGTTGTTTTCCTGTATTCTGATTTGCTGACTTAGGTTATATTTGTTGATTCCTATTTCGTTTTTTTTTTCTTTAACTTATCTAATCTTTTTGTTCGATTAATATATTTTTTCCTCCATTTTTTAAAGCTTTTTTTAAAGTTTATTTATTTTGAGAAAGAGTATGCCTGTGCACGCACAAGCACCCATCTGTGTGTGCATGCGCACGCAGGGGAGGGGAGAGAGGTGGCAAGGTGGGGTGGGAGTGGGGAGAATCCCTAGCAGGCGCCCCATACCCCACGCTGTCAGTGTAGAGCCCTAAGCAGGGCTCAGACTCACAAATAGTGAAATCATGACCTGAGCCAAACTCAAGAGTTGGACGCTTAACTGACTGAGCCATCCAGCAACCCCTCTTATTGAAGTTTTGAAATATTAAGGAATAAATTAGACTGTTAATGGATAGTAGTATCATTTGCTTTATATTCTACATGGTCTGATATTGTCCTAGATACTTATGTTACAATAATTACTTAGGATTCTTAAATTTCCATACTTTTTCTTTTTATTTCTTAAATTTTGTTATTACTAATTATATTATGGTCATTGAATGTGATCTCAATTTTTGTTTAATGAGTAAAGGGATTTTCTGGCTTAGTTTATGATTTTTTTCTTTTTTTTACTGTTCTATATTTGGTCATAAAGAAATTTTGTTTAAATACATGTTTTATTAAAAAATATGTTATTTACCTACAGATCTTTGACTAAAAAACTAAATTTAGAAATGAAAAGCATTCTTTTGCACGTTGGCGTGGTTGAGACAAAATGTGCCTTTTTCTGAGGACTTTCAGTTGTAATTAAATTAATGAGACATTGCTTTTTCTATTTGTACCCAATATAGAAAGACCTTTGTTCAAATCTCAGCCCTGCTACTTACACATTACCTTGTGATGCTAGACAAGTCACTGAAATTCTTACCTCTTAGTTTTCTCATCAGTAATATAAGGACAATAATAGGACCTATGTGAAAAGGTCTTCTGAGGGTTAAATGAGTGAATGAATGTCAAGTGCAATGTGTGCCAATAATCAACACCCCCCACACACACAAATGTCTGTTCTTTCTATTTGTATTATTTTTAGAAGGGCTTCTTTTAACGATTTGCGGGACCCTGATGATTCTTCGCTCACTCTGTTTTGAGGACACTGTTTTGTTCTGCTGTCTTGGCTCTCAGCATAGTATCTGTCTTGCACATTAGCAGTTGGGGGAATTTTATACCATCCCAGCTTTGGATGGAAAGAAATGCTGCTCTTCATATAGCAATTGTAAGCTGAAATTATATCTTCTAATTCTTTAAAACATGGTGGATTCTTTGACATTTCTGACAAAAGGTACAGGAAGATGAGCAGAGACTTTACTGTTTAGTCATTTCTGTCCAGAGTATGATAGGTGTCTTCAGTGTGTGTGTATGTGTGTGTATATATATATGTATCAAACCTATGAGGCTTGTAGATAACTATAAAGATCGTTTGTTCTAGTGATTTTAACACTGAAAATGGACCCAAAGTATTAGATTATTGTCGACACTTCTGATTACTTATATTTTGATCTGTGTTATTGAAACTTGCTAGTCAATAAATAAATGACGAATAGGGGTGCCTGGGTGGCGCAGTCGGTTGAGCGTCCGACTTCGGCCAGGTCACAGATCTCGCGGTCCGGGAGTTCGAGCCCTGTGTCGGGCTCTGGGCTGATGGCTCAGAGCCTGGAGCCTGTTTCGGATTCTGTGTCTCCCTCTCTCTCTGCCCCTCCCCCGTTCATGCTCTGTCTCTCTCTGTCGCAAAAATAAAAAACGTTGAAAAAAAAATTTAATAAAAAAAAATAAATGACGAATAAATAACAGACTATGTATTTCAAAACACTGAACCATTGCAGAATGTTTGAATTGATTATTTATAAAATGTACGTTTTTAGCCCAAATTTTGGCACACATTAATCACTTAGCAATACTTCCTGATTTGTTAATTTCAATTTGCAACAGAAACATGGAAAGTCTTTCCTATGAGCTGTAGAAAATGTACAATAATTCTTTATTCTTATTTATCCCAAACTAGAAAATCAACATTATATTATTAGCTATCATTTTTCTTGATCCCACTTTTTTTAATTGTTGTAGTATAGTTGACACACAATGTCACATTAGTTTCAAGTGTACAACATAGTGATTCGACAAGTCCATATGCTCTGCTCTGCTCGCTACAAGTGTATGTAGCTACCATCTGTCACCATATAATGCTGCTACAGTATCATTGACTGTATTCCCTGTGCTGTACCTTTTATCCCCATGACTTATTCATTCCACTACTGGAAGATTGTATTCCCACTCCGCTTTACCCATTTTGCCCATTCTCTCCTCTGGCAACCATCAGTTTGTTTTCTGTATTTATGAGTCTGCTTCTTCTTTTTGTTTGTTTATTCATTTGTTTTGTTTTTTATAGATTCCACACATAAGTGGAATTATGTGGTATTTGTCTTTCTCTGTCTGACTTATTTCACTTAACATAATATCCCCCAGATTCATCTATGTCATAAATAGCATGGCTGAGTAATATCCCATTGCCTGTGTATACCACATCTTCTTTATCCATTTATCTATTGATGGGTCCTTGGGTTGCTTCTGCATCTTAGCTATTGTAAATAATACTGCAGTAAATATAAGAATGCATATTCCTTTTCAAATGAGTGTTCTTATTTTCTTTGAGTAAATATCCAGTGGATATTTCACTGGATTGTATCGTATTTCTATTTTTAATTTTTTGAGGAAACTCCACAATGTTTTCTGCTGTTGCCACACCAGTTTACATTTCTCCTATTTCTCTGCATTCTTGCCAATACTTGTTATTTATTATCTTTATTATTCTAGCCATTTTAACATGTATAAGGTGATCTCTCACTGTGGTTTTGATTTGTATTTCCTGGATGAATAGTGATGTTGAGCATGTGCCTTTTGGCCATCTAAATGTCTTCTTTGGGAACATATCTCTTCAAGTCTTCTATTCATGTTTTAATAAGATTCTTTGGAGTTTTTTGATGTTAAGTTATGTAAGTTCTTTATATATTTTGGATACTAGCCCCTTATTGGATATACCACTTGTAAATATCTTCTCCCATTCAGTACGTTGCCTTTTCATTTGTTGATGTTTTCCTTCACTGTGCAAATGCTTTTTATTTTGGTGTAGACCCTGTAGTTTATTTTGCTTTTGTTTTTCTTGCCTCAGGAGACATATTTAGAAAAATGTTATGAAAGCTGATGCCAAAGAAATTACTACCTGTGGTTTTTTTCTACGAGTTTTATGGCTTCATGTCCCACAAGTAGGTCTTTAATCCATTTCAAGTTTATTTTTGTGTCTTGTGTGAGAAAGCAGCCCAGTTTTATTCTTTTTCATGGAGCTCTCCAGTTTTCCCAACAAATGTTGGGAAAACTCTCTTTCTCCATTGCATATTCCTGCCTCCTTTGTTGTGGATCAATTGACCATATAATTGTGGGTTTATTTCTGAGCTCTCTATTCTGTTCCATTGATCTCTGTGTCTATTTTAGTGCCAGTACCATACCATTTTGATTACTATGGCTTTGTAATTTACCTTGAAATCTGGGATTGTGATACCTGCTGCTTTGTTTTTCTTTCTCAAGATTGTTATGGCTATTTGGGGTCTTTTGTGGTTTCATACAAATTTTAGTATTTTTTTATTCTAGTTCTGTGAAAAATGCTGTTGGTGTTTTGGTAGGGATTGCGTTGAATCTATAGACTGCTTTGAGTGGTATGGACATTTTAACAACATTAATTCTTCGAATCCATGAGTATGGAATATCTTTCTATGATTATCAGCTGTCTAATTACTGAAACTGTTTACAGTGCAATTGCCTTTGCAAAACCATAAATCTTTCTTTACATTCACAATGAATTCCTCTAGTCATTAATTTAGGATCTATATGATGTTTGTTGCTCTTTATTGTTTGCAGAGATTTTTTCTGTTAATGTCACTATGTAAATATGCTAATGGGCAGAAAATGTCAGTCAATATATGATAGTATTTCTTTTGGCAAAAAACATTGCCTCAATCTGAAAGGCAAATAATATGAGAGCACTTAAAACCTTTGTGAGATTACAAAATATGAATAAAGTTTGTGACTCAGTGAATAAACAGATCATTTAAAATGTCATCTTCAACTCAGTTAACAACTATCTGATAAAGTCTCATAAAACACCTCTTCCAACTTAGTATGAATTCTCAAATGTTACACAATAATCATTATCTGTGAACACAATCTTCATTAACTGTGAACTTCATAGAATGATATGTGACTTCATTCTAGACTCTACACATATTAACTAATATACCCATCACAGTAATACTATGAGTTATGGCAGTACCTTTATTGTAAATTAAAAAAACTAAGTTCACAGACCTTGTCAGTGTTAGAACTCATTTTCAAGTATACTTTCTTTCTCTCGTGTGTGGATGGATTTTGAAAATTTCTACCCACTTTCCCTACTGTTAGAGCCTTAAAACTTCCTTTCAGCTAGCATTAATTTAATACAAAGAATGGGACTGCATCTAAGATAAGCCACAGTACGGGGCTTTGGCCCTGTGATATAGTTGCTGGCAGTAAGGATACAGATGTTAACAGGCCGGAAAGCTTGTAACCAGAGCTATTCCATGGAAAAATAAATATTTGTAAGATTTTTACTAGTGAGTTTTTATAAGCAAATTATATACTAATCAAGAGTATAGCATTAGGGAAGATGGGTAGGAAATTTTAAAATATTGACAAGTATTGGCTGCCCTGTGGCTTTCAGTGAAGTCTGACATGAAGTATATGTATTTGGGCTGGATCCTCCTAGTTTGCTCTGATAAAGAAATCTCTCTCTACTTGAGGCCAGAAATTTATGTTGACTTAGATACTGAAGATTTGAGGACTCCCAGGGTTGAAATATTACTTGAGGGGTTCTGAGAATATAGTGACACTATAGTTTATAATCTCTCCAAATCTGACCCACACAAAAATAGACATACTAACAGGAATTTAAAAAGAAAATCATAGTCACCCATTACATCAAAACTAGGTAACATGCTATCACTATGAACTCTAAAATAAAAATGTATGGAGACAAACCAGCTAAAATGTGTACCTTATGTCAGCATCTGTGCAGGAAGAAATAGAGAAAAGCAACACAATGTCTGATAGACCCTAATGGGAAGCCCCGAATTTCCAGCAGATACTCTAGAAGGTGTGGCAAGCCAATTTAAAGATAGAAGGTGAAACTGAGCTGAGTTTATAAAAGATCCAATTTGTGAGTGAGAACAAGAGTTCGCCATAGGTTTTGGAGGATTTGTATCACTCTGTTCTATAAAATCTCAGAAAACTCAGCCAACTTTCCCTCTAAGAAAGCTCCTCAATCAGAAGAAGAAGCTGTTGGGAGTAGGATTCAAATTGACTAGGATAAGAATCAGAAGACCAAAAAACAAAACAAAACAAAACAAAACAAAACAAAGCAAAAAAGCAACAATTAAATTAAGAGGTCCAGACAAATACAAGGGAAAGGAATATAGCTAAAAACTTAAGAAATCACACTTTTGAACACTTCATAAAAGCTATTAAAAAAGAACTACAGTAAAACCTTGGTTTGCAAGCACAATTCGTTCTAGAAACATGTTTATAATCCAAAGCACTTGTATATCAAAGCAAATTTCCCCATAAGAAATAATGGAAACTCAGATTATTTGTTCCACAACCTCAAAATATTCATATAAAAATTATTACAATACTGTAATATAGTACAAAATAATAAAGAAAATTCAAAATATAAAGAAAATAAACAAACTGCACTGACCTTTGAAAACCTTCATGGCTGGTGTGAGGTTGACGAGAGAGGAGGGTTATTGTGTAGTTACGACATTCACTATCACTAATGGAATCACTGCTATCTCTTGGCTCAATGGAATCTTTTTTCTTTTCATGCAACTTTAACAAGGAACCTATCCAATGACATTTGATTTTGCCTCCTTTTGAAGATATCACAGAAATGTGACATTGCATTATCGTGGAACAGATTAATCACTGCGACTGCTACAGCCGTATTTGGGTGGTGGTTTTCTGCAAAATTTTGCAGTTTCCCACATTTGACACATCTTGCTAATCTCATTTGAAGTGAGAGATTCCTCTGCCTTTTTCTCCTTCTCTGCAGAGGAGATCTCCTCCGCAACCTCTTGCTATTACTCACAATGCAGATCCATCAGTTTGTTGGGGATCACTGTGGTCTGAGATCTAGGATCCAAGCATGGGAGATGATCACCCACAATCCCTCAGCAAGCAAGAGAGTGAGAGAGAGAAAGAGAGCGAGAGAGACAGAAGAACCATTGGCTCAGTTGTGATCATGTGACATTTGGCATCACGTACTACTCGTATTGCAAGACATGCCTCATTTATCAAGTTAAAATTTGTTAGAAATATTTGCTCATCTTACAGCATACTCACAGAGCAAGTTACTCACAATACGAGGTTTAACGTATGTATAAAGCTAAAAAGTAAAAAAAGCTATTGCTGTGGTCTGAATGAATGTGTGTGTCCCCTCCGCCCCAATATACATGTCAAATTCTAACATCCAGTGTGACAGTGGTAGAAGACAAGGCCTTCAGAAGGTTATTAGGTCATAAGAGTGGAGGTTTCAGGGAGGGTAGTACTCTTTTTATAGAAGGGACCCCAAAGAGCTCTCTAACCCATTCTCCCATGTAAGGATACCATGAGAAGTTTACAACCCAGAAAAGGGCCATTACCCAAGTATACTGGCACCTTGATCTTAGACTTCTAGCTGTCAGAACTGTCATTGATAGATTTCTGCTGTGTATAGGCTCCAATCTGTAGTACTTTGTTATAGCAGCACAAACAGACTAAGACAGATATATGGACCCATCTCTTACCCCTAGAAGTTTTAGAAAATAATTTCTTGGAAAATTGAGTAAAAGAAAAGAATCATGGTGAAATTCCATATAAAGTTATTACACAAAATAAAACAATGAAAAAGTGAAATTATATTTTTGCCGAATAAAGAGACATCCTTACCAATATATACAAATCAAATAAATCTTACAGATTTATTCAAACACTGTCCTCTGTTAATAAAACACACCTTCATTTCCAAGGCACAGAGGATATTCCCATAATTTGATCATATCTTGGGTCACAGAGAAAATATGATGAGAAAAGATTTGAAATCAAACTAAAGGAAATTAAGAAAATGATAAAGATCTAAAAAGTCAACGTTTCACTACTATGTGTAACCTAAAAAACAAAACAAAGAACAAAGAAACAAACAAGAAGCAGAAACAGACCTATAAAAACAGAGAACAAACTAATGGTTGCCATGGGGGAAAATGGTGAGGGGATGAGCAACGTAGGTGAAGGGGAGTGGGAGGTACAGACTGTCAGTTACAGAATGAATAAGTCACGAGTATAGAAAATGCAGCATAGAGAATGTAGTCAATGGTATGGTAATAGTGTTATATGGTTACAGACGGTAGCCACACCTGTGGTGAGCATAGCATAATGTATAGACTTGTTGAATCACTATGCTATACACCTAAAATTAGCGTAACATCATCAACTATACTTCAATTAAAAAAAAATTAGAGTTAAGAAAAAAACGAAATGATGTGATAGAACTCAGCAATGCATTAGAAAACAAATTGTTTCAGAAGTGAAGACCAAACTAGAAGGGACAACAAACAAACACAATAGATAATGGCTTCAGAGACATAGAAATTTTTAAAATTTTTTTTAACTTTTATTCATTTTCAAGAGATAGAGTGCAAGCAGGAGAGGGGCAGAGAGAGTGGGAGACAGAATCCAAAGCAGGCTCCAGGCACTGAGCTGTCAGCACAGAGCCCAGTGTCGGGCTTGAACCCAGTAACTGTGAGATCCTGACCTGAGCTAAAGTCAGATGCTCACCGACTGAGCCAGGTGCCCTCAATAGAAAGGTTTTGTTGTTTGTTTGTTTGTTTGTTTGTTTGTTTTTGTAAAGAAAATTTGAAACGCAAAAGGAAATGAAGAGATTAAAGGGTTTCAGAGAAAAATCTAATATATGCACAGTAGAAGTCCCCAGAGAAGAAAACCAAAGCAATGAAACAGAAACAACATTAAAAAATTTTTTACGTAAAAAAACTTTTCCTTAAATAAAATATACTTGAGACAATATATTAAAATGATATACCATATAGCTAGGAAAAATTGATACTCAAAATGTCAAGCATGAAACATATTCTATAAAACTACTGGTCTTACCAAAAACAAAAAATTTACAGGAAGAAAAAATAAATTTTTTAAGTGTAAAGATATCCATAAAGGATCAAATCACTTATAAGGGCAACAAAAGTAGATTTACATCATATTTCTAATAGTATCACTTTGTGCCAAATGATAATAGTGTAATAAATTTAGCTACTTTAGAAAAGAATTTAAGTTTGAGGATTTATTTTATATTCAGCCAAACTGACTGTCAGATGTAAAGGCCATAGAAAATATGGCTGTGAATATTGTTCATATTCTCATGAACTCCTGTGGAGGAATCTACTAGAAAATCAGTTTCCAACAACTAAAAATACTAGAGAAACATCAATTTAAGAACTCATGATAAACATTAAAAACATGTTTCCCTTGACACTAAGATAAATGATGATTAAGTAAGGAAAAAATTATATATATATACATATATACATACATATACATATATATACATACATATACATATGTGTACATACATATACATATATACATATACATATATATACATATACATACATATATACATATATATGTATATATATATAGTATGTGTGTGATTTATACTCTATATCTCTATCTATATGTGTGTGTGTGTGTGTGTATGACAATTATCAAAGCAAGGCGGAAGGCAAAAGAAAGTATAAAAAAAGATTACTAGATATAAAGGGATATTACTTCAAATTGCATACTGGAAGACAGCAGAGGGAAAAGATAAAATTAATAGATCTCTATAGTGTTAATCATAAGCAATCTGGGGCGCCTGGGTGGCGCAGTCGGTTAAGCGTCCGACTTCAGCCAGGTCACGATCTCGCAGTCCGTGAGTTCGAGCCCCGCGTCGGGCTCTGGGCTGATGGCTCAGAGCCTGGAGCCTGTTTCCGATTCTGTGTCTCCCTCTCTCTCTGCCCCTCCCCCGTTCATGCTCTGTCTCTGTCTGTCCCAAAAATAAATAAACGTTGAAAAAAAAAATTTTTTTTAAATCATAAGCAATCTGTATGCAATAGCCTAAAAAGAAAAATGCTGTTGGGTCAAGAGAAAACTATGAGTCTAATATGGTAATATTGATAGAAAAGTACCCATTAAAAAAATTAAAACCTATTATCAAAATACAAATACCAAATATCTATTTAAATACCAAAATATATATTTGAAAGAGAGAAATAGAAAAAAAACCATGAATTATAGACTATTTTTTTAATTTTTTTTTAATGTTTGTTTATTTTTGAGAGAGAGAATGAGACAGAGAGTGAGCAGGGGAGGGCCAGAGAGAGGGAGACACAGAATCAGAAGCAAGCTCCAGGCTCTGAGCTGTCAGTACAGAGCCCCACGCGGGGCTTGAACCACCAACCGTGAGAACATGTCCTGAGCCGAAGTCGGATGCCTAACCGACTGAGCCACCCAGGCACCCCAAAGATAGACTATTTATATAAAACACTTGTATAAATATTAATATAACATTAAAAATATGGTAGAACAGAAAATATAGACATACAGATATATATACACATACAATCTGAAAAATTTTTATAAGATATATATACATACAAATATGTATAACAAATTATATATGATTGATGTGTTTGTGTATATATATGTATATAAATAAAAAGAAATATTTAGATTGGTGACCAAAGAAAATCACACATCTTGAAGAAAGCAATCCAGAAAAATGCTTTTGTTTTTGGCTTTAAGGATTGACAAAAGTATATGAGACAAATGCAAATAAAATAGGAGTAGGGTTACAATCTTGATATCTGATAAGATAGAATTCAGAATGAAATAAATGTGCTAAGAGACACAAGGCCACATTATGATGCCAAAGACTGTAAATCACAATAATTTTAATTAATCTTTATACATCCAATGCTGCAGCAACATCTTTTATAAAGCAGAAGTTGTAGGAGAGACAAGGAGAAATAGAAGCATCGCAAAAAGCAAAACAATGAGAGGGACTAATCCCATCAAATGCTAAGACATGTTATTAAGTCTGTATAGAAACACAATCTGCTATTAGTGAAGATATTTAAGGAAACAGAAGAGAAAATTTAGAAATAAACCCAATTATATGTGTAAACTTGGCCTACAATAAAGGCAGCATTTTTAGTCAGAAAATATATATTTTTTTAAATGGTGGAAAAAAGTACCTGATAAATTTCAGATGATTTCGAGATTTCTTTGTAGAAATGAGATCATGCAAGTAATACAAAGAAGCTTGGTGAATTTTTCTGTATACCTGTTATATGGAAATATTTTATAGTTTGGCACAAAATCCAGAGGTAAGGAAAAATACATTTTATTACATAAAATTTTAAAAATACATGAAAAGGAAAAATAATCAAAATAAAAAACAATAATATTTATGGGAAAATATTTGCAACTTGTATCACACAGAAAGGATAATATTGCTAATACATAAAGAGATTCTAAAAATATACAAGAAAAGCACCAACAGCTGTAGAAAACTGAGCTACAGAAATAGTTTACAGTGAAAGAAATGCAAATGGACTTTAACCATATAAAATTATCCTCAATGTTGGTCTTAAAAAGAAAAAATGCATATTGAAACTACACTGAGTTACCATATTTCACATATTTTATTGACAAATATCCAAAATTTCAACAATATATTCTCTTGTAAAGGCTGTAAGGAAGTGAACACTCCCATATATTGCTGATGCAATGCAGAAAGATACATGGAGGGAAATTTAGCAATATCTACCAAAATTGTGTATGCGTTTACTGTATGTCCCAGAAATTTTATTTCTACCTGAAAAACACACTGGAAATTTTAGCAAAGAGATATACAGAAGGTACATATGTGCCATATACACATATAGTAATTGCCAAATTATTTGTGAAAGCAACAGGATGAAACACACAAAATGTCCATCAGTAGAAGAACAAACATCCATACAATGGAAAATCTTGTGGCTCGTGTAGCTGTAGAAAAAAATGAGGAATATATATGCTTTTATGAAGTAATCTCCAGGATATATTGTTCAGTGGGGAAAAGAAAAAGAGAGAGAGAGAAAAGTATCTGAAATATACTTTAGATGACAACTCTGAAGCCCTTACATACACACACAATCGTATGTGTGCACACTTACATTTTAATAAAAGCAAAGAATGAAAGAATAGGTTTTAAAATTTAGAGAAAAGTTGGTATCTACAGGGTAGAGTGTTGGAATGGGGTGAAGAAGATAGAAATAAAAGCTAGATTTCTGGGTATATGTTTTGCTTATAATCTCTCTTAGAATACCCATATCTAGGCTCAATAGGTAAAAATCTATTTATAGCTGCTATTTTAATGCCTTGACAGCAGAGAGTCTACATCCATTTGAACTGCAGTACTCAGGTCGATCAGTTGTCTTTATGTGGAACATGAAAAGCATGGCCTTTTAAGAGTATAGTTGTATGAGGATCATATATAATGATTTCAAGATGAACACTAAAAGTTTAATTATAGTTCAAATATCTTTGGGAAATGGTGCATCAGCACTGAGGAAAGAAACAGAAAATATAAGGATTTTCCAAAACTTCCAGAAAGACTGAGTAAGTTATGTATAAGTAAGGAGATATGGTATGGGGCTAATAGGGTGAGACTCCTGGCCTATTGCCTAAGTTTTGACCAAAAATATTTCCACTTCATTGTATATATTGGCATTCAGTGAAAGATTTTCTTTATAGAACAGGATCTGCAGCCCACAAAACAGTTTAAAAACTACTGACTTACGGGCGCCTGAGTGGCTCAGTGGATTAAGTGTCTGACTTCGGCTTAGGTCATGATCTTACGGTTTGTGAGTTCGAGCCCTGCATAAGGCTCTGTGCGGGCAGCTCAAGGCCTGGAGCCTGTTTCCGATTTAGTGTGTGTCTCTCTCTGCCCCTCCCCTGTTCGTGCTGTGTCTCTCTCCGTCTTACAAAAATAAATAAATGTGAAAAAAAAAAGACTATCGACTTAGAGAAGAAATAGTGTTTAATTAGAATTATCTCTCATATATTAAGTCTATATAAGATCATACATTTTTATTATTCCAAAAATGTGGGTTACAAAACACAACATATGATCATTTGGATAAAAAAGAGAAAATTGAAGAATTATGCTTATACCAAATGTCAACATAGTTGTTGTCACTGCACATAAAATTGGCTCTAGTCTTCCTGGAGGTCAAAATAAACTAGATAAGCTACACAGCTCTAATACAAAGTGTTTCCTGCTAGTATATTTCAAAAGAAATTGATTAGAAAATAAGCAGTGACTTCATCAGTTAGAATCCCTTCAGCTACAAGTACTAAAAAGACCAATTTGAATTAGCTTAAATAATAAGACCAATTCTAGAAACCTCTAGGAAACCTCTCTTCATGTCTCATTGGCCCAAATTGGGGTATATTTTCCTTATATCACTAGGTACCAGGAAAAGGAGGAGGAATCCTGCCTTCATCTTTTGTACTTCATGGAATATGGCTGAATACCTTAACAAGCTGACTTCTGTTAGAAAAAAATAGGAAGGAGGATGGATTCTATTATAAACAGACCACAATGACTCTTTCAACGATTTAATAGAAAGTGTCCTTGTCATCAGCTTTACCACAGTCACCAAGATGAATTTTATGTGGCCATTTCTCGTTCATCTTTCTTAGAAGTCAGGGACTCATATGAAAGGACATCTCAGCCAAGGCTAATGAGATTCAAATATGCAGCTGGTTATTCAACTTTATCCAAGGGAGATTGAACTGAGGATTCCTGAATGAATGAGTTAGAAGCACTTCCCTCTGATTGGAGTTTTCTAACCCAAATTAAACTTTGGACCAGCATTCTATAATATAGATTCAAGAAGTTAGGAAGCAAAAATGAGAGAGACAGAAGGAGCCACTACTCTGCAAGATCCATCAACACAGGAAACAGGAAAAAGGACAAACTTCCATGCAATGCTGTAAACAAGCCTCCCTAAAGAGCACTTTTTAATTATATTAATAAACACTTACTCTAGGCACTAGAGTAATTTTATTGCAGCAAACTATTTTAGGTTGCTTCTATGACAGGGAACTGATGCCAGCAGCATTCTGAAAAGGTAGATCCATAAGCATAAGTATGAAAACCAGCTAAAAGGAGGGGAGAGCTATTCAGTGGATTATGAAGTTATCTCACCAGGGGAAAGACTGCATTCCTTCTTCACAGAAGTAAGAATTCCCATAGGGACAACCAGGTTTTACCTAAAAACACTTCTTTGAATAAGTTCTAGGCAAATTGCTTGATGGAGTCCATAAACTTCCACACTGGGGAACAGGACAGTGTGTTTTCCTGAATAATTTTCAGAGCATGAGTTACTGTAATAGTGCCATAGCCATAGAATAATCTTGGTAGCATCCTCATGAGGAATTGAAGCTAAGCATCAGAACCACCAACCTGAAGGCGAGATGGCTTATTGACCCATGATATCTACTATCGAGGTAACCAAATAAATTTTCTAAATATGTAGTTATTTAAAAGTAATCCATTCAAGGGTAACATTAACAACGCAGGCAACAACAGATGTTGGCAAGGATGCGGAGAAAGAGGATCTCTTTTGCATTGTTGGTGGGAATGCAAGCTGGTGCAGCCACTCTGGAAAACATTATGGAGGTTCCTTAAAAAAACAAAAATAGAACTACGCTACGACCCAGCAATTGCACTACTAGGCATTTATCCAAGGGATACAGGTGTGCTGTTTCGAAGGGACACGTGCAGCCCCATGTTTATAGCAGCACTATCAACAATAGCCAAAGTATGGAAAGAGCCCAAATGTCCATCGATGGATGAATGGATAAAGAAGATGTGATATATATATACACACAATATATATATATGTATATATGTGTATATGTATATATGTATATATATGTATGTGTATATATGTATATATACACAATATATATATGTATATGTATATATGTATATATATGTATAAATATATATATATTTATATATATACATACATAATGGAGTATTACTCGGCAATCAAAAAGAATGAAATCTTGCCATTTGCAACTACATGGATGGAACTGGAGGGTATTATGCTAAGTGAAATTAGTCAGAGAAAGACAAAATCATACAACTTCACTCATATGAGGACTTTAAGAGACAAAACAGATGAACATAAGAGAAGGAAAACAAAAATAATATAAAAACAGGGAGGGGGACAAAACAGAAGAGACTCATAAATATGGAGAACAAACTGAGGGTTACCGGAGGGGTTGTGGGAGGGGGGACGTGCTAAATGGGTAAGGGGCACTAAGGAATCTACTCCTGAAATCATTGTTGCACTATGTGCTAACTAATTTGGATGTAGATTTAAAAAAATAAAAAATAAAACAAATTAAAATTTAAAAAAAATAAATTAAAAAAAAAGTAATCCATTCAATGTTAGGGAGTGTCTGTTACAGAATATGCTTTTAGTTTTCTTATAGTGCTACTGAGCACCTCTTTTCTAACAACAGTTAGATAATAGAATCATTTGTCTCTTAAGGCCATTCTTGGTTCATGCTGTTAAAGCTGTCATCACTAGAGGTGCTCATACATAAAGTTTATCTAAAAAAGCAATCAAATCATTAAGGTATAATTTTAAAAAGAAGGGGGAACAGCTGACTCAATGCTTGAAATTATTTTAGAATAACTGGGAATCTGTTAACCTTCTGCATCTTGGCCCATAGCCATTTTCCTGTCCACAGAATCAATGACAAGTGAAAAGTTAATAAAAGCTATCAAGAGACTTACATTGCTGAATTGTTCAGGATTGTATTCAGCTACATATTACAGAAATCTGACAAACAATGGCTCAGACAAGTAAAGATTTTTTTTTTAATCTATAACAAGGAATAGAGTTGAAAGTTGTGTAGGACTGATGTGTAAAGAACCAGACTGCTTCTATCTCTCGACACAGAAGATAGGAAGGCTGTTATATTTCTAGGCATCACATCTATGTTTGAGGGAAGAAGAAGGATCAAGATGGAGTGGCAAAAATTTATACCAATTGATAGTGTGTGTGTGTGTGTGTGTGTGTGTGTGTGTGTGAGAGAGAGAGAGAGAGAGAGAGAGACAGACAGACAGACAGACAGACAGGGACAGAGACAGAGAGAAACAGAAACTTAGTACCTAAGCTACCAGAAAATTTCCAATAAATACCTCCACTTATATCACATTAGCTAGATCTGGAAAGCATGAATACAGAAAGGAATATTTTAAACACAATACATTGCTTTTTTCCAAAAATTAGAGTTGTGTTTATCAGTAAAGGAAAAATGAATATAAGGTGGGCAATTAAGAGAAGCTGCCTCAGTTATTCTTAGATTTTCCTATAATGTAAATTCCTAAATTTCCTAAATGTAAATTCTAGAAAAAGTTGGACCAAAAACTTACTTGCTCTTCACATCCTGTGTTAGACTAAAAAGATGTTTACTTATTCACCCAAAGATCATTATTATATGCAGATTCTGATGAGGCAACTGTAATAAATGTGAAGGAGACAAATGAGACATAAACCTGCCCTCCAGGAGCTTACAAAAGGTACATGAGAGAGACTTGTAAAAATTGGTGAAAAGGATACTTTTGACATAAAAATGATTTTTGAGTTCAAGGCAATTAAACAGCAGCAAACGCAGAAAAATCTCTCTCCTTTCCGCCTAAGGGCAGGATATAAATTCAACTTTGACTGGAGACAGACTCTTACCAACCTAGAGACAGTACCAGAGGATCTGCAAACAAACCATACTCCATTAGTTTCCTTCCCACAGTTTGCTGCCCTTGGAAGCCTATAACTACTTTTCTTTGTCCTACCTTTTCTCTATAAATTTACTGTTCTCTGTTCTTTGTTGAAGGTGCTATAAAAGGTAGAATTCTAGGCCACCATTTTGAGTTACTTTTAGTTTAGGTTACACCCACCTGATACATACTACCGACTCTAATAAACTATTTGTTTTTTTTCTCTTGTTAAAGAGTCATTGCCATAAACCTAAGATGGCTAGACGTAGTTTTGTCTCTCCTACAGGCACTTTATATGGTGGCCAGTAGTGACAACAGAAAAGTGATGAATTTTACCTGGAGAGATTGGGAAGGGGAGTGTCAAGAATGACTTCCTGCCAAGTTAGTCATTGAGCAATATCTTGAAAGGACAGTAAGCATCTGCCCAATAGGTTGCCTGGGGTGATATGGAGAAAATAGGACATTTCCATGAGTTTAAGCAAAACCACATAGGCATCAAAGAACTTATTCATGGTACTGCTCCAGTGCTCAACCAAACTTTTTGTTGCACAAGGCTATGAGGGAATACAAAAAATTAAACTCAAGTATAAAGGGAAATACTTTCTGTAATATAGTCAATTATCAAAGAAACATTTTTCAAGACAAAGTGATATGAGTTCCTAAACTTGTTGCTTAGAAAGGAAGCCCCAATAAATCTTAGATTGAGGTCTCCTGAGAATTTAAATTAAAATGACAGTTTTAGTTTTTTTCCTACCACAGCAACACAGTAGTGCTGCATTAGCATGTGATGGGGGGTTTCCACCACCACTGCTAGCCTGAGGGAGGGGAGGGAAGGGGGGGATAGGATTTGTAATTCCATAGTTCACCTCTCCCAGCTATATTGCAAAATCCATTACTTCCTCCAGCTCAAAGGGTAAGAATGTCTCTATGGAGTATGCACAGGATCTTTATTAATCAACATTTCCATTTTCTTGGGTCCATATTTTTATAGTGGCTAGACCCTACTTGACCGTTCCTAATGAAAGTGAAAGTTCCATGCCTTATGGATGCCACTGCTGATAAGTGAATGCTTGGAATCTCTGGCTGTTTCTCTTTTATTGTTTCTGCACAATCAGATACTTCTCATTTTGGCTGCCAGCATAACTTCCAAGCACCATTGTCAAAATATCCTGTCTTCATTATCTCTGTCACTGGAAAATGTAATCTACTGATCAGCCTAGTTCACTTTTTATTTTTCCTTTTAACTGATCGGGACCCAGGTAAGAAACAGAACTCATTCTTTAAAGTTCATATAAAAAGACCCCAGTGAAGGGACTATTTATGGAAGGGGTAAGCAGGGTTAAAAGGACAATAAGAGATGACAAGGCTTCCAGAGACTGGCAAGAGGGGGATGCCATCGTGCCAGCTTGGGTTGAAAGGAGAAGAAAAGGCACTTCCTGAAATCAGTGAGAAAGTCAACTTGAAGGAGCTGCCAGGGCAGAAGCTGTAAGTGTAGGAGGGCACAGCCATTGCCAGGGACCTGTCATCAAGGAAGGGAGAGGACGAAATGCTTTGATTTTTTTCTCTCCCTTCCTCCATCTTCTATTGGTTTCTTCCATGGACCAACTCCAAGGAAAAACCAGATGGGCAACCTTTAGGCTCAGAACAGGAAAGAGAAGAGAATGGATCTTCTTCTTGGGGGGGAGGGGGTGGTGGGTAGGAAGAGGCACAATAACCAGGAAATCACTCTGCTATTTTTCAGGTTTTGACAACACTAATTTTTCACATTCCAGAAAACTCCCAAGAACCAGATAGCAAATTACACCTTGGGTTCTGTTTAGGATCCAATTTCCTGGCACTTGGTCACTGAAATGATTTACTATAACATTTCATAAAGACTCATCTTTTTTTTACCTGGGCTTAAGTTATGTTACTGCTAATTGGCTTGGTCAAGTTACTTTACCTCTATGAACAGTCTTCCCATTCAACAAGACAAATTCATAAAATTATCAGGAAAAAGATTAAATAATTTATATTAAGCAATCATCATAATGACCAACACAGTATAAGCACTTTGTAAATTTAACCATTATTATTAGAAATTATAAATGTGGGGGTTTTAATCATGTAGCTTTGGATATAGCAACAGTGCCTACATCATAAAATTATGAGAATTAAATAGATAATGTAAAGCACTTAGAAAAAAAGGCCAAAAACTATTATTGTGAGCATAATCATTATTATTATTTAAAATAATACTTTAAGAATATATTCACTGGGATTTTTAAAAGGTTCATAATACATTGTCATGTTTTAAAAAGCAGAAGATAAGGGGCACTTGGATGGCTCAGTCAGTTAAACATCTGACTTCAGCTGAAGTCATGGTCTCGCAGTTTGTGAATTCGAGCCCTGTGTCAGGCTGTCTTCTGTCAACAAGATCCCACTTTAGATCCTGTCTCCCTCTCCCTCTGCCCCGCACCGACTCACTCTTGCTCTCTCTAAAAATAAATATCTTATTTTTTAATTTTAGTGTTTATTTCTTTTTGAGAGACAGAGAGAGATAGGACATGAGCGGGAGAGGGGCATAGGGAGAGGGAGATACAGAATCTGAAGCAGGCTCCAGGTTCTGAGCTATCAGCACAGAGCCCGATGCAGGGCATGAACCCAGGAACTATGAGATTATGACCTGGGCCAAAATCGGATGCTTAACCAACTGAGCCACCCAGGAGCCTCAATAAATAAACATTTTAAAAAACAAAATAAATAAAAAGCAGAAGATAAAAGAGCATGTATAGTATAGTCCCTTTTTTAAAAAATCTCAGCGTACAGTGTTGCCTAGTGAAGAACTTTAAATTATTTTAGCAAAATGACTGTATTTAAAACTGTTAGCTGTTACTAGTAGAAGGTGCAGAACACCACCATGGAACATGACCCTGTTTTGGAAAGGACCAGAATGGTCATTTAGTTTGACTCATTATGGAAAATGACTGGCATTATTGGCTAGCCCACAGATCTCAAGCAACTACCCTTTAGGGATTCTCTGTGATAGAGTGTGCTTATTGACTTTAGGAACCCTGATGTCTGATGCACATATAACTATCCACTTTGGCATCATAATTCTCTTTTGGTAAAAAGTCTTTTTTACACTGGGAGCTGTCAAAAGAGGCATTATGTCCATTTCTTGAGGTGAAGTAGAGTCAAGAAAGGTGGTATAGGATTGAGAGCAATGACGAAAACCATGTGACTATGTGAACTGTGAGAAGGCTATGATGAATAAAGGGAGAGCCTTCTGAACTCGAAGAAATTCAGTCCTTTACCTGATTAAAATATTTATGTTCTATGCCTGAATGCATACATGAAGTTGAGAAACATTGAGAGTTCAATGTAAATCATTTATCATCAGGGTGATGTGATGTATAAAGATTTTAGAAAGACAGACAGGCAGACAATAATGAAAGAACATCTAGATTAAACATCAGCAGTCTGAAATGCTGAAGACATTGATTTAATTTTCCAGAACAAAATGAAGCTGAAAAAAAAGAAATCATGAAAGATGATGTGAATAAATATTTTATGCTAGAACCTGTATTCGACAATTATATTTTAAACGGCTGCCCTTTCTTTCATCTTCATTGTAACCAGCCTACTTCAGACACCATCATGGTTTGCCAAGACCTCCTAAAACCCTTCAGTGGCTTCCATTTGTACTTTGAATAAGACTGAAACTTTATGCCCTGACACTTAAAACCCTATGTTGGTCTTGCTTCTGAATAGCTTGAAAACTCATTTTCACATCTCCTGCTTACTAACTGTGCTCCAACATCCCCTGAATATGAAAAGTTTCTTCTCATCACAGGGACTTACCACGTGTTCTTCCCTCAACCTGAAACCTGTTCCTGTAAGAGTTCCACATTATTGGCTTTTTCTTCTTCTTGTGGCTTCATTTCAAATGTTACCTTCTCAGAGAAGCTTTCGATGACCGTCATTTCTAAAGTCCTTTAATAATCTACTTTCTCTGAGATTTATTTCATTACGTGAAACTACACCTTTTATTTATTTTTCTGTTCTTGCATCTGTCTTGCTGGCCTGGTAGAATCACTGAAGGTGTAACATCAGAAGCCCCACTGGGATGTAGCGTTGATTCAGACTGGTGCAGGTTGACCAGCTGCCCGCATACATTCAGTACCAGCTCCAGATCAAACCCTCACCCCGCCATCCCCAGCACCCGCAACCCAGGTTTGGTAGAACACAACCAAACAGTACTTCTATATTGCTACCCATTTTTAAGAGGTATTACCTGACCAAAATTAGCAAATCAGACTGTTCAACAGTGATTCTGTGGTATTTGAATTCTCTCTGCTACGGCTCATCCCCTCCCCTTCCTCCAAAATACAAGGTACAATATACTGAAATGTGGTAAATACACTTAAAAGATAAGTGGAGGTATTCAACATATATAATATGATAATGTGATAACATATATGGCATTTTCATATATAAAACAGAGAAAAGAAGTTATTTTTAAAAGAGAGCCATGTAATGTAGTAAGTATAAAAAAATAGGATGGAAAAATTATGAAACATGTTGAGTGGGAAAACAGCAGGATGAACCCACAGGTAGGATAATTAGCAAGCTGGAATATCAAAATGGGGAACTGTCTGATGACAGGAGCAAAGAAAAAAAGAGAGAAAACATTGAAAATAATCACAGAGATATACATAAAATTGCCAAATCTAGAAATGAAATACTCCTAGGAGAAGAAAAGAATGGATAGAATGAAACACTATCAGAAATTCCCAGATTGAAGAATGAAAGACCTGCGTTTGGAAGTACTCATAAAGTGCCAAAAAGAAGGCCTCACGCTTAGATCCAAGACAGTGATGTTAAGAAATACCAAAGTGAAAACATTTAAGTTCCAAAGAGAAACAGTAGTTTCTCAAAAAAGAATCATACTGATATCATGCATTTCAGTAAGAATTGTAGATTAAAAGGGCAATGGCATAATATTTTAGAGTACAATAATTTTGAAACTAGAACTTGATGTGCAGCCAAATTATTACCTAAATGGAAGGGTATAATAAAATAGATCCCGGCAAATTAGTCTTCAAAAGATTTGCCACAAAACAGCTCACTTTAAAAATGCTTTTGCAGGAAATAATGAAATGAGAAGGGAAGTAAATGTTGGAGGTTGTTGGAGGAGATAAAGGAAATAAGGATGATAAAATACCCCCAAATCCCAATGCAAACATTGTTGTCAAAGAAAGCAGAGGTTAAAAAAAAAGATAATAGAAATTCTTAGAAACTCTGAATCAAAATTCTAGAAAATGGCAACACAGGCAGACAAAAATCAAACGCAGGAGAGATTGTGCTGAAATGTATGTATTATATAAATAGAGGTACCTAAGCATTCATATGTTTAAGTAATTAACATGTGTGAAGAAACCTGAGTGTGGAACTTAAAGGCAACTACAATAAAAACAAAGTTTAATGTATAATTCTTTAAAAAGAAAACTTGATTGACCCAATGAAAAGCAGGAAAGAAGAAAAAAATGTGCAACAGTAGAAAATAGGAAAAAAATAGCAAAAATGAGTCTTCAGATAAAGTTTTTTGATACAAATAGTTTATGATCATTAGTTAAAAGACAAAGAATACAGGTGTTTTTTTTCTTTAAGATTCTATAGTATGCTTTCTGCAGTGGACACACTGAAAATGAAGGGCAAAGAAAGATTGAAAATGTAAATTTGAAAAAGAATATGCCAGGTAAATATGAACCAAAAAGATCTTTTGTAGCAACCTTACCAGTTAAGGAGAAAATTATTTTAAGAGCCAAAAAGGGAGGTTATAAACTGGTAAGTGGAAAGACAGACCAGGAATATAAAGTATACAGGTACATAATATATTATGTATACTCCTTTTAAGTATACAGGTACATAATATAATTTAAACTATAAAGAAACAATTGACAGAATTTCAGGGAGAAATTGACTAATCTCATAAATTTACCTTTTAATATAGCCTTTGAAATCTGTCGATCAAGCAGACAAAAATAAACAGCAGTATCAAATATCTGAGCAAATCAATTAATACACCAGGCTATTGGATAATATAAAACTGTTCAATCAAAAGAAAAAGGAGAGAAAGAGTATGCTTATTTTATACACACACATAGAAAATAAAGTAAAAAGTCCATATAGAGAAAGCTTCAGTTTATTCCAAGGAATCAATGTCATGCAAACTATGTTCTCTGCTTATAATTCAATAATATTAAATATTAACAACTATTCTATATAGTTGAAAACTACCATTTCATTTAATTACCATTAGATTAAAAAGGAAATTATAAAGGGAAACTAAAAAATGCTTAGAACTGGATATCAAAGAAAATGCTAACGGACAAAAATTGTGAGATAAAAATGATGTTAAAGCTTTAATTACAACAAAGTTTAATTCCAAATAAATTTATCAGTAAATTAAAAAAGGATAGAAACTGAGCAAGAGCGTAAACTCAAACAAAGAAAAAAGATAATAAGATGACAGTAAGATTAATAAGATACAGAGCAAACCAAAGAATATTAACAAAATCAGGGACTGATTCTTGAAAAGTTTAATAACGTAAAGGGTTTTTTTAAGTGGTAAAAAATGAAAGAATTTACAAATAAAAGTATAGAATAATAATGATGAAATAACTACAGACTAACAGAGGTAGAAAACTAGTCAGAGAATAATGTAAACAATAATTTTTTTTAGTTTATTTTGAGAGAGAGAAAGACAGAGAAAGCAGGGGAGGGGCAGAGAGAGAGAGAGGGAGAGAAAGAATCTCAAGCAGGCTTTGCACCGCCAGCAGAAATCGGAGCGGGGGGGGGGGGGGGGGGGGGGCCTCAAACTCACAAACCATGAGATCATGACCTGAGCCAACATAGTCAGACACTTAAGCAACTGAGCCACCCAGGCATCCCTAGACAATTATGTTTTAAAAAGCAGATCAAGTAGATTTAAAAAAAAAAAACTGAAACAAGAAAAAATAGCAAAATTGAATAAGCCAAAAAGCATTATAATTGGAAAAGATATGCTCTTCACCAAAAGCCCCAAACCTTTATGGTTTTGTAGATAATTCTGCCAACATCTTAAGGCATATTTAACTCCTATCATATACAAGTTATTCCAGAAATGAGGGAAAAGTAATTAAAAAGAATTAGAGTTACCTCACTAACTGTGAAGCTCTGATGAAATCTTGATTCTAAAACCAGATAAGGGAAATCAAAGAAAATAAAATTATAGCCCCATCTGACTTACAAATGCAAGTGTAAACATGTTAAATGAAACACTGATTTCATAAGAAAAATTTTAAATGCATATGATCAGGATTAATTAGTACAAAGATCCAAGGATAGTTCAGCAGCAGAAAAGTGTAATAATTTGCCATAATAATAACTAGAGAAGAAAAATACTTATTAATCATATGAGTACACAAAATGCATATGATAAAATTCAACACTAACATAATTATTTAAAAACCCAAACCCATGGAAAATATTAAATAAAATTGCCTTTCCATAAGTTCATAAAGACTATATAATAAAAGCCTATTACAAATATTTTTGATACAGAAAGATAAGATATCTCTTTCAGTACTACTGTTTGACTTAGTATTGAAGAGTCTAGCCAGCACTAAAAGTTCCAGAAAACAAATGAGATGTAAGAAATGGCATAAATTGATGAAACTATCATTTTTAAATTAAAAAAAAAGTTTTTTAAGAGAGAGCACAGAGTGGGGGAGAGGGGCAGAAGGAGAGACAAAATTTTAAGCAGGTTCCATGTGGAGCCTAACACAGGACTCGATCCCACAGCCCTGGAATCATGACTTGAGCCAAAATCAAGAGTCAGATGCTCAACCAACTGAGCCACCCAGGTGCAACCTATCATCTTTAGGTGGAAGAAAACCATAATCAACAAAATATTTGAAATAATGAGACCTCAGACCTCAGCAAAGTAACTGCAGATAAACTAATAGAAACCAATAGCATTTCTTTGTACCAGAAGTAATCTAGAAAATAGATTTAAAAGTACATCATTCACTATAGCAACAAAACTATAAAATATCAAATAACTCAAGAAAAATATATGGAATCTTTCATCAATTCCTGGTGAATTACATATATGCATACCCTATGATCCAGTAATCTCAGTACTAAGGAATTTCACTTATACATACCCAACCTATCCTCAAAACAAGCTCTTGTAGCAATTTTATTGCAGCATATTTTGTGTTGACAGGGAATTGGAGTCAAAGTATCTCTCAGTGGGATTAGTTGGCATCAGTAGAATACAAAGGACCTTAGAAGTAATGAGTAAATGTACACAGAACAACATGGAAAGATATTAGAAGCATAACTCCTTGCGAAAAAATAACAGGAGATCTTTACTGCAATGTCATCCATGTAAAGTTAAATTTCATGCACACAACATAATACGTTTCACAGGAACATATAAAAACAGCTATGTGACTAACATGTTAGAAGGGTGTTAATGTGCCTAGAGAAGGGGAAGGGGTGAGTGTGAGAAATGGGGCCAAAAGGAAATAGATAAATTAAAATGTAACTAAAATAATGACAAGGAAGGAGTTTGGGTGGACAAATAAAGGTAGAGTGCCAGCAACTGAGAACCTGTAGCTAATTCAATCTTTGCACATGACATCCAGGAAAATTAGATAACCTCATTCTATACCTTTAAGTATCAGTTTTCAGAGCCCCTGTAACAATGGCAGCAAAGGGGAAGTGACATGGTTAAAACAGGGCTGCTCTGGTAAGGGAGCCACAAGATAAATGAGGCGAGGACGCAGCACCATTGGTTCTGGGCTGTGCCCATCTTTCTTGCACCAAAGCAAACAAGACAGCAACACATTGATTTACAGTAAAAGGGCCTATCTTTGCAACCAGAAGGCTTGGAAACTTTTTTTTTCTTTCAATGAGAGCAAATCACTCTTTTAAGAAAGTCACTGAACATCTAAAGAGAGGCTTTGAAAAATAAGTTGATAAAATAGGTGGGTGCTTTATGTGTCTCCTCAAAGAGCATCATAATTTTCAGCTTTATAGTAGCCATTTTTCCTACCTTACCTGGTTCAGCTGCATCCCAGGTGATTATAGACTTTATTGGGAACAATCCTGAAGTGGTGAGAGCTAATGATAGCCTGTGTTACTAGTCTTCAGTTTCCTTAAGGCATAATGCATAATACATAGCATCATTATTATGCCCTAGAAAAAGAAAGGGGGAGGGGCCTGCTTGTGGAGAGATAAAAGTAGGGACTTAGACTGAATCCCAGAGGTGACTGGCATTTAGGAAAATGAAGGATATTATTTCCTGCAAGCGATTCTTGTTTGCTGCCAGATGCCAATTTAGGATTCACATAATACAGTAACTGCTCTGCCACTTGAACTCAAAAATGAAATAACCGCTCTGTCTGGGACTTCTTCATTGCTGTCAGCTAGTTTGCTTGGAGTGGCCACCTGAATTTCGTTTTATTCCTAAAATCTATCTGAAGGGAAAAATTATTTGCTTTTAGCTTTTTTAGCAAGAGCCCAAATTTGAAGCTCAATGAGAAAAAAAGAAAGCATGATAGATTTTGGCAAGGTTTTCATAGTTACTTCTTTGGAGTCTGAAATGACATTATTAATCTCACTGATAAAAGCATTATATTTATTCCATTAAGAAAAAAATAAATATTTTTCTATTTATCTAAGAGACTCCTGGGAATTGAAAGCATAATTTTAAGGAATACAAAATGTGCCAGCCATGTAGTCTCCAGGGTATAGATTCAATGTACTAGGGATAATAAAATGCAACAATTTGACTTTTATTATCTCCAACATTTTTATTGTTCAATTCAGCTCACAGTCATTGAGGGCCTGATATTTCTAGGTACTCTGTGTGATGCCAAATATAAATCTGCCCTGACTCTTACCCTGAAGGAAGTTAAATATCAAAACTTAAAGAAGAAGATGTATACACTACTAATTGCAATCAACATGTACTGTGGACAATAATACAAAACGAGCCTAGAGAAAGTAACAGAGGAAGGAACTCATTTCTGAGATGGAAATCTGGAAGTAATGCAGAAAGTGACATTTGAGCTGAGCATTTAAGGATTTATAGAATTTCACGAGGTGGCTATGGGAGCACAGACTCATTCTGGACAGCACTGTCAATACGTACAGGGTAAGGAATGCAGATTCCACATGTGTGAAATAGTGAATACTCTCTATTATTGGAAGTGTGAGACGAGTGCATTTCTTGGGCATGAGAGTGTAAGGTGAGGTTGTGGAAGGCTTGGCTTTGATGCAAATAAGCCTGGGTTTTCTGTGTGGATAACATTCAGGTTCTGGAAACTACCTGAGTGGGGTGGTGACAGACTGTGACTATTAACTGGGTAAGAATGGGAAGGATGAATTTGGGGGGAGAGGCTGGATCCACAGTAAACAATGTGAGGAATTTCACTGACGTCCAAGAGAAAAGCAGGAATGGAAATGAGGATCACCTTCAAGAGCCATCATAGGCACATCATTTCAACAGGGTTATGTTATGAGTTGTGTTAACACGCTTTCTTCTCTTAAGCGTACTTTTACATGACTTTCCCCCTATTCAGCCAGAGACAGACATTTGACTTAGGAATTGTTAGAATTATAATAGTAGGAATGAAAAAGCGATAAAAAGGCAATGTTGAGCCCTTAACCGTTAAAAGGGAATTTTGATGATACTCTTAAAGACTAGCGCTGTCGCATCAAGACTACTTCTTACAAAAGTGAAAAGGAATGAACTATGGAAAAGCTGATCACTTCTGCAAAAGAGACTGTTGTGAACTTGAAGGAACTGCTTTAAACAGGAAAAGATTATATACCTTAAACTGACAATTTCAAGTATTCTCAATACCTCCCTCTCATCTACCACCATCACCAGAATAAATAAGTTGTGAACTCAAAAGTGGTATTACAAGGATGTAGAATATAATGTTACATGTTCATTGCACATTATAGTCCCCTACATAATCCATAATCTTTGCTAACTGATTAGATGGGGTAATAAGAGTAAAGGATAATGAATCAGACGAATAAAACTTGTAGCAGCATCCAGACTTTTGAACCTGGGTTAGAAGGAGCCCAGTAATCAAGTTAGGGAACCAGTCAGAGAAGTGGAATTACTAGGACTTGTTTAGGGCTGTTGACTCTAAAGTACAGAGCAGCTGGAAATGGAAGCCTGGGTGGTGTTCTCTCCTGGGGAGTCATCCCATCGCATTGACTATTGAAGCTGGAAGTGAATGCAATTTACTTCCCATCTTAGTCAGCTCAGGCTGCTATAACAAAATGCCATAGACCAATGTATGGTTTGAACAACATACAGTTACTTCTCACAGTCTTGGAGTCTGGAATTCCAAGGTAAAGTGGCAGCAGATTCTGTTCCTGGTGATGGCCTATGTCTCAGCTTACAGATGGCCACTATCTCACTATGTGCTTACCTGACTTCTTGCATGCATGGTAAGAAGCCTCTGTCGTCCTTTTCTTATAAGGGCACTAATCCCATCACGGGGAGACCCCACCACCCTGATGACCTCATCTAAGCTTAATTATCTCCCAAGTGCCCCACCTCCAAACACTATCATATTGGGGGTTAGGGATTTAACATATGAGTTTGAGGGGACACAAACATTCAACCCATTACACCCACCCTGGAATGAAGTACAGGGGATGAGGAAATTCACACAAAAACAAATCCTTAGGACATGTATGGGATGGGGGTAGGGGTGGCAGATGAGAAGCCAAGGACTAAATAGAATCAATCACCAAAGAAGAAACTGAACCAGAGCAGAAGAAAACCGAACCTGTGATAGTGAAAACTATCACAGGAGGAGAGCACTAGGACAGAGGAGGCAGTCCGCTCGGCCAGATGCTTCAGAAAAGGTGAATGTGAGGAGGACTAGAAAAGATCACAGGGTGTGGCTGCTACCAGGTCAGGGGTGATATTTTTTGACGTTCTGTAAAACTCAAGACTGCCAGATGCTTTTCTTGGTTGTTCTTTTAATTATATTATTACACAGGCACCCTAAAAACACTTTACCTGAATCAGCTTTGCCTTCTGGTTCTTTATTGAGGAATGAAATATAATGCAGGTTTAACCATTCAGCTTCCTTATGAACATATTAGGAAATGAAATCAACGCTTCCAAGTCAGTGATCAAAAATGAAGGTCTCGAGGCCTGTCCAAGTTAGCAAAGCTTTCCAAGCACTTAATTAATAGATGCTTTGAATAGTGTTCACAATAGGGACATTTCCTTGTGCTCTAAGAACCTCCCTGGCAATAAGTTTTCTACAAAGGTATCAATTAGTGACCTGCAACCACTAAATGGATTTCTCATTCCAGCTTCCACCAAATGACCCCTAAATTTGCAATTGCCATAATCAGTCACTATGCTGTGTACATAGTACTTAGAACTATCTCCATGTAATATTTAGAAATTACTTGCTTGCAATCATTATGAATTCAAATTCAGAATCTCCAAGAAAATTTTCAAAAAGCATCCCTTCATGCTTTTTAAAAAGCCAAACAGGTCAATGGTGGAAGATAACCCAACAAAAGATAGTGCAAAATAACCCTGTGCTTATAGCATCAAATAAAAAAGCATTCATCATTTTAGTTCTTAATGTGAACATGAAAAGATTAAGCATAAATATGGTTATAGTATCAGCTAGAGTAACAGGAGGCTATATAGATGATTAGTATGTTGTCTTCAATTATCATTGAATTAAAATGACTATAAACATGATAATTTATAATGAGAGACTTAAAATGAGATTCCTAAACACTTCACAGGATGTATATCTAAACAGCTGACTGAGGTCTTGTTATCTTCTGACAAAAAAGCCTAAGATATAGCTACTGAATGTTGGTAATTGTTTCATTCTTTTAAAAGAAGCTAATTCTGAGGGAATGACTGGCAGATAATGATAAATCTAGCAGAGCATACCAGTACTTGGATTATTAGGCAGCAAATGATTAGGCTTATCATGTGCCTAATTGTCTCTTTTATTAAAGAATAATAAATAATAATAGTAATAGTAAAAAGAAGAGGAAGAGGCAAAATTTATTTAACTCTTATTTTTTACTAGTATCCAAATGTTGGTCACATAATGTTTATTGAATCTGCACCATAACCCTCTGCAGTAAACACTCGAATTATCTGTTCTAATGGATACTATAATTATCCCTATTTTATAAGTTAGGAAAATGGGGCCCAAGAGGTTAAACAAGTTTCCAAAAGTTGTCACACTTTGTTTAGGTTTTTTAAATTATAGTTCCTACATTTCTTATCTCTTTGATGTATGTAGCCTATCTCCTAATATTCTGAAAAATACGTAGCGGGGAACTGATGTATATGAACCCATAGAGGGTGGGGAGCACATCCCCCCTCTTTCTCCCATCCTAGGTGTCAATCATACCTTCATTATCTTTCACTTATTATACATCTTTCTACTTTCACTTACATATGTCAGTTAGGTCCCAGACCAAAGCATGTTGAGTATCATATTTTACAACAAACTTAAGGAGAAGGGTTGCTGTCATGAATATGAGATTGCAGTCAAGAATTTGGAATGAATTCTAGCTCAGCTGTTGAATGGCTTCAAATAATTGTGCTTAGCTCTTGATTTTTTTTTCCTAAACTAAATGAAGTGAAGGCAAAGGAGAAATATGCTCTGAAATATGTTTAAAAATAGAAAACTTAACATCAGTACTATTTCTTTTGACTTGTAAATTGGATGTGATGGTCCTTATATACAATACAAATAGACCAAGATATGGTAAATATTCAGGACACTACAACATTGCTGTTTTTAAACATTCTCATTTGCCTTGTTCTCCATACATGATAATTTTTACAATTGTGAGGGATACCAGTCCTACGTATTATCTAGTTGCTGTAAGATAATAGTTCTGAAGGCGTTTTGTAAACCATAGCACATCATCAGAAGCTAAGTTGTTTTTATTATCAGAACTTGGCGGAAACATTCTCTTATGGCATTAATTCCCAGTTACAGGGATGGAGGTGAGGTGCCGAGATACTATTGCTCTTGGGAGAAGTAGAGGTAGAAATTACAAGCTGTTCCACAGCCCACTGGACCATGATCTTGGAGTTCACGCATCACTCTTAGAAGGCTGATTCTCCCCCCCCTCCTTTCTCTCCCACGCCTCTTTTTCTTCCCCAGCTTCCTTCTCTGTCTATAATTGATTGGTTGTTAAGGCTCCAGTGACTTTAATTAGGCTCTCCCTCCGGCGTATTCTCCAGCTCTAAAAACCAAAGGAGTAGTTAAGCTATTTATTTATTTATACTCAGATTTTTTTTAACCATAAAGAGTTAGGGGCCATAAGAGGTTAAATTATTTGTGAGAGTATATTTCATTATTCAAATTATATGCATGATACAAAGCTCAGAAAGGCACCACTGCACAAAGACTAACTCCCACCAATTAATTCAGTTACTCTACCCCTGGGCATAGGGTTCCTACCATTTTAATAAAAAGAATGCGCTACCACTTATTGAGGCTTTTTCACATGTCAAACACCTGCTAAGTTCTTTACTTAATCATTACGGCTCCCAGTAACCCCGCAAAGGAAATTTTATTATCCCCATTACAGAGATGAGGAACCAAGGCTCAGTAAAACTAAGGGAATTCATCTCAAACCAGGCACTGGGTAATGAATAGGATCAAAATTTGAACTTAATTCTAACTGACGTCAAACCATTACATCATTAAGGGAGAGTGTTTGCTTGTTTATTTGTTTATTATAACTTCATTCACTAAATTTAAACCCTGATGTGCTTATGAGCTTCAAGCAACATAATAATCTTCTTAAGGCCATACAGAGGATCATTCGGTCTAATTCTCCATATAATCTACTAATGTGTGCAATAATGTCCAATTTTCTCTTCTTTCCTTCCTTAGGCTTTATTTTAGTTATACCACTCCCCCTAGCACGATGTCCCTATTTCCTCAAAATTTACCTTGTGTGAGGACACTTCTTGGATTCCACCTTCACTGCTCCTACCCCTCTCTTGGGCTCTCCCAAAAGTACCAGGGACTCTACAAAGCTTTTTTGTCCTTAAATGACTCATCCTACCAAGAACAATGCTCTTTCTGTTTCTCTCCAGAATATCTTTTTTTTTTTTTCCTGTTAGGCTCACCTTGGTATCCACAGACTTTGAAAATTCTCTTTCCTTATAAACTCTTTGCTATTCAATATTTTCTCTCCTCCTTTGCACTCAGTGACACAATTCCTTCAGTACTTTCTCTGACCCTGTCTATTCTAGGATAATCGTTAGTTGATAGTTCAACAATTTACATTAATATTTTATATCTTTCTATTTCTCTCAAGTCTCCTTTTAACTGTGAACTTTTCAAATAGCGGAAGCTACCATTTATTCAACTTCCCACAATTGCCAACACGTTTATTTGCTGTAAGCAAGTACCTCAGTATTGATGACAATAGAGCATCTTACAGCATAAAATCACAAGTTTTCTTTCTAATCCAAGTAACAGTCACATTAACAAGACCTGTAGGTACATCAGGATTTTTCCAAATCTCATAAAAACAATGGGAAAAATAGATGCAGTCATAGGATCTATTTCTCCTTATAGATATAGCATGTGTTCTATTTGATTAGAACCTCTAATTTGAATACCTGAAGGACATAAGGGTATTGGTTATCTTACAAATTACAAAAGAAGATAAACTTTTCAATGTCTCCATTCTCCATTTTACTGTCACCATTTTGATGTCATAAAAGATAGTAAAATTTGACATGATTTTCCAGATGTTATAATAAACAGTATGGAGTTAAGGGGGGTTTTTTGTTGGGTTTTTTGGGGGCTTTTTTTGCCCTTTTGCCTAAAGTGAACTGAATGTATTGTTTTCCATTTTGTAATTTTGTTACTTAGCAGCCAGGTGGAGTCAAATTGTAGAAAGTCTGAAACATTATCAGCTACTTTTAAAAGCAACCCATGTGAAATTATGAGTATATAAATTGCTAACAGCCTGAACTACTACTTCTACGCTTAAGCTGGTCACTTGGTCATTTGCCAAGAACAATACTGGCTATGAAAAAGGCACTTCCAGACCTGGGCTTTAGAGTAGAATATGATGAGTCATGTTCACAGCCTGGATACACCTTCCAGGATGCTCATTCTTCCCCTCCAGGTCATTTTTTCTATAAGTCACTGATTCATCCGCTCAACAATAACCAAACATTGAATATTTAACCGAAATCACATATTTTGGTTTCCTTATACACACTTTACACCCCCTTTGCATTTCTTCTTGGAGCTGTGTAACTCACAGTAGTTAGCCATGGCTTTACTAAACATCTGTTCAACGTCACACGATGCAGAGGTATGCTCAGGCACAGACCCTTCCACTCCAGCCCTGTTCTTCACTGGTGATTCTACTGACACACACATTGTGCCTCTCTGGGCCCCATCACCTCTGCCGGTGAAAAGTAGTTGGAGTGAACAGTAGTTGAAGAAATCCCACTGAAAAGCTAAAGCACACAAACTGGGATAAACAGTAAAAAAGTATCCATCTGTTTTATAAAAGACTGGCTATCTTTTGTCCAAATCCATTCCTCTTTCCTCCTGGTAACACACAGGGACTGCATCTCCCACCTTTCCTTACAGTTAAATTTTACCGTGAGATTGAGTCTTAAGCACTGGAATGTGGTCAGAAATAGGACATACCACTTCCAGGTGTCTCCCATGGCTTTGCCTCACCAGCTGGCTGGAATGGAGATAGCCTTCCAGAACACATGTTCAGTATGCTGGATCTACATGAAAGCACCAGCCTGGGTCCATGATTTATCACTTCAAAGGAAGCCACCCGACAGGAAGACCCACACTGTGCTGTTACATGAGAAAAACTAAAAATTTTAAATTGTATTAAGGTACCAAGTTGAGGGAGCTTATCTGACAGTCTGGTATTATCTTAATTAATACAAAAATGTATGCCCTAAAGTGAGATGCTTCTGTAGGAAAACCTAAACTGTGGAGCCTAGCTTAGTGCTCTGATGTTGACAGGAAACTGATATCAGAGTTTGGAAAATAGAGGCTCATGTTATGAAGGGGCAGAGCATTTGGTAACAATGCCTGCGCTTCCAGATTGGCCAAACCATATTGACTCCTTCCTCAGATAACCATGAAAAACGAAAAAGCGTTTACCTGAATGCACTAGAGAGCGAACAAAACCAGGCAGATTCTGAAAAGGATGCGACACCTGTAAGAAGATAATGGTGTCAAGAAGAATTTTTCCATTTTTATGCCTTTTAGCCTAAGAAGAGTTTCCAGTTGGTGATGGGCTGAGTGACTACAACTTTGATAGGAAACCCACAGATTTTCCAGGATGAAGAACCTAGGGATAGATTTTGGGTGACCACAACCAGTGCAAAGTAAGAAGGAATCCCGAAAAGAAAACATCCTGAGAGGTAGAACTTCAAATTCTGTATAGAAAGTCTGCCCAAGTCTCTGGCTGACCTCTGAACCATACATATGGGGAAGAGACGAAGCAGTATAACTAATAACTAAAGATCTGAAATGTTATCTTAACCTCCTACCCAAGAAATGGATTTTTCAGTTTGAGTCCAACCAAACTACTACTACAAAAATAAAAATAAAAATAAAATCTGGCAAAGCAAGATGATAGCATCCAGAGTCCCCACTTTAACCACTCAAACCCAAAACACTAAAAAATACAAAGAAACAAGGAAATATAATTTATTGTTAAGAAAAAAGGGAATCAATAGGGACTACCTCTGTGATGACCCACATGTTGGATTCAGTGAACAAGAATTTCAAAACAGCTCTTATAGTTGAGCTCATAAATGTGAAGGAAAAATCCTTGTAATGAGTAAAAATACTCATTTTAGCAGAAACTTTTAGCAGAGAAACAGATACTATAAGAATCTATGGAAATTCTGGAACTGGAAAGGAGATCTGAAATTAAAAATGCACAGGATGGGTTTAGGCGAGGGAGATGACAGAGTAGTCATGAACTTGAAGATAGATCAACACAAATTATTCAATCTGAAAACCAGAAAAAAAGGAAGAAACGAAAATAGTTTCAGGCACCTGTAGAACAATATAAAAAATAGAACATGTGTGACAAGAGTCCCAGAAGGGGATGAAAAATAGAGCAGGATAAAATATTTGAAGAAATAATGGCCAAATTTTCCCTAAATTTTGTAAAAGACAAAGTCTTACAGATTTAAGAAGTTTGCCAAAGCTCAAGAAAGTAAAATGCATATATCACCACACTTAGGCTTAGCATAGTCAAACTGCTAACCAAAGACAGAGAGACAATCTTGAAAACAGCCAGTGAAAAATGACACATCACACACAGGGAAACAACAATTCCAGTGACCTCGGACTTCTCATCAGAAATGATGGAGACTGGAGGACAGTGCAACAACATCTTTAAAATGCTGAAAAAAAAGGTGTGTAGGGGAGAAAGGGTGGAAAACCTGTCAACCTAGAATCCAGTGAATCCTGGATGAATGAAGGCAAAATAGGCATTTTCAGATAAAAGAAAACTAAGAAACAATATCCAGGGAAATTGTCACCTGTGATGAACTGGAAGGCAGATCACATCCCTCCTGTACCTGGAGAAGCGATAGGAGTCAGAGAAACCGTGTACGCCTGCCCTTGTTTTATTCCTTCAGCAAAATATCACAGGGGAGATATAAACTCAGGGAGAGCTGGCTGGTTTGCCAGCAAAAATTGAAAGCAATAGAAAGAACCCAGAAATTTAAGACCTTTAAAGTTTAGAGCAACTAGCTAGAATTTAAGTGAGTGAGAAATAAAATTCTATTTTGTTAAATGACTGAGATCTGGAGACTTTTCTTGGTAACGGTGGTTAGATTGATCCTAATTAACATAGCAATGATCATCTCTTTGATGTGTGTATGTCTGTTTGCAGGGATAAGTCATAGTAAAGAGTTTATAAATTTTTAGTTGCTTATCCCACCTAATTCTTTGACACTATATTATGTTCACTTAGTATTTGCGAGAATTGAGACAGCTTTATATCTTTTAATATTTTCTTTTCAGATTTATATTCCTCTACCCCTTTTTAAATCACTACTGTACAGAGAAAGGCATGGTTTAATATATGTTGTTGATAGAAATTTAATAAATGAAAAAGGAAATACATTAAACCTACAAAAAGAGCAAATAAGCATCTTAAGATAGGCTTTTTTTATTTCATTATCACCTACAGGGTAAAGAGTGTTTTCTTACAGACTTGCCTAAGGAGATTTAGATTAAAAATGGAGTCCCAACTTTCGAAAAGAGTCGTAAAGGGTTGCATTAAAAGCAAAGGAATGGACTGGTTTGTTGTTGGAATTTCCTTCTTCAAATAAATGTCCTATTCAACGATTAATTTTATTTATTTAAATAATTTGATTTAAGTGTTCATTTAAATAAAATTGTATAATTCATTTAAATAAAATTTTTTAATTTTTTTTTTATGTTTATTTATTTTTGAGACAGAGAGAGACACAGCATGAACGGGGGAGGGGCAGAGAGAGAGGGAGACACAGAATCCGAAACAGGCTCCAGGCTCTGAGCCATCAGCCCAGAGCCCGACACGGGGCTCGAACTCGCGGACCGCGAGATTGTGACCTGAGCTGAAGTCGGACGCTTAACCGACTGAGCCACCCAGGCGCCCCTAAATAAAATTTTTGTATTCACTTACATAAAATTATTTATTTTTAAAATACAGTGAATAATCATTTGTATTCCTGCATATTCTCTCCTCTCCTAAATAATCCAAACCCCTGGACCTTTGTAAGAAAAATAACTCTTACTTTTAGGGTCTAGAGTTTTCTCCAAATAGAAGTTTTATGAATCCTCAGTATTCTGTGAATACATATACCAGAAAATATTGCTAAAATATATTATAATAAAAGAGAAGGTTTGGCCTCATAACATAATAGAGCTCCAATTTCTAATTAATCAAATATCATTACTTAAGTGAAAGGTCTGAATTTGTGATGAAACGGTTTTATTTTTCTATAATAGCTATTCCCTTCTTTTCCCACAGAGCAAACACAACTCTCCAACCAGATCTAGTATTAGTGAATCCAGTGTGAACTCAATTTCATGTCCTGTGATCTCCCTGACTCAAGCTTTTGCTCAGCTAGGCACTAGACAAAGAGATTACAGTTGAGTGTGAGATGCTTTACCATGTGGAGTAAATGTGGGAAGCCCATCTAAGTCTGTGCCTCACCCCCCTCCTCAACACAAGCCCCCATCAGCATCCTGGCAATATGGAAAGGGCATGGAACTCATAATCTGGCAGAACTGGGGATAAATCTTGACATTGTTATTTACTATTCACATGACTAGATTCCTATCTCACAATATAAATGATACCATTTGTAAATGGTATTATGAACACCTACCTTATTTAAAGGTTAGATATCAATCATCTATCGTAGTGCCTGGCATATCAGATAGGAGCCCCTCAATTCTCAATTGTTGGTAGATATCAGTATTATTATTATTAAAGGATGTAATGATAAGCATTTGCTGCATAATAAAAAAACGTCCAAATTTAGTTGTTTAACATGATTTTTTTTTTATGATTCTGTGGTTTGGCTTGGCAGTTCTTCAGAGTCAGCTCAGTTGGGACTGGCTGTCCAAGACAGTCTCACTCACATGTCCTGCAGTTGGCACTTTGTTAGTCTGGGAGGACCTCAGCTTAGATGGCTCATTTCATGTTCTAGTGAGCTAGTCTATGCTTCTTCACATGGCGGTCCCAGGGTTCCAGGTAGAAACATGAGAGCAAGCCCCAATATGCAAATGCTTTCCAAGTCCTGCTCACATTGCGCTTGCTAGTGTCTCACTGGACAATGCAAATTACCAGAAATAATGAGGTTCTAGAGTCAATGTGGGACAGCACTACGAAGACGTGGAAGGGGTTATGAAATAACCAGTGGACATTTTTACAATCTATCAATATCCCTAATTATAAACTTTTTGTGGAACACATGGCACAAAACCAATTTGTAAGTCTGCCTCATAATTTAAGTCATTTTGTTTAATCCATTTCATTCAACATGGATATGTCTTATTTTCTCCATCCTAATTCTGTTTTTCATCAAATAATGTTATCCTAGGGTTGTATAACTTGTGTCTGTCCTTCTACAAACCTAAAACTAATTTATTTTGAAAATGAAGACAATGGACTAATGATTTTTCTACCTGAATGCAGGAATAGGTAAATAAATAACATCTGACTATGAAGCCATATCACATTTGCAAGACTTAAAGCGTTGTCCTAATATCTGTTGCTCGTGACTATGCCACAGGCTTTGTTGCTATTTCAAGAATGTGCTCTTATACTGTAGACAGCAATTTTGCTCAAACTAAGTCACCCTGTCCTTGACTGCCACATACTAGCACATTCTCTCAGCTATAGTTGTTCCTCAGCTCTCTACTGTGATGTTACATTGCTTCGGGCTGTGATCCAGTGAATCCGTCGAATGCATCCTCAGGCATTCATGCCCATCCAACATCCTACAGCTTAATCCCGGCCACTTTTCAGTGTACTTTATTCTTCCATCACTCATAATTTTAATGTGTCTGAGCCCAGCAAGGGTGAATTTCCAATTTTTAAGAAACTGGCTGCTAAAAGCTTTGCCAATCAAATGTTACAAAGTACAATTTGTGAGAGGCAAGAACAGAACTTACTGAAATAATTAAATGGGGCATTTGTAAGTGTCCCAGCCCCTTAAATAGGAGTGGACATTTCCACATCACATGTCTGAGAAACTGCAAAGCATCAAGTTCCAGACCAAAATCAACTGTTCCTATCTCCTCGGGGATGCAGTGACATATGAATTTCAGACAGTTTTTAATTTTAAAAGATAAGAATACTAGCTTTCTGGGCATGATGTAGTTTCCCACAGCTCAACTTGCAGACACAGAATCGGAAACAGGCTCCAGGCTCTGAGCCATCAGCCCAGAGCCTGATGCGGGGCTCGAACTCACGGACTGAGAGATCGTGACTTGGCTGAAGTCGGACGCTTAACCGACTGGCCACCCAGGCGCCCCCCTCTGTGATCTCTTTTAATTAGAGCTTCACCACCCCCCCCCCCCCCCCCCCCGCCAATGACCCAATTGCCTCCCAGTGCCCCACCCCCTAATACCATTGTATTGAGGGTTAGGATTTTAACATATGAATTTGGGAGGGACAGAAATATTCACACTATAGCAATGCAGGGGTGTATGTGTTCTGGGAATGGGCACCAAAAGAGTGGAGATTGTGATGGTAGTAGTCTTGGAGGCAGAAATCTACCTCATGGTGTTCACTAGAGAGATCATTTGAGCATTCTTGCCTAAAGTAATCCAAGGGACCCACGTTAGCAGACAGTAACGATTCCTTTAAGCCTTAACTCAGAATCTTTTAACATTTAGTGAAATGTGTATTTGTCTTTCCAAGGCTCTTAAATACAGAATATTTCAGATTATACAAAATGCATAATTTATTCAAGTAATGATTACTTAATGATCTCTGTAAGGTAAATGTTATACTATCTTGCTCTCACTTTCCATTTTCTCTTTATTTGGGCAACAGCATTACCTACCTGACCTGTCGTGTACATTTTCAACGAGGCTCATTGAGGTTGTTACAGTGATGACTAAAGGAAATGGACATTTGTACTACACAATCCTCACTGATTTAATGAGAGCCATGCCAGTGGGACTAAATTAAGCCTATCATTTCTGAAAGGCTTTGATTTTCAGACATTCATACCAATTACTATGTTGTTGTTGACAAGACAATGAAATATCCAGAATAACATTGGTCAAAATCATTGTTTGCTGAAGGGAGAGGATGAATGTAGACCCAGGTGTCATATTAGTTTATTCAAAGGGTAAAATCTTTATGGAGGAAAAAAAAATGAAGGGGAAAACCCTTGAAGCTTCCGTTGAAAATGAAACATACCTATACTTTGATTTTTCATTTCATTCAAACTAGACTTGGTGAAACTCAGCAGGGTAGTGCTGAGGACATTCTCCAATTTCCTGGTCTCGTTCTTCAGAAGCGTATTAAGCTTTGTGAAACATCAATCAGGAGACAGAGAATTGATTTTTTGAGGTAAAAACAGAAGGCATTGCCTTTTCTACTTCCTGTGTTTTTTCCTCTCCTACCTCCAGCCTGCTGTTCTGTTTCTTCTCTTTCCCCTGTCAGACTGCACAATCCCCACATCTACTCTGCTTACTGCTACTCTCTGCTCTCATTCCAGGACTCAGTATTGAGGTTCCTATGTGGTTATCTGGTCATTCATACCATTCTGTCAGTCAGTGGTTCAGCAAACACAACAGTATGTATGGCAGGTAGGATGCTGGTATTCGATTAGTATTTATGTTCTTTGGATAAGTTTATGGGGTAATAACATATCTATTTCATGATATGGTAGGCATGTAGCAGATATCACTTCAAAGCCACTTCCAACCATGGGGAGCTTACCAAAGATGGCAACCATGAAAGCTAAAATTCAGGAGAAATTAAGTAGAGTTTGAGAAATGAATCAGTGAAAATGTTGTTTGCTAGGATCAGTTATCCTTCTTCTTCTGAAACTGGCCTACAAGTTTACTTTAAGGAAATTCAGTGGGGTCCACAGCTTCCAGTTTAATTTCCGCTCCCAGTGTGCTCCTTTCATCACAAGCTCAGCTGAGCTGGAAGAGAAAGAGAAGCTAAGCTGTCAGGTATCCAAGTGGCCAGTTAAAACAGCAAGTTAACAATGAATGATTAAGCCTTTAACCATTTACTGTGATGGCTGAGAAGACGTGTAACAGCAGAGGGAGCACTGACCATCCCTGTTTCATTTTCCCCCATGGAACAGCACATCTGTCTGGGGTCAGGTAGAACAGCATAAGGGTATAGATTATCTCACTGTATGAAGTTTTGTGGTATGGACTCTGGCTCTGAGGTCACAGAGGTTGGGGGTGACAGGGAATGACTAGGAGTAGAAAAAGAGTGGGTACTGAGAATGGGGAAAGGTGTCTTCAAGGTGTCTCCCTCCTCCCCCCATAAGGAAGTCTTAGCAGAAGCACCTAAAGAAGATTCTGCTCAAAGCCTCAGATAAAGAGACTAGGAACGAAGGCACCTAGGCTAGGAATGCAACCATGGGGAAGAGCATGACTGGCCAGAGGGACCAGAGTCCTTGACTGCAACTTCTACAGAGTCTGTAATGCATTGGTCATGCACCAAGTGTGGTGTGGGGACGGTAGCTTCCTACAGAGGCCTGCCAGGTAAAGCCTCTGTACAACTCAGTGTAACCTGACAGTGGGTAAAGAGGCTCAAGAAAAAGATAAGATTAGAGGCATAGCTTTTCCCCAGAAAGTCACTATCTAATATTAAGAGAGAAAAAGCAAAACTATATAACAGGTTTGCAAAATGTATCTCATAAAGAATTGTGCTTGTAGTTTTTGGAATTTGGAAATCATTGGAATCAAAATAGACTATTTAATATATTTTGTAACATTTGTACTGCCAAGAAGTTAAGACATGGGCCAAAAAAAAAAAAAACCCCATCCTATGACTTCCTGAACATTTGAAACAACTCGGGTTCTGAAACTTCCTTGAGCAGAAAGAGGACTGAAAAAGTTGCACAGCCCCCAAGGTGAGACTATTACCCAATGCCAACCTCTGAGGTGGCCAAGAAGAATAAGGGCAAATAGAAAAACTGCCAAGAAGGCAAAATCAAGGACTGTAGAGTTTAATAGATAAAAGAGCCCTTCCCAGAGAGTAAGCTTAGTGCCAAATCAGGGAACATTCCTGTTCCTGGATGTAACCTTAGCCAGAGTAAGTATTTTGCTCTGAGCTACTGATTTTGAGGGTTTTTGGGGTTTTTTTTAAAGCTGACATTAATTCACCCCATGCTACCTGCCCAATGGGATTTCAGAATTGTATAGACTACTGATTGCTATTCTTTCCTATTCTTCCTTCTGAGGGAGGAGTGTTAATTGTAGTTTTGTGGTTTCTTTTTCCCTGTTTTGCCATTATATTGTGTGTATATTGGAGCAATATAGGTGGATGGGAGCAGATAATTTTATTGTTATTTTAAAGACTCTAGACTAAGACAAACCACATTCACATCTAATATAACAACGGTTATAAATCACCCAGATGTCTGAGGGTTTTAGTTTGGTGCTAAGACTGAATGGGCTTGAATTGTCAAACAGAAGGAAATAGAAAGGTCTCCTGGAGGAAGTCTTGAGGAAGAGATGAGGGTTCCATGAGTGAGAGCAGGAGTCAGCTCTGTATATAGTGAAGAGTAGACAGAATCTGATCGGTGTGTGACAGGAACAGATGTGAGATATCCATGCATTCTTTTCTCCTGCTGTGATGACTGAGGGTGCTGTGTGTTCCAGGTGGTGTAACCACAAGATGGTGGATCCTCTGATAGTCTGGATTCCTGAGTGACTCCATGGAACAGAGACCTCCCCAACACTGGCCCCTACCGACCCACTACACGCATATAGCAGGATAAATGTCCTAACATTTGTAGTCCTAATCTACGCTTCCACCTTCATTTTGAGGTAATAATCCCTGGTAAATTGAGAATCATCTTAGCCATTCACAACACAATGATGTCATAAAAGAGAGGGAGCCAATGAAACTAGCCCAATTCAGTCACCTAAGTGTGACACACAGAAACGTCCATTCAAAGTGATGTCATAGTGCCCTCATGCCCCAATACTAATTGTTGTGCATACCCATATGTGTAAAAATGTATGGCCTTGCATACACAACTCATTCCTGAACCATTTGCACTGTAAGTCAACGACATGTGAAATGTATGATTATAAAGCCAAAGCTTCCAGAGGAATTTTTTCCCACAAAGTAACCTGAAAAGAATAATTCAGAGTTGCATGCCACTATTCACCAGTCTAGTGTGTGTCCACATTTGAACCTTTAGGTTAAATCCAATATTTACCAGCAAAGCTCTGCTAATGGAAGAGTTTAGTGCATTTGCACTTTCACCTGTGTTAATTCTTCTTCAAGCCAGTGGAGTTAGGTGTGAGGGGAGAATGGCAATCAGCACTCTTTCTGGTAAATATTACTTTTTATTGGGTTGGTGTGGGCAAAAAAACTTTTTTTTTTCATTTTTCTACTGCTGCATCTGGGACTGCTTATTAGTTTCATTTTGATAGATGGAGAGAGGATGAACAAATCACAAGATTTATTTTTCAGGGCATATTTGATAGAATCAGAGACCTTTTACCCTTCTATATACTGCCTGGAAAAGTCAAATCAGACCAACATAATATGATTTGGTCTCCTCAGACTTTGTTAAAGAATCTAGGTTTGATAGATAAAACTGTATCAGGCTGTTTTTTTTTTCTTTGATGAAACACAAGTCTAAGACAAATTCATAGATCAAAGGCTACATGAAATATAACATACCTGGTTTTTCTTCATAAAAGATTTTCTCTTATGGTGTAGATAATGTATACAGTCTGCATAAAATACATAAAATCTTGACAAGTTAACTCAACAAAACAGCATCCTTGAAGGATTTATCCAATTTCTAAAATTTATTCACTGGGAATAACTATACCACCATTAAAAATTGAAAATAACAGGTAACAAAGACATTTGAAAAGCATATCACAAAACTATCTCTTTGCTGTACCGGAGTTCTAAAATCAGAAAGTTGAAATTAAAGACCCGTAAGTCTCTACTGGTGGCCTGATGAAAGTTTCTCAATTGAAAATTTAATGAAATTGGATTGTTCCCAGAGTGGGGACCTAGGTGGTTGGGGAAAAGAGTGGACAGATTTTTCCCTGTTTATACCTTTAGAATGTGGAATTATGTAAATATATTATCTGAACAAAAATTAACATAAAATTTAAAAAATTAAATGAGTGAAATATAAGCCAACCAAAACATACTTGGTGTTATTCAAAAGAACATTCAACATTGACTAGCATCACACACAGTCCCCTGGACTCTTTAGTTCATTCCACACTTAATCCTATTCCTCCTAGCTAAGCCCTTCTGTTGATGAACAATTCCAGGACGAAAGCTAGGTAGGAGTGTGAGCCCCACAGTGTGCACAACGGTGGTGTTTCTTCACTCTTCGATGCCAGTTCTCCTTTCTCCCTCCTTTCTCCTCCCTTATTTTTTCTCTTTTCTCTCTTTTCACTTCCATGTGTTCTGTAACACTGGTAATTCACAATTATTGACTGCTTACTATGTGCCAGACACTGTTCCGTATGTTTTGTATTAAATAATTCCAATCTCAATAGCAGCAAGGACACCAAGCACTGGGAAATTAAGTAACTTGCCCAAGGTCAGTGACTAGTAAAAGGCAAAATCTGACTTTGAAACCCAGCCGTCTACTCAGAGCATTGGCTCTTAACCATTGGGTTATGCTGCCTCTTACAAGTTAATCATATCAACTGGTTTTTTTATTGACACACACACACAAAATCCATAATAGCTGAACTTCTCCAGGGAAAAAGCAAGTAGGCATCTTTTCTTAAATTAATGTTTATTCCTTTTTCAAACTTCAGAAGGAGAGGGTGAAAAGGATGGAGCTGAGGGTGGATGGTGGAGAATGTTCTATTACTTGGCTGTGCTGACCCACTGGGGAGAAGCTTAGAAAGATAGATTTCAAATCAATAAGAAAAACTAACCATTCAGTGGCCTTGAAATTGGGCTGTCTAACGGGGACACTGTGCTCCCTTTCATGAACAACGTGAGTAGAGGCTGGATAAGTTTGGCAGAATGTTGTAAAAGGAACTTAGGGCGTTAATGTTGAAAATAATGCCCCTGGAACTGTTTCCACTTTGAGATTTAAAAATTATTCTATAATTGTATATGTCATCTCTTTTAGAATCTCCTCAGCTCTTTTTCTCATTGTAATGGGCGGTCCTGATTTAGTCTAAGATTAATATTTCTCTGCTAAACTGAGTGATTAATTAGGTACAGAAATCTTCAACATTAGCCCCATCATTTGTAATTCTCAAAATATGTAATACTATTCAGAGGTTATCCATGCTCTCTACACATTTATTGACATATTATGAATGGATTCACTTATCTTTGTATTTCAAAGAGATATTATTCCACTATTATAAAAGAACACTTATATTTAAAAGAATTAATAGCTCATCATTATATGGCCACCAAATACTTGTGCAAAATAAGATTTTAATCACAATTATTCTACATAATCAGATGACACTGGAAGAGTGACTAAAGCTTTAAACTGTATCAAGTTGTAAAAATATTCTATAGCAATAATTACAAAATTAAACTATCAATTCTTAATTATTTTTCAAAGTAATGAAGACTTGGAAAATTACCCAGTAGTTGCTACCACCTATGAAATTATTTTTGCTGAAGTTGAATGAAGAAACGAAAAAGGAAAATAGTTTCTTCAGTTTTCATGAACAAGAAAATTCATGTTTATAGCAGGTTACATTTTTAAATATTTTTATTATAAACTTTTACTTACATTTGTTTTGTTATTTTTGTTTGTCAGCACCTAATATATATTTATTGAGCATATAACCAAAATTATTCCTATCATATCTAAGAAATGCTGTCATGTAAATGAGTATAAGTTAGTCTAAAGTATAATATACAATAGATGGAATAGGTCATTGTTATTTGGCTTACAGAGGAATTCATCTTAATTTTTTTAATCTTTTATTTATTGTTGAGAGAGAGAGAGAGAGAGAGAGAGAGAGAGAGAACAAGTGGGGGAGGGGCAGAGAGAGAGTGAGACTCAGACTCCAAAGCAAGCTCCAGTCTCTGAGCTGTCAGCACAGAGCCCAATGTGGGGCTAGAACTCATGAACCATGAATCATGACCCGAGCAGAAGTCAGACGCTTAACCGACTGAGCCACCCAGGTGCCCCTGGTTTACAGAGGAATTCTTTTAAAGTAAGATTTCCTTAAAAATCAAAATCCCTATTTCTCTTAAAGTAGAATTCCAGCTACTTTACATTTACGTTTAACTTTTTCAGTACCCTCTGTCATACAAGGTGAAGGATATTGGTAGTTTTGGTGCTTAAGATTTTATAATTACCTTATAGAGTTTCTTTCCTATTTTCACCTCCACTCTGAATCATTTCATTTTGTCAGAAATGATCATATACTGCAGTATCCTAATTTCAAACTTGCTGCCAAAGCTGAAGTCAATTGGATGGCCTACATTCTCAGAATTTATTCCTAAGAAAGGATAAAACTGGTTTTCATTACCTCTTTAGTCACAAATTATAACTTGATTCATGTTCTTTTGGAGTTCCACTCCCAACACTAGGAATGATGTCACCATCATGTAAACCAGATCATCAATGATGGCCTGGACTGCCTTTCAGCTTCTTTTGGAAGGGATCGAAGTCTAGTAGGAGTGACATAAATTTGACTTGAATACTGAAAAGAGAGTTTTGACGGAGATGTTAGCAACAGAGAATTCTTTTAATGAAAAATCATCACAGGAATTCTTAAGAAAACCAAATTTTTGACTATTCAACATTTAGCTGTTGCAATATTTTATACTTAAAAGTCTCTGTATACATGCTTTGCATGTCTCACTTTATCTTTTTTCTTTAGGTAAAAAATGGGCAGGTTAACTTTCAAAACAAATTTGCAAACTGTTGGAAAGCATATGTTTCAATTAAACATGACTCAAAGTAGGTTTTTACAGCTGTGAACTGAGTACCAGGGCCATTAAACATTTTATGTTTCCTTTGCACATTATCCTATAATTCATTGTCCTAGTTGTATGTGCAAATCACTAAAGCCTGGTTAAAATATTTACTTCTTTATCCACTGTTAATTTAACTCACCTTCACCCTACTCTGTGTGTATATATGCATGTATGTATAATATACATAAAATATTTTAAAATTTATTTTTATAAATATGTAAAAATATATGAATATAAAGATATATGTTATGTTTATAATATATAATATATACTTATTAAATATACAAAATATTTTAATAAAAATACTAAAATATATATTTAAATATATAATATATATACTTTGAGAAAGATTATTTACTTCTTATCCTAGCATTTATCATCTTATCCATAAAAGGAAAATATTTCCTTTACAAAATAAATATCTGTTTCCTATTTTTCTATATTGCCTGTGGAAAAAAATGACACCATAGGCATGCCAAAAAAGAGAAGGGACTCTTAGACAACAAACTATTCTAAGTTAGGTTTCCAGTATGTCTGTGCTCTGAGCATGAAAGCTGTTAACACTTACTTTAGTAAGTTTTACTCTTATTGTGTATTTATTACAATAGTAGACATGGGTTGTGAGGACAAAACACCACTTACAATACCATTTTAATGCTCAGAGATCTAGAAACTACACAGCATGAAGCAGAGCCAGAAGAATCTTTGTGGTTTACAGATGTCCAGTTGGTCTGTTGATCTAATGTTGAAGGAAAGATTTACAGAAATCATTGAGTATCCATCCCCCCTATTATATTTGACTTGACACCTTTTGAACAGACTCGCAACCCAAGAATCTACCCCAATGCCCAATTCCTCCTCCAGCAACAGTTAGGAGGGGCCTTGACCCAAGCCTAGGTTTACCTCATGGCACCTCACTTTTCACTTTTGAACTCCTGTTCCCTTCATCGATACTCCTTTTTTTGTTGATGGCTCTCCTTCATTTACTGGTTTGTTAGCTCATTTATTTATCTAGTAAACATCTCTTAAACATCTGCTTTGTGCTCACCATGGGAAAGGATGTGATCATGAGAACGAATGGCTAAAGTTCTAGTGATCAAAAAGCTTAAACTGCTGAACTTAGGGAGCACAGACTGGCCTATCAGTGGGTCACTTGAAGCATGGACCACAAACTGGTCCACAGCAAGATGGATAGAGAATTTGCAAGTAAGTCTTAGAAAACTCTTATAGTAATTTGACATGGCTACAATGTGATTAATGGGCTCATCTTGTTAGTCACCTGTGGCATGAGCTATATACTAGTTACACAGTAACTAGTAAGTTACTAGTAACTTACTACTTCTACTGAAGTAACTGTCTTCAGTAGAGAGTTCAAGAAGCACTGGCCTATAAGAAATATATAACAACAATCAAACTACAAAACCTCTTCTACTCTCAATTAATCTATGTTCCCTAATGACTTTTAACGACTGAGTTGATGTTAAAAGATATGGAGAAGTGAAATAGATGGCAAGACACTAACAATTTTTACCATTTTATCAAAAATTAATTTCAGGCAAGTTCCACTATAATCACAACTTTCTAACCAAATTGACTAAATAATAATAACTAATAAAAAAAGATCTATTTTGTATCTAGTGTGTTTTAGAAACACTCTAGGTCTATGAGAGTGCTTATTTTAATCTGTTAATCAGTTAGACAAGCACTAATAAAGCATACGTTCCCTTATATTTGGCTTGAGGTACAAAGTTTTGTCTAAAAATTGTTATCAGGACATTCTTGATTCAAACTGTTACAGGAATCAACTATTTATAGGGAGTATTTGTCAACTTTTTTTTTGAGACACAGAGTTCCAATCTCTTTGATCTTAAAAGTTCTCAAAGTCATCACCTAGTCCTCAGGTTGTTTAATAATCTTAGGTACAAGAACATACAAATATGGAAATTATATGTTGTTCAATATGCTTTCCATGAAAAATTTCTGAGATTAAGTAGACAGTATTTCTTTCATGAGTGCCTGGGTGGCTCAGTTGGTTAAGTGCCTGACTTCAGCTCAGGTCACGATCTTGTGGTTGGTGGGTTTGAGCCCCGTGTCAGACTCTGTGCTGACAGCTCAGAGCCTGGCGCCTCCTTCAGATTCTGTGTCTCCTTCTTTCTCTGTCCCTCTCTCACTCAAACACACTCTCACTCTCTCTGACAAAAATAAACATTTAAAAAAATTTTTTAAGAAGGTATTTATTTCAATCAAATGACAAAACTGTTGAGGGTTTTCTGTGTGCCAGTTGCCATAGACAGCCTTGGGGGAATATACAGAGGATTCTGTTCCTATTCCACAAAAGCCCAGTGGTTCATGTGAAAGATAGACACATGTAAATCATGACAACGCAACATGACAGGTGTTATAATGGAGGTGGATACAAAATTCTATCTACAGGAAGTTCTCACTTTGCAGTCATACGGAACCATAAAAATGTACAAGCTGAAATTGTACAAAGCAATATTAATAACCAATAAGAAAAATTGAGATCATTCTGTGACCATTAATTTTTTTCTCCAAACATTAAAGCTACCATACTGTTGGTTATAAACATAGAGATAAATGAAAATGAGTAAAATCAATATTTTTTTTATGAAATTTATTGACAAATTGGTTTCCATACAACACCCAGTGCTCATCCCAAAAGGTGCCCTCCTCAATACCCATCACCCACCCCCCCCTCAACCCTCAGTTTGTTCTCAGTTTTTAACAGTCTCTTATGCTTTGGCTCTGTCCCATTCTAACCTCTTTTTTTTTTCCCCTTCCCCTCCCCCATAGGTTCCTGTTAAGTTTCTCAGGATCCACATAAGAGTGAAACCATATGGTATCTGTCTTTCTCTGTATGGCTTATTTCACTTAGCATCACACTCTCCAGTTCCATCCACGTTGCTACAAAAGGCCATATTTCATTTTTTCTCATTGCCACGTAATATTCCATTGTGTATATAAACCACAATTTCTTTATCCATTCATCAGTTGATGGACAGTTAGGCTCTTTCCATAATTTGGCTATTGTTGAGAGTGCTGCTATGAATATTGGGGTACAAGTGGCCCTATGCATCAGTACTCCTGTATCCCTTGGATAAATTCCTAGCAGTGCTATTGCTGGGTCATAGGGTAGGTCTATTTTTAATTTTCTGAGGAACCTCCACACTGCTTTCCAGAGCGGCTGCACCACTTTGCATTCCCACCAACAGTGCAAGAGGGTTCCCGTTTCTCCACATCCTCTCCAGCATCTATAGTCTCCTGATTTGTTCATTTTGGCCACTCTGACTGGCGTGAGGTGATACCTGAGTGTGGTTTTGATTTGTATTTCCCTGATAAGGAGCGACGCTGAACATCTTTTCATGTGCCTGTTGGCCATCTGGATGTCTTCTTTAGAGAAGTGTCTATTCATGTTTTCTGCCCATTTCTTCACTGGGTTATTTGTTTTTCGGGTGTGGAGTTTGGTGAGCTCTTTATAGATTTTGGATACTAGCCCTTTGTCCGATATGTCATTTGCGAATATCTTTTCCCATTCCGTTGGTTGCCTTTTAGTTTTGTTGGTTGTTTCCTTTGCTATCCAGAAGCTTTTTATCTTCATAAGGTCCCAGTAATTCACTTTTGCTTTTAATTCCCTTGCCTTTGGGGATGTGTCGAGTAAGAGATTGCTACGGCTGAGGTCAGAGAGGTCTTTTCCTGCTTTCTCCTCTAAGGTTTTGATGGTTTCCTGTCTCACATTCAGGTCCTTTATCCATTTTGAGTTTATTTTTGTGAATGGTGTGAGAAAGTGGTCTAGTTTCAACCTTCTGCATGTTGCTGTCCAGTTCTCCCAGCACCATTTGTTAAAGAGGCTGTCTTTTTTCCATTGGATGTTCTTTCCTGCTTTGTCAAAGATGAGTTGGCCATACGTTTGTGGGTCTAGTTCTGGGGTTTCTATTCTATTCCATTGGTCTATGTGTCTGTTTTGGTGCCAATACCATGCTGTCTTGATGATGACAGCTTTGTAGTAGAGGCTAAAGTCTGGGATTGTGATGCCTCCTGCTTTGGTCTTCTTCAAAATTCCTTTGGCTATTCGGGGCCTTTTGTGGTTCCATATGAATTTTAGGATTGCTTGTTCTAGTTTCGAGAAGAATGCTGGTGCAATTTTGAATGGGATTGCATTGAATGTGTAGATAGCTTTGGGTAGTACTGACATTTTGACAATATTTATTTTTCCAATCCATGAGCAGGGAATGTCTTTCCATTTCTTTAAATCTTCTTCAATTTCCTTCATAAGCTTTCTATAGTTTTCAGCATACAGATCCTTTACATCTTTGGTTAGATTTATTCCTAGGTATTTTATGCTTCTTGGTGCAATTGTGAATGGGATCAGTTTCTTTATTTGTCTTTCTGTTGCTTCATTGTTAGTGTATAAGAATGCAATTGATTTCTGTACATTGATTTTGTATCCTGCAACTTTGCTGAATTCCTGTATCAGTTCTAGCAGACTTTTGCTGGAGTCTATCGGATTTTCCATGTATAATATCATGTCATCTGCAAAAAGCGAAAGCTTGACTTCATCTTTGCCAATTTGGATGCCTTTGATTTCCTTTTGTTGTCTGATTGCTGATGCTAGAACTTCCAGCACTATGTTAAACAGCAGCGGTGAGAGTGGGCATCCTTGTTGTGTTCCTGATCTCAGGGAAAAAGCTCTCAGTTTTTCCCCGTTGAGGATGATGTTAGCTGTGGGCTTTTCATAAATGGCTTTTATGATGTTTAAGTATGTTCCTTCTATCCCGACTTTCTCAAGGGTTTTTATTAAGAAAGGGTGCTGGATTTTGTCGAAGGCCTTTTCTGCATCGATTGACAGAATCATATGGTTCTTCTCTTTTTTTTTTGTTAATGTGATGTATCACGTTGATTGATTTGCGAATGTTGAACCAGCCCTGCATCCTAGGAATGAATCCCACTTGATCATGGTGAATAATTCTTTTTATATGCTGTTGAATTCGATTTGCTAGTATCTTACTGAGAATTTTTGCATCCATATTCATCAGGGATATTGGCCTGTAGTTCTCTTTTTTTACTGGGTCTCTGTCTGGTTTAGGAATCAAAATAATACTGGCTTCATAGAATGAGTCTGGAAGTTTTCCTTCCCTTTCTATTTCTTGGAATAGCTTGAGAAGGATAGGTATTATCTCTGCTTTAAACATCTGGTAGAACTCCCCTGGGAAGCCATCTGGTCCTGGACTCTTATTTGTTGGGAGATTTTTGATAACCGATTCAATTTCTTCGCTGGTTATGGGTCTGTTCACGCTTTCTATTTCCTGATGATTGAGTTTTGGAAGAGTGTGGGTGTTCAGGAATTTGTCCATTACTTCCAGGTTCTCCAATTTGTTGGCATATAATTTTTCATAGTATTCCCTGATAATTGTTTGTATCTCTGAGGGATTGGTTGTAATAATTCCATTTTCATTCATGATTTTATCTATTTGGGTCATCTCCCTTTTCTTTTTGAGAAGCCTGGCTAGAGGTTTGTCAATTTTGTTTATTTTTTCAAAAAACCAACTCTTGGTTTCGTTGATCTGCTCTACAGTTTTTTTAGATTCTATATTGTTTATTTCTGCTCTGATCTTTATTATTTCTCTTCTTCTGCTGGGTTTAGGCTGCCTTTGCTGTTCTGCTTCTAGTTCCTTTAGGTGTGCTGTTAGATTTTGTATTTGGGATTTTTCTTGTTTCTTGAGATAGGCCTGGATTGCAATGTATTTTCCTCTCAGGACTGCCTTTGCTGCGTCCCAAAGCGTTTGGATTGTTGTATTTTCACTTTCGTTTGTTTCCATATATTTTTTAATTTCTTCTCTAATTGCCTGGTTGACCCACTCATTCGTTAGTAGGGTGTTCTTTAACCTCCATGCTTTTGGAGGTTTTCCAGACTTTTTTCTGTGGTTGATTTCAAGCTTCATAGCATTGTGGTCTGAAAGTAAGCATGGTATAATTTCAATTCTTGTAAACTTATGAAGGGCTGTTTTGTGACCCAGTATATGATCTATCTTGGAGAATGTTCCATGTGCACTCGAGAAGAAAGTATATTCTGTTGCTTTGGGATGCAGAGTTCTAAATATATCTGTCAAGTCCATCTGATCCAATGTCTCATTCAGGGCCCTTGTTTCTTTATTGACCGTGTGTCTAGATGATCTATCCATTTCTGTAAGTGGGGTGATAAAGTCCCCTGCAATTACCACATTCTTATCAATAAGGTTGCTTATGTTTATGAGTAATTGTTTTATATATTTGGGGGCTCCGGTATTCGGCGCATAGACATTTATAATTGTTAGCTCTTCCTAATGGATAGACCCTGTAACTATTATATAATGTCCTTCTTCATCTCTTGTTACAGCCTTTAATCTAAAGTCTAGTTTGTCTGATATAAGTATGGCTACTCCAGCTTTCTTTTGGCTTCTAGTCGCATGATAAATAGTTCTCCATCCCCTCACTCTCAATCTAAAGGTGTCCTCAGGTCTAAAATGAGTCTCTTGTAGACAGCAAATAGATGGGTCTTGTTTTTTTATCCATTCTGATACCCTATGTCTTTTGGTTGGCGCATTTAATCCATTTACATTCAGTGTTATTATAGAAAGATACGGGTTTAGAGTCATTGTGATGTCTGTATGTTTTATGCTTGTAGTGACGTCTCTGGGACTTTGTCTCACAGGGTCCCCCTTAGGATCTCTTGTAGGGCTGGTTTAGTGGTGACAAATTCCTTCAGTTTTTGTTTGTTTGGGAAGACCTTTATCTCTCCTTCTATTCTAAATGACAGATTTGCTGGATAAAGGATTCTTGGCTGCATATTTTTTCTGTCTAGCACCCTGAAAATCTCGTGCCAATTCTTTCTGGCCTGCCAAGTTTCAAAAGAGAGATCAGTCACGAGTCTTATAGGTCTCCCTTTATATGTGAGGGCACGTTTACCCCTTGCTGCTTTCAGAATTTTCTCTTTATCCTTGTATTTTGCCAGTTTCACTATGATATGTCGTGCAGAAGATCGATTCAAGTTACGTCTGAAGGGAGTTCTCTGTGCCTCTTGGATTTCAATGCCTTTTTCCTTCCCCAGTTCAGGGAAGTTCTCAGCTATGATTTCTTCAAGTACCCCTTCAGCCCCTTTCCCTCTCTCTTCCTCCTCTGGTATACCAATTATGCGTATATTATTTCTTTTTAGTGTATCACTTAGTTCTCTAATTTTCCCCTCATACTCCTGGATTTTTTTATCTCTCTTTTTCTCAGCTTCCTCTTTTTCCATACCTTTATCTTCTAGTTCACCTATTCTCTCCTCTGCCTCTTCAAGCCGAGCTGTGGTGGTTTCCATTTTGTTATGCATTTCGTTTAAAGCGTTTTTCAGCTCCTCGTGACTGTTCCTTAGTCCCTTGATCTCTGTAGCAAGAGATTCTCTGCTGTCCTGTATACTGTTTTCAAGCCCAGCGATTAATTTTATGACTATTATTCTAAATTCACTTTCTGTTATATTATTTAAATCCTTTTTGATCAGCTCATTAGCTGTTGTTATTTCCTGGAGATTCTTCTGAGGGGAGTTCTTCCGCTTGGTCATTTTGGATAGTCCCTGGCGTGGTGAGGACCTGCAGGGCACTTCCCCTGTGCTGTGGTGTATAACTGGAGTTGGTGGGCGGGGCCGCAGTCAGACCTGATGTCTGCCCCCAGCCCACCGCTGGGGCCACAGTCAGACTGGTGTGTGCCTTCTCTTCCCCTCTCCTAGGGGCGGGATTCACTGTGGGGTGGTGTGGCTCCTCTGGGCTACTTGCACCCTGCCAGGCTTGTGATGCTGGGGATCTGGCATATTAGCTGGGGTGGGTAGGCAAGGTGTACGGGGGCAGGAGGGGCAGGCTTAGATCGCTTCTCCTTAGGTGATCCACTTCAGGAGGGGCCCTGTGGCAGCGGGAGGGAGTCAGATCCGCTGCCAGAGGTTTGGCTCCGCAGAAGCGCAGAGTTGGGTGTTTGCGCGGAGCGAGCAAGTTCCCTGGCAGGAACGGGTTCTCTTTGGGATTTTGGCTGGGGGATGGGCGGGGGAGATGGCGCTGGCGAGCGCCTTTGTTCCCCACCAAACTGAGCTCTGTTGTCAGGGGGCTCAGCAGCTCTCCCTCCCTTTGTCCTCCAGCCTTCCCGCTTTCCGAGCAGAGCTGTTAACTTATGACCTCCCAGACGCTAAGTCGCGCTTGCTGTCGGAACACAGTCCGCCCGGCCCCTCCGCTTTTGCAAGCCAGACTCGGGGGCTCTGCTTGGCCGGCGAGCCGCCCCTCCGCCCCGGCTCCCTCCTGCCAGTCCGTGGAGCGCGCACCGCCTCGCCGCCCTTCCTACCCTCTTCCGTGGGCCTCTCGTCTGCGTTTGGCTCCGGCGACTCCGTTCTGCTAATCCTCTGGCGGTTTTCTGGGTTATTTAGGCAGGTGTAGATGGAATCTAAGTGATCAGCAGGACGTGCCGTGAGCCCAGCGTCCTCCTAAGCCGCCATCTTGCCCAGGAAAATCTAAAATCAATATTTAGTATACTGTAATTTTAGATATTAGAAACTTCGAGAATTAAAGTGTTGCATCTCACTGTAAAAACAAAATTGTCAAAGTTGTTTTAAGAGTGCTTTTCTTCTTCTCATCAACATGGAAGAAGCATCTTTTTTATGCGTTGGTCAGTTGTCATATTCCCTCCTAAGTGTGAATCAGCTTCTAACACTTTATCCTTTGTGCTTTCAGTGTCAGAAATTTCTTCAAGAATTCCTTTAATGTGAAGCTTTTTTTTTTGACTTTGTCACTTCTTCTGGGACATCTTTGTCCTTCCATCACAACCACTTTCCTCAGTACAGATAAGCTCACCTTTGCTAAGTGCCTCTGGCCCCCCATCTAGAGAGTCTCAGCCAGTGGCAGCAGTCAACATTCCTTTAGCCAGCCATTTCTCCTATGATTCTGTTTGTATTCAATTCCAATCTCACTTTCAGCATTATGTTGTTTCATTTCCTTGCTACACTTTCATCATTGATAGCCAATTCTTTCAATTATCCATTTTGTAAAATACCATCATACAGTCTGTGCACACAATGAATGACAGACGTGCGATGACCAATCACCAACAAGTCTTAAAAGAAGCAACATGGTTGGTCACTGATTGTGATGCACTGAAGAGTTAGCAAAGTTTGTGCTTTATACAATTACTCGTAGTTTATATAACCTGATAAATGACAGCCAAATTGTGTTGTTGAGGAACTGGTGTTATTTAATTGACCCATGATAAATGAATTCATGCATAGTGGAATGATGAAAGTCAAAGACTGCTTGTGTATAAAGACATGGAGACCTTAAACGTAGATTAATAAAAGCACAGTGCATCCAGGAATGGCCAGTCTACTTGGAGCCAAGGTTGTAAGAGGAAAATGGAGGTCAGACACAATCAGCAGCAATGGGGCTTAAGACAAAATTGAGAAGGTTAAATTTGGCAAAAAATTCGCGTGTAACTGTTGCTGTCCTGCCTGGGAATAAACTGCTCTTAACTCCATTCCTACGTTACCTAGTTCTTTCCCCATTCTCATCAGAGGTTAACCAGGACATCAGAACTACAGTCCTCAAGTCACTCTTTCTATTCCATCATTTTAACCTGGTCTTTGTGCTGAGTCTGAGAACTGCTAACTGACATCCACTCCTCTGTGCCAGCACGTAGCTTTCTCTTTATAGCCACCTAGAAATGATTGCAGGGGCCAACTCTGGGCTGTCTCAACATTTTTGTTAAGGAAATGTCTTTGCTTTTCCCCCGTGTACTGAGAATCACAAACACTGGCGTTAAGTGTGGTCATCTATAAGTGACTCCAGCTGTATAGCAGAAGAGTGAGAAAAGCCCAATGGACTCAGTCAAGCCCTGTGTTTCAGTTCCTATTTCACCTGTTGCTTTCCTTGAGTGACACATTTCACTTCTCTAATTTGAAGTTCCCACCCTGATAAAAAAAAAAAAAAGATCTCAGACCTCTTAGATATACTTCTCCAAAGGCTGTGACTACCTAGGGCTTACTGTGTGTTTTCTCAAAAATTATACTTTATCTGTAGGCATGCAGCAAGAGGGATAAAGAAAGATTGAAAAGCCAAATAGAATTCTGCTCTTAAGAACTGATGAAGGCTCACTTGACATTCATTTTCAGAAGCAATGGCTCTTTCTCCAGAATAATCTTGAAGAGTTTTTGTGAGTTTTCTCCTTCCCAATACCTGCCAAGCAGCTGGGTCTAATGATCTATACAATAGTGAAGTTCTGCTTTAGTTCTTGATTGCTGATTTCCTTTAGCAATTCCCTAGCAACAAAATGCAACAGCAGTTGCACTGAAAACTCCACCGCAGTTCTTTTCACAGAAGAGAAAGAACATAGGATGTGGACAAAAATACTATTTTTCTCACTTAGTGTTAAATAGTTTAATTGTGAAATACATACGTACATATATGTATTAAAATATATAGAAACAGACTCAAGGGACAGAGAATAAACAATAATCATTTAAAATAAAAAATAAGGGGTGCCTAGGTGGCTCAGTCCGTTAAGCATATGACTTGGGTTCAGTGAGTTTGAGCCCCACATCAGGCTGGCATGTGGAGCCTACTTGGGATTCTCTCACTCCCTCTCTCTCTCTTCTCCTCCCCCACTTGCACTTTCCCTCTCTCTCGTCAAAATAAATAAATAAACTTTAAAATAATAATCATAAGATTAAAAAATAAAAGTTGAAGTTTTTAGAAGATGTTGACAGAAGAAACTTATATAAGTGTGGTAAAAATATGGAGCAGGAATAAAGTTAACTTAGAGAATTTGTAGGAGAGAGAAATCAAAGGTCGAGATGGTGATGTGTGAATAGAGGCTAGAGATGGGCATTCAAAAGCTAACCCTGACTTTGCACTCTCCAAGGCATGATAATGTGATTATGTTAGGTGCCACAGTTGGAAGCCAAGAGACAGAAAACACAAGGCATTATCTTTGTGTCCACAAACATGTATAGTGCAACTTGGAAATACAAAGGAACAAAGTTATTTGAAACAAGCAACTTGAATTGCTTGGGTTTAGGAATCCTGCATAATGAGCTACTACTAATGGCCATGGAATTTAAGAGATTTTTCTCGTTAGACTGATTCTTGATTTGAAGAATTTCTCAAAAATACAGAAACAAAGGCAGAATATAAAGTTTGATCATTTCCTTTCACTGTATTTTTTTTAATCAAATTTAACAGTATAAATGCTGCTTTTTTGTTTTTCACTGGGAAGGTACAGCACTTGAAAATAAGGTTGAGTGCCTGAGACAGCAGGAAGGGAAAGAACCACATCCCAAAACAATGTTCTTCCACTACATTTTTAAAGAAGTTTCTGTCTACCCTAATGCCATGTTTTTTCTTCAGTGTTAAAGTTTTTCAAAATATGACTAAAGTAATAGTGTCATCTGAATTTCAGTACGTCTTGCCAGTTAAAGTTTGGCTCTACCAAATAGAGGGAATAAACTAAAGGTCATTGCTGTTCTTATTTACCAACAAACTAGAAAAGCCAAATAAATCAAAAAAAAGAAAAAAGAATAAAAAAGGCAATTGGATAGTTTGGCTGATTCTCAAATTGGCAGGGATGTTTAGTTTGTTTTTAGTCAGGATTTTCTAAAATTGCTCCCTTCTCAATAGCCTCTGGCCATTAGCATAGTAAAAAGAATGGGCAGTACTCTGGAAATCAATTAGAATTATAAAAATGCACTCATTGCAAAGCCTTTAGGCACATGTACAAAATAAACATGTAATCTTACTCCTGAGAAACTATTTTACGGATCTTCTCAACTCATTAGAATTTTCTCAAGTGGCCTGAATGAGATGTGTTAAGAGGATCATTATTGCTTCAGATCCCACGAAGATGATTTTTACAGGGATAGGATAAGAAGAGAGTATCAAGACTTCAGATCCTCACAGAAAAGACTACCATTTAAGTTTTAAGAAATAGATTTCCCATAAAAGAGACCATGAGTTCCAAACAACTGACTTGAAGTTAGAGTATATCATACAAATTAAGGTTGGTGTCTACATTTTGTAGCCCTAACTGTACTATGCAATTTAAATGTCCAGTAACTTAGAAGTGCTACAATTTGTGATGAAAAAGATGAGGTTATTTCCATTTTGAGATCATTTTTCTGTAGGTTTCTGTTGAAGCCATGGCGATTATAACTGATCAGTATTTGGGGTTGCAAAAAATTTTTTTCAATGAATTCCACATATACAGGTCTACTCACATAAGCCAAAGAAAGAAAAGGATGGAAACATAGTAGACTAGAAACTCATTAAGGACAGACAAATTTTTCCCACACCTAGGAGATCAATAGCTATACAAGTGCTATGGAGTCATGGGCTTATTTTTCTTCTTTATGAACACTTCACTTAGTTGGCAAATATTGTTGTTAAACTTTACTATCGTCTGCTGGTTGAAACTGCTTTAGGGGCACCTGGGTGGCTCAGTTGGTTGGGCATCTAGCTGCAGCTCAGGTCATGATCTCACAGTTCATGGGTTTGAGCCCATGTCAGGCTCTGTGCTGACAGCTCAGAGCCTGAAGCCTGCTTCTGATTCTGTCTCCCTCTCTCTCTCTGCCCCTCCCCACTCAGTCATGTGTGAGTGTGCGTGTTCACCCTCCCTCTCTCTCCCTTTCGCTCTCTCTCTCAAAAATAAACATTAAAAAATAAAAAGAAATAAAAAAGAAATAGCTTTAAGATTTCCTACAACCTGTTTTATCTCCTTTAGAGTCCTTTAAGTTTTAATATGTAAAGAATCACATTCTTTTTTAAATTAAAAGATATATACATTTTTAAAAACATAATACGGCATGTCTTTTGCAAACACTGTACCCACAAGGACAAAATTAATGGAAAGGCTCATCTTTGGAGTTATTTTACTTAAATTTATCCTCCTCATTTAAGTTGTGGCATACTATTTTTCTTGCAATTATTGCTTCTATGTCCATCGAATCACAACACGGCATGAATTTCATTTTCTCCACTTGGATTTATTAAGTTCTCTAAGAGCTGAAATTGTACCTTCTAATTATTTTGTATGATACCTAACCATAAGGTAATAGAACTAATGTTTTTAATAGTATTGAAGTACAACCTATATGTAGAAATGTACACAAATCACCAATGCAGAGTGCTCTCTATTCCAACCTATAGAATACATCCACGTAACCACCTATCAAATCAATCCACAGAACACTACCACCATCCCGGGAAGCTCTCTTCATACTCCCTTCCACCATTTCACTCAACCAAGGGTAGTTAGTCACTGTCTTGGCTTCCTCACATACATCATAGATTAATTTTGCCCAATTTTGAACACTAAATAAATAAAATCATATATTATGTACTTTGTGTCTGGCTTTTTGTTGCTGTTGCTGCTCATCATGTTTGTGAGATCCATCCCTGTTGTGTGTAGTTTCTGTTCATTGATGCTCATCTTTATGTAAGATTCTGATGAGGGAATATCTTGACTGGCATTGACATTCTATTTTCAAAGTGATTTAGAAAACACTATGTTAAATTTATGAGTCAGAATTATTTGGTCTTCTCCGTATGGCTTGCTACTAAAACTGTATAAGATATATGTAGTAACTCTATAATAGTTGACCCTTGAACAACATGGGTTTGAATTGTGTGAGTTCACGTATTTGTTGAATTTTTGGAAAATTACAGTACAGTAAATGTATTTTCTATTCCTTATGATCTCATTAATAACATTTTCTTTTCTCCAGCTTACCTTTTTGCAAGACTGCATATGTATTCTATATTATAGATTATAAACAGTTTTTATAAGTCTATACGTATTATATAACATATAAAATATATGTTAATCAACTGTTTATGTTATCAATAAGGCTTTGGGTCAACAATAGGCTGTTAGTAGTTAAGTTTTTGGGGAGTCAAAAGTTACACACAGATTCTCAATTACACACGAACAAGGGTGTTGGCATCCCCAACCCCCATGTTGTTAAAGGGTCAACTGTATATCATTATAAGCTCTCTAATAAAAATAATAATACATAATAATATAGGTATCTATCTATATATAATAATACTACATATCAGTATATATATGTATCAGCATTATAAATTTAATGCTTTGTTTTAAATCTCAAGATGAAGGTGACTTTCTTCTTTTTATCCTTTATGTTTCCCATAATTTCCCTCTGAAATTCTTTACTTGCTTATTTTTCAATAAATAAGTGTTGACTGATTACAAATCAACTGTGAATCATCTTCTTCCCTTTTTTTTTTCAAAACCAAATCTGCAAAGTAGTTCACTGTAGTTCTTACTTTAAAAACATTTTTTTAATGCTGAGATTCCAATACAAGGCTCCATCTTTTATTACATAAAATTTAGTTATCAGCTGTGGTCATCATGTACTTTGAAAATAAAAATATATATATATTGGTTAGGCCCTCTGCCAAATACCACATTTACCCCCTCCCCATATACTTTCAACTGCTATGCTATCTTTTGGAAGTCCTGGGGTACCTGAGAATTCATGGGGGCTTAACTTGGTTACCTCTAACTACAATTTCTCATTATCAGTGAACTCCCAGTCTAACTTATGTTACTATCACCCTTGGCAGAGACTGCTAATTATCCCCCAGTCTCCATTTTCTCTCTTATTGTTTGAAGTAGAATCCCCCTTTTAACCATTTTTCAGCAAGGCACTCCATTGGTTGGGTAGAGACTACATTTCCCAAACTCTTCTGTATCCAGATATGACGATTTGACTAAGTTCTGGCCAGTGATATTTAAGAGGAAGCGATGTTTGCAAAATTTGAATCCTGTCCTTCAAAAGGAAAGCTATTTGCCTTTCCAATGTCTTTCTTACTTTCTGTGGTCTGGGGAAAGGTAACAATGGAACAGTCAACTTGGACCCAGAAGTGCTCACTAAACTAACTTGGGTCCCTTGATGGCCTTGTGCAGAATCGCCTGCCTGAAATGGTCTGGTGACCTACGCATGGAGTGTAAGATGAGAGAGAATTGAACTTCTGCTTTATTTAAACCACTGTGTTTGGGTTTTCTTTACTACAGAAAGTCAGGTTGTATTCTATATGATTCAGTGCTCAAATCTGTTCTCTTTCCTCTGTCCCACATGGGTTAAGGCATGGAATAAAGGTCCTTTACCTTGATTTTGTGAAAATGCTACTCAGGAAGCAATAGATGTTTATTGAAAACTTGGAGATAACAGCACTAGTAGCATTAGACACAGAACAGTTCTGCTAAGAGCCTAATATAAGATTTTAGATACCACTTTCCATACAAAAGTATCCAAATCATATCTACTGTTACGGATTGAATTGTGTCTCTCAAAACGATGTATTAAAGTCTTAACCCCTGACACCTCTGAATGTGACCTTATTTGGAAATAGAGTCTTTGCAGAGGTAATTAAGTTAAGGTGAGGTCATCCAATAGGACTGGTGTTCTTGTAAGAAGAGGAAAACATCATATGAAGATTCTGACATAGGGAGAATACCATTTGACAACAGAGGTGGGGGTTGGAGTAGTGTAGCTGCAAGCCAAGGAACACCAAGAATTTTTAAAGATGCCAGAAGCTCGAAAAAGGCAAGGAAGGGTTCTTCTCTGTAGGTTTCAGGAACATGATCCTACCGATACCTTTGGACTTCTAGCTTCCAGGATAAATGTGACAATCCATTTATCTTGTTTTAAGTCATCCCACTTGGGATACTTTACTAGGGCAGCCCTAGCAAACTAACACACAGCCACAAGAAATTTCTCACTCACCACCTACTCCCTCCCTAAGGTCCCCAAGCCTCTCATCAAGATGCAATTCCTATCTATCCCCAAAATATTCTCTCTCCCCAACTCCCCAGTGTTCTTAGATAACTACGGATAGAGATTTCACAATTCCATTTCAGTTTGTATAATTCTGAGAAAAAAATTTTAGGGATTTTATTTCTTAAAGTTTCTAAGAGCAAAAAAAGGCATGGTTGTGTGATAACTGAGATTAAGAAAACATTGAATTCCTCCAAAATATCCCCGAGCATGCATTTGGCACATACTTTTTGTCACTTGTGCCATTTCTGTGGTAAAATCTCTTGCCAAAATTTCTAAGTTCAAAATAATATGTTTTCATATTCTAATGATATAGTCATATATACATTATTTCTATATATTTACATATGAAGTCATATATGTATAATGATGTAGTCATATATATTTGTACTCTGAAAAAAACTCAATTATTTTCAAAATCCAAGTTTTGGTATGACTTTGATTTCCTAAGTATGTGCATGCGTGTATGTATGTGTGTGTGTGTGTGTGTGTGTGTATTCAAATTGAATAGAGCTGAACCTGATTGAATTAAATCTAATTGAATCATGGAACTATGCTATGCTTTTTAGTGAAGGTTATCTATAGAATAGAAAAAAATGTAACTTTAAAAGATACTGTTTTCATCATGGGCACACGTTTATTATTAAATAATCAGCTCATCGTTGTCATGTTACTTCACCATTGTTCTTTACTAGAATCCTTCCAGCAAGCAAAAAATATATGATTTTATTCCCTGGTGATTCGTTATGTTAGGAAGTGCAATCGAAGTGATACATATTTTACAGCTGGCTCATTAGAACAAAGAAGGTCAATGTCCTTCTTGGATATTTTCTGATCTCCATTTCTGTGCAGTTCAGCTAATGTTACATAGAATTTCTGGGCCTTAAAGTACTGATTATGTCAATGTCCTGTAATCTTTAAACATGACCAGAACATAGTAGACAGTTGTGGTATTAGAAATGATATGCTCAGTTATGCAAAGAATAAATGAATGATATTTTTTTATCTCAGTATAAATTCTGACATAGCTAGGAGACCAACTTATCTTTTCAGTGTTTCAGCTCCATTTTGCTAGGCTTTTAACAGTAAATCTTTCTACAGTGTAAGCAAATATATGTAAATATGTGTATATGTAAATGTAAGTGTTGGTTACAATTCTCGTCTCCCTCTATCTCTGATCATTCACAAAAATATTTTATTTACGGGAATATGATTTCCTTAGACAAAAAAATGCCACCAGACTCATCTATAGACATAATTGTCAGTAGAAACAGTTTGTATTTTTCCCTCTCAATTTCCACTTCATATGTCCCCTCCCCTTACTCATTTATTAGTTCCCGGGCTGCTCATCACCCTTAACCTAGGTCTAAACTCTGCACATCTGTGTCTTTCTTGACCCTTTCCTCACTACTCCTCATTTTCCATGCAAAGTTTTTGTTCTCTGCTCCATTTTCTTAGGCTCCCGATTGTTTCATTCTTCACAATATTGTCAAAAAAGTTGTCATATACACTTATTTCTGCATTTCCCACTAATTCTCTAACACATGTCCAGTCTAACTTCTTTCTGATAAGTTCATCAGAATAACTCTCATGGAGGACATTGATGACCTCTATTGCCAAATACAGAGTTTCAGTTCTTATGATGGCCAAGGCCACATCCACCATCATTGACTATTCCTTCTTTTTTTTAATGTTTATTTATTGTGAGAAAAAGGGAGAGCAGGGAAGGGACAGAGAGAGCAAGTTTTGTGCCACCAGTGCAGAGCCCGATGCAGGGCTCAGACCCACAAACCATGAGATCATGACCTGAGTCAAAACCAAGAGTTGGATGCTTAACCGACTGAGCCCCCAAATGCACCAGTTGTTCCTTCTTACTTGAACAGTCCCTTCCCTTGACTTTTGTGGTCCAGCACTGCCCTGACTGAAGTGCCTCAGGATTTTTTTCTGCTGATGCTATTCTCTCTCTGTGATCTTCTCACACTCATGCCTTCTGTTACATCTAGAATTATGCATGTATGTAATGAGATGCCCCATGATGGAAGGAATATGGACTAGTCAGGCTGGTTGTGCAGAGGGAGTTAAAATTATAAAACCAAAAGTAGTAAGACTCTATCATGGTAATAAGAATGAAAATTCTATGAAATGATGACAAATAGAAAGAATATACAATGTGGAAAAAGGGTACAGACATAAAGGAAGAGAAGGAGGAGAGATTGTCACAGAGAGCCAGAATAGGAGTAGTGGAAAGGGATTTATGTTGCCTTTTCCCTCCGTCTTGCTATTTCATACAATTTTTCCAGCAGTGAGCTTTAAAATGAGAAACTTCAGGGGCGCCTGGGTGGCGCAGTCGGTTAAGCGTCCGACTTCAGCCAGGTCACGATCTCGCGGTCCCTGAGTTCGAGCCCCGCGTCAGGCTCTGGGCTGATGGCTCAGGGCCTGGAGCCTGTTTCGGATTCTGTGTCTCCCTCTCTCTCTGCCCCTCCCCCGTTCATGCTCTGTCTCTCTCTGTCCCAAAAATAAATAAAAAAACGTTGAAAAAAAATTAAAAAAAAAAATTAAAAAAAAATAAAATAAAATGAGAAACTTCAGAGACAGGGACAAATTAGGTAGACTAGGTAAGCATGGAACAGTGAGAAGTACCTAAAGGAAAGTGATATAATTTAGGATCTGCAAAACAGGAGGAGAAGAAACCAGAATAATGTGTGGCAACAGCATCTGTGATAGAAAAAGGGCATCTCTGCTGAGGTAACAATTATATATATATACAAATATATATACAAATATATATATATATATATATATACACAAATATATATATATATATATATATATATATATATATACACTTTGTTAATTAGGGTAATTCTAGCAGTTGGAACAAATGAATCTGAAAGATGTATAATGACTCGTGTACAAGAGAAATTATTTCTCACTTACATAAAGACCAAAACGAGTGTGCCTGACTAATGGACAGCTCCCTCCAAACAGGGATGTGGGCTTCTTCATGTTTTGGTTTCTCCATCTTCAGAACACAACTTCCAGGGTCCCTGTGCTCATCTGCACCAGTCCAGCAAAAAAACAAAAAACAAAAAACAAACAAACAAAAAAAAAACACAAAAAAAAAAACAAAAAAAAACACACACACACAAAAACGTAAAAGCATGGAGGATCCTGCGTGGGCAGATTTCGTGGACTAAGGGTGGAAGTGGAATACATCTGATCCACCCACATTTCAGTGAGCAAAAATCAGTTAAATGGCGGTGCCTAACTGCAAGGGCAGCTGGGAAATAGAGTCCAGCCATGTACCCAGGGGCAGAGGAAACAGGCTTATCGAATACTAGTAAGTCTCTGACACACATTGTAAATGAGAAGGCATATGCTTCCCAAAAAGTACACTTGAAGTACAATGTATTCATCAGTGGCTAGAGGTTTATTTGCAACAGAAGGGCAAGGGGCATGTTGAGATGTGGCAGTGCAGGTGAGTCCGTTTGAAATTGAGGGACCCCACATAGTTCTGTCTTAAGACTTTTGTGCACCACAGTGCGTTACGTTTGATACTTTCCCTATTATCCATCACACAGTATCAATGTATATACAGGAATATTTGGTGTGCCTTTCTATCAGTGTTTTCCCACTTCAAGCCAAAAAAAAAAAAAAAAAAGAAAAAGAAAAAGTTCTTTAACTTCTAAAAAAAAAAGATCCATCTCATTCCCCAAGGTTTCAGACTTTGCACCTCAGAGCCACATCTGTCAATGGATTAACTGAGAAACAAAGAAAACACTGGGTATTCATTAGCTCTAGAAGGAAATTACCCTGCCACTTCGGCAATTGCAAATGCCATCATTCTCCTGTGGTGATAGAAGATCATTTAAAACCAGTTTCTCACTAACTGAGATGACAATGAAAACAAGTTAGCCCTGCTGGCTAATTCGTTTTTTTTACGTGAATTTTGGACCATGAGGCATTGACCTTTCCCAGTCAACATGACTCTTACATTTTGGAAATACGTATGGGGAAAGCATACAGCTGCAGGTATGCGTGCAAATGGCATACATATATTTTTCAATGAGCAATTGGCAAGCATGGTCTGCGCAGAAAAAGTGTTGAGGAGATGTTAGTTGAGTTGATTAGGAGTTCGTACAGCACGCTATATCTTTCACTGGCTCGGAAATGGATTCCAGGCATTTACTTTTATGTATCTGTAAACGTAGTATAATTCATACACAAAGATATTTGGTACTTTTTTGTCCACATGAACTACATTCACTAAAATAAAGTTGATCTTTCTTACTTTTGAAATAGAAATAATGAAAGGAAAGAAATTCTAGAAATGAGTTCAATGACAAAGGGAAGCAAGGCTCACACATTCTAAAAACGGCATCCTTATCTTTTAATTATTCATTCCTTTAGTCAATAAATCTTTCAAGATCTCATAGAACCTTGTTAATCAAAGTGTAGTCTGCAGAGCAGCAACAGGGGCATCACTTGTAGCTTGTTAAACATGCACCATCTTAGGATCTAACTCAGCTTTCTGGAATTAGAACTGTTTTTAACAAGATCTGCAGGTGACTTATGCACATTAAAGCCTGAGAAGTACCGCATACATAACACTCTATATACAGTCTTCCACATCAACAGTCACTAGTCAGCACTAAGCAAGTAGACATAGAACCTGTAGAGAAACACTGGTCTATAGGTTTTGGACAGTCACAACTGAAGGAATGCTACTAGCATCTAGTGAGTAGAGGCCAGGGATACTATTAAATATCCACCGATGCACATGACAGCCCCCACGAAAAAGAATTGTCCTGCCTCAGATGTCACTCAAGTGCTGATGAGAAGCCAAAGGCAGGGGTTCACAAACTTTGGCAGGAGTCAGGATGACCTAGAAGGCTTGTTAGAACACAGATGGAGGGGACCATCTCCAGAGTTTCTGATTTTAGGTCTAAGGTGGAGCCTGAGAATTTGTTTTTGTCAACTTCCTAGATAATTCCGGGGCTGTCAGTCCTGAAGCCACACTTTGAGAAACACCGGTATAGAGTGACAGGAGACACTACTTGGCCCAATGCGGTCTTTTGCTCTAGCCTCCTGATGGCCCGGGAAATTCCTGGCAAGTTACCTAGAGCCCAACATGCCTTTGACAGTTATGGCCTGATGAGAAGCTGGACATCTCTTTCAAAGTGAAATCTCTTTGAGGGTTGCTGAGGGTGGGGGTGGGGTGCAGGCAGGACCGAGTCAACAGAGAAGATACAGTGCCATTGTCATTTACAGATGATACCAGATGGCAGCTAAATTCAGAGTCCAGACTGCCTGAAGGGCTTGCTAATTACAAGAGACTTCAGCTGCAGGAAACACCCTAATCACCCCAGTGGCAGCTGGGCAGCCCCAGGGAAGGCCCTATTGCCAGTAAAAATTTTTGTTTGGTATAAAGTAGTACTTGAAGGGTAAAAATGACAATTTTGATTTGAACCGCATTTAATAAAGAGGGGGAGGCAGGGGAGGGAGAGGGAAAAAGAAAACATTTATGATGGGGATGATAAGGAGTGAATAAGGGGAACAGGTAGGTTCAATTAGCTAGGAATTCGAAGAGGGAAGGGGCTGAGCAGCTAGAGCCCAGGCTGGACCCTGAGGGACCCCTGCCCCCACCATGGCCCCAGGGATCCCATACACCACACCCTGTAGGAAGGCCATGGCCAGTTTTACAGCAAAGACTTCAAGGTGGAATTTGTGGTTTCTACTTACCACCTGCTGTATGCCCTCTACTTTCTGTTCACCCTTTCAAAAAAAAGCTAGTGATTTCATACCTTCAGGAAGGAAGGAAGATGTCTTCTGCTTTGTTTAATCAGCTAACTGCCTTTCTTTGGTTGGCAACCAGCAATGAGACAATTTTGTTCTATGGGCTGCATTTAGCAAAACCCCAGGACTGTGAATGAGGGAAGAGCAGCAGGGAAGGGGAAAACTACCCGAGCAGCTGTTTCTGGGCTACACCCCAAGCCATGGGGTTTGAGCCAAGTTCACGATATTCTCCTCTGCTGGAAATTTGAACAAAATTTCCTGCAAAGTGGGAGTAAATTGGAGCAATGCATCTATAGTAAAATTGTTTACTGTCTAATATAGTGGGATACAAAGTTTTTAAATAGATTTTCTTCTTTTGAAATTTGATTTTCTAACAAAAAATAGTAGCGATGAAATGCCAAGGATGTTCACATTCCAAAACCACTTCTGACTTTATTCTGTGCCCCTCTATCGTGCCCTGAAATTTTGTGAAGAGTACAGAGAGAGGTACAATCCATTCCCAGAGAGAAAACACTAATTAATAGTCCTTCTCAAACTCACCTTTATTTATTTTTCTTCGCCAGGTCCCTTTAAGCTCATGCCCAATACAGCACAGTCCCAGCAGAGGGATGCCTGGGATCCCCTTTCCTGTCTCTGTCCCACCCACCTATTCCACCTCTCTGCAATACCACTAAGACTGTAGTCACACTTTGGGAAGGCACTGGGCACCCAGCTTCCCAGGAGCGTGGGGCAGAAGTTCCCATACAGGCCACCTCGCTCGAAGGCACCCATCTTTCAGATTCTTCACAACTGTGATGCTATCAGTCAAACTAAACTTTCCTATGTTAATGGAGCAGTGAGCTCATAGCTCATTGTCATAAAAGTCCCCTTTCTTATTAGCATGAAGGACGATTTCCTGTCCACAACATAAGAAGCTTGGAAGTCACCACTCTGTGCTAACAAGTCAAAAGGCTGAACAAACTGAAAAATTATTCCTCTTAGATCTGTAAATGAAGGGAGGTCACCGGACAGGCCGCTGGCCCCAAAATTGGAGCAACCAATTTTGTTGTGTTCAATTTTGTTGAGCAACCAATATTCTGTTGTGAAGACAGAGAATCACAACTTACTGGAATAGAATCCCATGGGCTGAAACCTCCCTGAAAATCAGGGCAAAAATATTAGCATGAAGACATGCAGTAGAGGAAAAGGAGCACCACCCCCAGGCCACTGGCCTTTTATTCAGCGATGCATCGCTATTCTACTTCCTGCCCTCTTTCCCCAGCCCTGATGTACCCCTGGTGTTTTACTGTGGCTACTAAAACTTTGATTTTATAATCTTTGAATTAAAGGGCATTCTTTACACACATGAGAAAGGGGGTTTAAACTCGTTTTTCCTATATAAGTCATTCCTAAACTTAGGCTCATTTCTTATGAGCAAACTTTCTTCACCTAGAAGCTAGAAGTTGGTCACTGACTGATGAATAAAATAGCATCAAATTCTCCCATCAAGCTCTTGCTATAAAACTCCAGGAATATCACTATTCAGTGTGCCACCAAACCCCATGTTCTTGTATTGTTTCCCCTAAAAACCATATCATGGGCACAGAAAAAGCTTCTACCTCCTTTATGGGCATGTGTGCATTGGGGGTACGTCAAAGCAACTGGAAAAACAGCAAGGGCCGAGTTGCAGCTGCTACCAAACCCAGGCATCCTTGTATTGTTAATATTTGGCTAATAAAAACACAAAGCTCACAGTTATGTGTAGTATTCCAGCATGAACACATCACACACATATCAACCTAACAAACTTGAGCTTCATTTTTAATGGACAGAGTGTAGATTTTGTAAAGACAATAAAGGGTAACTTCTAAATGCTGCCACATATCCTATGTAGCTAAACAAAAGGATTGGGATAAGATGCAGCCAATAATGTTTCAAATTTTAGGCTATATTTTTCAAGTAAGAGATCTAGAAGTAAGATCTTACCCTGTCTCAAAGGTTTGGATACACTGGAAATTCTCCATTCCCTTTGCTGAAGATGACCATCACTTGCAGAGGTTTAATGACTCCTGGCTCTAGAACTTACATATTTAAATGTTGTATTATGAATCCGTCACTGTGTATTTCCATTGTCTCCCCACCAACCACTCCATGCAACCTCCCTCTAGTTAGGGGGAAGAACGCATTAAGTTTTGCTTAGTTTGAGAGAGACAGGGAAGGCAGGTAGTGCATCTGAACAAGCAAAAGGAATCATTAATGATGCTCAGCCAAGGTTAGAGTGCTGAGAATTTATAGTAGTTAAATAATGTTCAAGCATATGGAAATGTATTTTTTTTTAAGAACAAAATGTATACATTATTTTGTAGTGGCTCAAAAAGTTTTGTTCTAGTCATTCCCTTGGAATGGAAAATTTTTACCAGACTAATAGGTATAATGTATTTCTGTGAAAGAGAAACATCTTTTATTAAGTAAGAAGGATCTACTGGAAGCACTGATGTCTCAATATTAATCAGTTAACCATTTGAAACTGTTTAAAAATTCTAAACAGCAGCTTGGTGCATAACAGAGATGAAAAATATTTTCATAAGGCAAAGTGGGATAAAACACTGGCTCAGTATGCTAATTTTCCCCAGAGGCTTAATTTTCTTATTCTTCTGAATCCAAATCTTTGTTATAGTGCATATCTCTGGGTGTATTTGGTGTTTGAATCTTTATGGCTGAGCATAATTGACCCTTAAAAATAGAGTAATTTTCTACCTCACACACACATAGGCACACTGTCAATTCTATAGCAAAAAAAAAATGAGAAGTGTTACCAAAAGCCTTTATATTACCAATTAAAATCTTAACGGGAAAAGATAAGAGAGGAAAAATATATTTTAAATTCAAATCATCCAATCATCCATTTCTTACTAAGATTCCCCTACAGTCCCTCAAGGACCTCTTCCAGCCTTCCTATGCTTCTGCCAAGGTATGTCAGCCTCATTTCTTTTTCTCTTGGTTTTGATTTAACTAATTTCTTCTTTGACTCAACCTCAAGCCCTGGGTAATGCGTAATTTTCATTGGCTTTGGAGGGCACCAAGCAGGGAGCAGACAGAAAAGAGAGGACTGAATGAGTTCCTGAAGTCAGGTTCCTACATGAAGAGTGTGACCCCCACAGCTTCAAGCCACTGTTGTCTGAATTCCAAACCCATTCCGCCTCTTCCATTGGCTTCTAATCTGCTGGTTTTCACAGATACATTAATTGTGAGGGTGTCGGTTTTCAAGAGCTGGAGATAGAGGGATGGCAATAGGTCATGGTAAAATACCAAAAAGTTTACTGTTCTTTCTGATACTCAGTCATTTTTCTCGAATAATTGCTGCTTACGTTGTTGCAAATCTTTGGTTAATTTTCAGAGTTCTGAAAAAGTTTTCATAAAAAAGAAAAGAAGACTTCCAGGAGCTACTTTCAGTAAATTTGCTCATTTCTGTTTTGTTCATTTAGTCTTAGTTTCTAATGTGAGTTTATTGTTAAGAATTGTGATCTTATCTCTGCTGATTAAGCAGAAAAGATATTTCCCCATTCCAGTTGGGTAGTCATTGGCTCACACCTGATTATGTGCTGTGGTGATAGCCTGTGGAAAATTCCAGAAGCAAGGAAGGACAGATGTGCAATGGGCACCGAGGGAAAGTAGACAGGGCAAGCCAGGAGAGTTAGTGTCTGTCTGTGCTGGTCTGTCCTCCATACTGTTATGAGAGAAATAATCTGTAACATTCCTAGAAATAAGATTGAATTTTTTTTCTCACAGTGGATATGAACTTCAATTCTACAGCAGCCATGCAGTCATTTTTTCTTTTTCTTTCTTTTCTTTCTTTCTTTTTCTTTCTTTCTTTCTTTCTTTCTTTCTTTCTTTCTTTCTCTCTTTCTCCTTTCTTTCTTTCACTCTTTCTTTCTTTCTCTATTTCTCTTTTCTTTCCCTTTCTTTCTTTCTTTCTTTCTTTCTTTCTTTCTTTCTTTCCAGAATCTAAAATTAAAAAAACTGTGGGAGGAAATCTGGTTTTAGTTTCTGTGAAAGTTACCTATTTTACCTAAAATGTAAAACCTCACGTTTTCGTAGTGGACACAGACTTTTTGAAGAATTTGCACACAGGCAAATAAAAACAACAGTATGAGTCAGTACAGAAAAGTAAGAATGATATAAGGTCAGAGGTTAGAAAGTTATTTTTAATCTGTTTATTAATCATTTTACATCAGGCCAATCTTTGCTAGGTGCTTAGGATAGGAGGCTAAAAATGCCATACTTTGTGTTTAAGAAATTCACAGCATAGCAGGAAAGAAAAATGCATAAACAAACAATTATAATATATTATAAATAGCACTAATAGCAGTGAAGCAAGCCTCTAGGGCAACACAGGAAACAAGGAGGTAGGAGGTGCTCAGCTTGTAGGCTTAGAGATGAGAACTCCTCACAGAGATGAGCTTCCTTTCTCCGTTCGGAGGCCAGCTTCCTCTACGTGGATCTGCCCCTGACACACAGGGTGGGATTTCTGCCAAGTCCCATAGGGTGTCTCTTTGAACCTATCACTGTAAAGAGCCTCCTGAGGGGAGCAGGCACTTCCTCTTCAAGGAGGAAATTGGCATTATAAGTTCAAATCCGAGTAAGGTATTCATTTAGTATATTACCACCACCTTATCTACCCTACTTCTGAGCCAGTCCTGGACATGTCCATTCCAGAAATATTTGGGTAACCAGTCATACACTTTCTTTGGAGAGGGAGAGAAGGCATGCCACTTCTGAAAGAAGATGTACAAGAATGTGACCCCGCCCCCGTGTGTGTTCCTTCCTCCAAGCCAGCTATCAGTTTTCCAAAATAAAATATCAGGCCATTTGGCATCATAAAGATTACGGTATTTTTTTTTTTTTACTTTGACCCCATCCTGATACAGTTGTCTCCCTTGGCCTTTGACAAATATTTTGAAAATGATGTGAGTATAACATGTTTTTGCAATATTGAGTCATAAGATTATTTTATTCATATTAGCATCTTTTTTAAGGAGAACTTTAGTTCATGCATACTGCAGGAATCTGCATAGTTCCAACATAAGCCTCTGTAAAGTTTGTGTTTTATTCTTGACCCCATAATCTCATCACCATATTAAAATGTTACACCCACAGTGTCTGTATCCCATGGTAACGCTAGGTCTCTCTTGTTTGGTGTGAAAGAGTACCCTGTTATAAGGAATTGTGCATTTGCCTAAAGAGTCTACCCCTGAGAGTGCAGGGCATGGTATACAAAAAGACAACAGAAGCCACGTTTATAACAGTGGGGCCCCTTTTTCAGGGGTATGGAGACAACTGTAGTAAAGTGATCACAATTTTCTCCTGTAGCTGTAGAACTTGTTAAAAATATCCTCTCTTTCTTCCAGATGTAATAAAGTTGGAAGAGAATGCCAGGCTTTCTCTTCCATTTCCCTCTCAGTAGAGAGGGTAGGGTTACACTGAGAAATAGGGGTAACTTGAAGGTGGTTTGGCGTTCCCGGGTGAGGCACTGGAGAGAAAACAGTAGCTGAAGCTTGCCTTGGCCCAGAGTGTGGAAGGCTAGGAGGGGCAAGGCCAGGCAAACCAGCAGACACACAAAGGGACTGGGAACAGTGTGAGGGAAACTAGACAAGTAGATCAGGACACAGTTCCACAGATCCTTGGATAGCCGAGATATTTAATTCTTCACTGGCTGTTTTTTCCAAGTCTGCCATATGTAATGGTGCAAGTGTCCCGTGACCCCAGGCAATCAGCCATGCCTGTGAGGAGAGAGCAGTCTCCCTACCTTGCTGCTAATCCAGTCCCCATCAACAGAGGACCTAGTATTTCTTTCTTGGAGGCTTTAGCTTCAGAAAAACAATATTCTTTCCTGCACTTTTCTTGGAAGAGTGCATTAGTGTTTTTTTTTTCTCTCAGGCTACAAAATATGACTGTTTAAGGTACCCAAAATGTATTTATTGAAAGACTTTAGGAAAACTCACAAGTTTAGAAAGGAAGTTGGAGAACTAGGCTCTAAAAATACCAGAAACCAGGAAAGCCTCAGATGTCTCATTAGCGCGAATTAGGTGTCAGTATCTTCAAGGCTCCCCCATGGCAATGAATGTGCTCCAAATGCTTTTGTTCTGTTTAGTTTATGTGTCTTTGCTTCACCCCACTCAGAGTTTGGAGTCCTGGAAAAGAAAATGTGGGCAGCCCCAGTTGAATGGGGAGACTCATCCCTGCCTGAGGGAGGCAGGTGGCTTTTTCAAATAATCCCACCATGCCCACGCACAATGGACTTCCCTAATGGAAGTCACTACTAAAATAAGAAGGAATAGAAGCTAGCAGACAAAATATGCACTATTAAGACTGATAGCAACACTCTCTCCTGTTTGCTGACTTAAATTGAATTACTCTTCTAACAGAGGAATTTTCTGGTAAAATTGGCCTTAAGTAAGGGCAGTGGAAAATCAAGAATGTAGTAGTAAAAACCAGGGCCAGCAGAGTTCATAAAATGTAAGAAGTAAATGTCAGGGTAAGTGAATTAGCCTGGAAACCCAGGGCAATGGGTCAAGCCAATCATTGAAGATACAACCTAAGACAAAAGAAGCTGAGAGAATGGAGTAGCATATAAGAGACAAGTACACTCATGTTTGTGACTGACTCTGGGGTCCCCAGAGAAGAAAAGGTGACATGAGCTAAGGAAGGTGATAATTTGGATGGTGAGAGACTTTGAGTTGGAAATAAAAGCACATCTCTACAGATAAGTAAATGGAAGAAAAGAGTAACTCTCTTATAATAGTATCCCAATTAATAAAAATAGATGAGTAATTGGAAGTAGAAAACCATCGTTTATCAAATACCATTGACCAATCATTGTTGCAGGTAAGAATCCTCTTTGCTGACTTCAGCCAGGTCACGATCTCACGGTCCGTGAGTTCGAGCCCCACGTCAGGCTCTGGGCTGATGGCTCTGCCTGTTTCCGATTCTGTGTCTCCCTCTGTCTCTGCCCCTCCCCCATTCATGCTCTGTCTCTCTCTGTCCCAAAAATAAATAAACGTTGCAAAAAAAAAAAAAAAGAATCCTCTTTGGATGTTAAAATTAGACACCAAAAGCACAATGACAAACAGAATATCTGTAGCTTTATATTATCATCCCACAAGGTACATCAATTACAAAAGGAAAATTGTAACTTTACAAGGGAGAAGCCTGGCAGGTGCCACCTCAACCAAGTGATTGAACTTAATATCAACAGTAATAACAAATACCAAATTCATGTACCTTCCAGTGTGATGCATTAGTAAGGCCACATCTTCACTATTGTGACATTCTTGCCAAGAATGCATAACTTCAATTCTAGCCAAATTCTACAAAATAGCTTCTAGTAATCTTCAGATTTGTCCAGTCCCTGAAACAGAAAGAAAAAGAGTCCCTGAAGTCACCAGATTGGAGTCGAAGGTGGCATGCCACATAAATGCAATGTGAGACCCTGGGTGGGATCTTAAACCATGGAAAAGACACCAGTGGGACAGTCGGCAAAATTCAAATGAGGTCTGTAGATTGGTCGATGGCATTGTATCAGTATTAAATTACTGGATCAGATAACTGTACTCTCTATAAGATGTTAACATTTCGGGGGAGATGTATGAGGACTATGGTAATATTTTTGTAACTTTTTTGTAAGTCTAAAATAATTCAAAATAAAAAGTTTTCAGACTGGAAAGAAACAAAAAGAGAAAGAAGAGTGCTATTGACATGCTAGCACATGTTGTCAATACCACAGCTCTCCATATCTGGGTACCTTAACTGACTGTGCAGGGCTTCATCCACGGCTACACCTGCTGTTTGTTTCCCCAAAGCTCATACATTGAAATCCTACCACTCAATGTGATGGTATTTGAATGTGTGGCCTTTGGAAGGTGATGAGGTCATGAGGGTTGAGCTCTCATGAATTGAGGTTAGAGCCTTTATGAAAAAGAACTTGGGATGTTCTTCTACCCCTTCCACTATGTGAGGACACGGCATGAAGACTACCATCTACAAACCAGTAAGTGTATTCTCACCAGACACCAAATCTGCTGGCACCTTGACCTTGGACTTTCCAGCCTCCAGAACCATGAGAAATAAGTGTTCATTGTTTAAGCCACCTAGTCTATGGTATTTTTGTTATAGCAGCCCAAACAGACTAAGACACTTGTTACGACAAATAGTCATTCATTATAAGCTTCAGTTTTTAATTGAAACAGCAATTAACCGAAGAAATTGTTACTTTTTTTTGTAAAAAGAAGCCCATTTAAAGTTTTTAAGTTGGAATGTTATTATTTTTTAATTTTGCTTTATCTTGTGACTATGAATGAGGCTTTTTACCACATTATTTTATGTGTTACTACTCTTATTTCTCTAATTAATGCCCAATTCTAATCTCTCTACATAGGCAGAATCAAAGTACATAAACACATGGTATGAAAAATGGATTTCTGCCTAAGAAACCAAGTTTGTTTTCATTAATTTCCATTATACATAATGTACATGTGTCCCTGTAGAATGAAATTTAGCTATGCCATGCACAGTTGGAGAGTTTTGATGAGACTTAGGGCCATGGATTGACACAATAAAGCTTCCTTGGTTTCCAGTACCTTTCCAGTGGACAACTACAGAGTCATAAGTAAACGGGGCAGTGATCGGTATCTCAAGCCCTTCTATACATGGGTTGTCCCTGTGCAATTTGAATGTCTACTGTGTTTCTTTATGAAATACCACCAAATACCACCCTCAGAGCCACTATCAAAATATTGTTGGTTATATAAGATTCCAAAGTCAAGAGATATGTGTTTTTTTATTTTTTCATTTCAATTCCAGTATAGTTAATGTGCAGTGCTATATTAGTTTCAGGTGTACAATATAGTGACTCAACAGCTGTATACATTACTCAGTGCTCACCGTGATAAATGTACTCTTAATCCCCGTCACCTATGTCATCCACCGCCCCCCCACCTGCCTTCTGGTAACCATCAGTTTACTCTCTATAATTAAGAGTCTGTTTTTTGGTTTGTGTTTTTTTTCCTTGCTCATTTCTTTCTTAAATTCCAGATATGAGTGAAATCATACGGTATTAGTCTTTCTCTGACTTATTTCACTTAGCATTATATTCCCTAGCTTTATCCATGTTGTTGCAAATGGCAAGATTTCATTATTTTTTATGGCTGAATAATATTCCATGATATATATTTGTATATATACCACATCTTCCTTATCCATTCATCTGTTGATGGCATTAGGCTGTTTCCATAATTTGGCTATTAAAAATGATGCGGTGGATGGGGCACCTGGGTGGCGCAGTCGGTTAAGCGTCCGACTTCAGCCAGGTCACGATCTCACGGTCCGTGAGTTCGAGCCCCGCGTCAGGCTCTGGGCTGATGGCTCAGAGCCTGGAGCCTGTTTCCGATTCTGTGTCTCCCTCTCTCTCTGCCCCTCCCCCGTTCATGCTCTGTCTCTCTCTGTCCCAAAAATAAATAAACGTTGAAAAAAAAAATTTAAAAATGATGCGGTGGAGCACCAGGGTGGCTCAGTCAGTTAAGCATCCGACTTTGGCTCAGGTCATGATCTCGTGGTTCATGAGTTTGAGACCCGTGTCGGGCTCTGCACTGACAGCTCAAAACCTGGAGCCTGCTTCAGATTCTGTGTCTCCCTCTCTCCCTCTGCCCCACCCACCCCCACTCAAGCGCTCTCTCTCTCTCTCTCTCTCTCAAAAATAAATAAACATTAAAAAAAAAAAAAAGAATAGTGCTGCAATAAACATAGGGGAGCATATATCCTTTGGAGTTAGTGCTTTTGTATTCTTTGGGTAAACTCCCAGTAGTGCGATTACTGGATCATAGGGTCATTCTGTTTTTCATTTTTTGAGGAAACTCCGTACTATTTTTCACAGTGGCTGCACCAGTTTGCGTTTCCACCAACAGTGCATGAGAGTTCCTTTTTCTCCACATCTTCACCAACACTTGTTTCTTGTGTGTGTGTTTTTTTAAGCCATTCTGACAGGTGTGAGGTGGTATCTCATTGTAGTTTTGATTTGTATTTCCCTGATAATGAGTGATGTTGAACATCTTTTCAAATGTGTTGGCCCTCTGTGTGTCTTTTTGGAATGATTCCTTAATGCCCAAGAATACAATGAAAGGCTTTCATTTAATATGTGTCACAAATTTGCGTAGAATTTTTTTTCAATAATCTTTTGAATTTATTTTAAGATTTTGATGAGTTTCTTGTTTCTCAATGATTAAACATGAATAGGGGCACCTAGGTGGCTCAATTGCTTAAGCAGCCGACCTCAGCTCAGGTCATGATCTCACAGTTTGTGGGTTCAAGCCCCGCATCAGGTTCTGTGCTGACAGCTCAGAGCCTGGAGCCTGCTTCAGATTCTGTGTCTCCCTCTCTCTCTCTGCCCCTGCCCCACTTGTGTTCTGTCTCTCTCAAAAATACATAAAAGTAAAAAAAAAAAAAAAAGATTGAATAGAACCTCAAATGGGGATAAAAGCTAATGATCCATGTGGACTGGTAGAAATTAGATGAGAATCAGGGATTTAAAAACTAATGCCCAAAGCAACAAAATATTTTCCCTAATGCAAATAATGTTTGCATATTAGGACCTTTCAGGTAGCAGATACAAAGCCACCCTCAGATTACCTCAAGTGGTAGAGTTTTATTATAAAGGACACATAGGAAGTAAGAGAGATTAGGAACAGCTGCATAGCCAGGCTTCCAAGAGACTAGAATAACTTTCAGAATCCTTCCACAATAACAAAGTTGGGCCTTGTGGAGAAAGGAAATGCTGTTCAGTACACAACATGAGTGTGGAGACCTTGCTATCATTTGATGCCCCCAGCCACAGAAAGGCTTCCTTTATGCACTGCTCAGCATGGTTATTTAGCTACTCTGTGTAGCTACTTCCTGTGCTCTGGCTGCTCGTAATGAAATATTCTCTGCTCTGCAGTCTGCCACACAATTCTTGCTTGTTCACAACATCTGCTGCCTCATAATTTCTAGTGGGTTATCACTTCTTGCTACCTTCTCTCTGTATCAAGTTCCATCTCTGCCTCACTCATGTGTTTGTTACCCTCTGTATGGATTTTGTATTTAAAACCCTCTAGAAGAGAGGATCGTAGCAGATTTGCTACTGAAGTTAGGGGTCCAGCTCTCATGGTAGACCCCCCCACTAGTCTATAAGTGCTTGGGTTGTAGCTGACATTCATTCCAAGTCTAATTCAAAAATGCCAGTATTTCCAGGTCTGTTGGCTCAAAGTATAGTTTCTATATGCCCTATGTGTAGAAATCCCTAAGAAGGAGATAGTAGGCATACAAAGTCTCTATGGATTCTCAGAAAACAGCTATAAGCACTTTGTGTTGCCTATCCATGCAGCTCTTTGTGCCTCCTTGAATCCAATAAGAAAAAAAATAGCTTTAAGTTTTCATGCATAAAGTTGGTTCTATTATTGGGATCATCAGTGGGATATGAGACTGCCAGATAGGATCTAAATCACCATCAATCATCACTAAACAAAGCAGAGTTAACTGGCTTATGGAGCCATAGAACATTTTCTGCTGCTCCCATCAGCTCTGTGTGCTAACCAGCGCGGCTGACCAGCCCACTGGTTATAACACATAAACACACCCTCACACCCAAGCACAGCCATGACTAGCAAAGTGCGTCTGTGATGAATGAGATTCAATCAGCTTTCTGGCCTTCCAGGCTCAAGATAACATTTCTGCTATTGATAGTATCAATTTATAATTTAATTTCAGGTCCTAGCTCTTAAGAGATAAGGCTGTTTGCAGAGCTAAAATCTAATCCACTAGAAAGTATTGGACAGAGTTCCATAAATTCTGATGACCACAAGATAGCCTGATTTCCTTAAAACTCCACTAGAATATATTTTATAAACCTGAATTTCTAAAACAAGTAATAATGAAAATGGTGACACCACATTTAATAGCGGTTTATCCATTTATCCAGATGCATGAACTCGCTGATCAGCCAGAGTGTACTCTTTTCAAGAAAAGAAAAAGACAAAAATTCACTCGTGGTCTTGAGAAAAGCACAGTCAAAACATGGCTTCCTCTGAAGGCGGTCAGTGAAAATCGATCCCGTATCTTTATTAGTTTAGGGTTTGCTTTTTCCTGAAGAAAGCAGCACATGCTTGTAGTGAACATCGCAGACAATACATGATAAGCAGAGGTCATTAGGACTAGCTCCATATCTGGCTTCTTCTTTGAGGGTCTGCTTTCTGTACCTTGTTTAAGAAGATCCGCCGCTGTCAGCCCTGCCACCTTCAGGTCTCCTTGACTGCGGGCACCTCCTCGCAGCTCCCGGATTGATGTAGGCGTAGACCAAGTTATCAGGCAGCACCTGACCCATCCGAGGAGGATAATTTTATTGCATGTCTGTTTAGCCTCTGTCTTGTGCTCTCTTGAAGGCATCAATTCTCTCAGGTGAAGAACACAAATAAAATTTAGAAATGCTCCCTCCGGCTAAGTGGTTAGGAATCCTGCCAAGATTTCTCTGAATGAAGTCACTCTCTGCATAATCTCGCCCTGCTCTGGCCATCTCCCACCACCGCCTGCTGCCCTTTGATTAGAGGAGAAATAAAGGCGATGTAGAGTCACTCAGGGGTTTGATTGCCAGTCATTTTATTCTCTTCTCCAGTTTCTGCTTTGTAGGATAATCCTGAGATGATCACTTGTTCTTCCCTTTCTTTTGCCGTTTTTCACACGCACATGTGTGCGCGCTAGTGTGTGTAGGAAATCTACGAATGAACAAGCCGCCATAAACAATAAGCATTCGCTCTGTCATTTTTCTTTTTTTACTGCACCACACCCTCCTCCTTTCCTAACAAAGAACTTTTGAGAAACTGCCTTTCTCGTCCTTAGCGCAGAGCAAAATCAGTGAATAAAAATTATAGGGTGGGTTAGCCAGTTTCTCCACTAAACTGCAAATTCTTTAGCGCTGTTGCCCTAGGATGCTGCCTGCACTCTTTCCTTATCCTAAGCTTCTTCCCCCAAAGTATAAACAGTAGTGAGTCAGTTCATCATGATGATCATAGCTGTAGAATGTAGCCCTTGAGAGCCGGCCTTCATTCTCCCTTCTCAGGCCAAACTTCATCTACGTCAATCTGAAAGCATTGTATTTAAATATAATACAAATGTAAGTTCCTCACGCAATACATTTCTTCTTCTCTGAAAAACTGGTTTAGGATTGATAAAAAAAAAAATATTCACACTTTAAATGTAAATACTTCACACATAAGTTATAAGTGTAAACAAATAGCCATCATTAATCACAAACAAAAAACACCCACCAGAGTGATGGGAAATGAAAAGAACAAATATTTTGCTAAGCCTGAATCTTGACTATTCTTTTAAAATGCAGATTCCTTTTGGCCAGACTGCCAAACACTTTTGGGAATATCATTGTACTGCCATCCACAAAAATTGACATCTGATCCTGGTTTTAGCTTTTCTCAGAGTGAGTTCTTGGGCAGTTTATTCTTCCTCTTTTTCTATTCCGTTAAATGAGAAGATCGGTTAAAAAGATCTCTAAAGTGCTTCCCTGCTTTCGTATTTCATCGGCATCGGGGTTAGAACACTCCACTCCCTCCTCTTATGTATCATATGGAAGAACTTCCAAAAAAGAAAAAAAAAAAATCATTCCAGGCCTCATCCTCACATCTAGCTAATGAGATTAGAAGCTTATCCCTCTTGGGCATTAACTAGACCCCAGGCATACTTTCTCTATTCCTCTGTGCCTTAGATTGTCTAGGGCAGACCTTTTCTGGAAAAGTGGACGGCTTTCTAGGCACAGAATATGGCTGGGTGAGTAAATTTAATCCTGAGGTAAGGCGTGAGCATATCTCAAGCCACATTGTACGGAGATCTTGGTACGTAATGGAGTAGGTAACTTTATGCTCATTTGCCTGACTCTTGTGGTTACCTCTGCATTGCTTCTAAACTTGCATGGATAGAAAAGAACCCCTGAAAAATCTCAGAGGAACAAGGGCTTGATGGGAACAACTAGAATTAAGGAAAGAAGGAAGGGATAGTGAGAAACAGGAGGGGAAGGAGGGAAGGAAGGGGCAGAGAAAGAGGGAAAGTTGAAAACTATTTGTTGAATGGGTGAATAAACTGATGGACACATAAATGAATGCCTGTTAGTATTTGTTAACAGAACAGTGTTATATAGGTGCAGATATAAATTCAACAATCTAACATTTACTGGATTGCTTTGTGTGAGTGTATATGTGTGTTTTATATTTTGTATCTGTGTGTGAATGTATTTTATTCTGAGTAATTCCATACACAAAGTACATTTCCAGGTTACAATGTGCATCTGTACATCAAGGAGTACTTTCAGTTCTTTGTATGCACAGTAAACCCTAGACTGCAAACTGGTGGAGAATAGTAAACCCAGTCCTTTTGGTTTTCTTGTGCTTAAGATCTAGCTTAGCGTTTACTTTTACTTGCTTAAAATAAACATGAAGTTGGTCTGGAGCAATATCCCTATGCCTCTCCTAACTGAATGTTTGCTGGAAGCAGAAAGTTGATTGTTCTGAACTCTGAATACTAACTCAAAGGGAATCTTGACAGGACACTTTGGAAAGAAACTCAAGATCAATTGTGTTCGCTTATGAACATAAATCATTCAATGACTAAAATCACAAATACTATTTTAATATTAGCTTTATGTTTCAAATTAAAATGTCTTCCTTTTTTTAATTTTTTTTTTTATTTTTGAGAGAGACAAAGACAGAGCTTAAGCCAGGGAGGGGCAAAGAGAAGGAGACACAGAATCTGAAGCAGGCTCCAGACTCTGAGTGAGCTGTTAGCACAGAGACCTACGTGGGACGCGAACCCACGAGCCATGAGATCATGACCTGACCTGAAGTCAGACACTTAACCAACTGAGCCACTCAGGCACCCCTAAAATGTCTTCTTAAAAATGGAAATTATGTTACACATTGTTGGCAGGAGTATAAATTGATACAACTTTTTCTTAGAATAATTTAGCAAGATTTATCATAAGCTTCAAAACTAACCATTAACTTTTACCTACAAACATCACTGTTACAATTTATTTTAAGGAAATAATCACGACTGTGCATAAAAATTATGTACAAAAGTGTTTCAGTAGATATTGCTTATAATGGCAAAATTTTAGAACCTTTCTAAATGTCCAACAATAGGTTTTTTTAATAGCAAATTTATATTTTAGAACACTATATCCTATAAAATCACAGAGCAAAAAGCATAATATATTCTTTTTTAAGCATGGTATATTCTTAAGTTTATAGTGTATAGTATTACTGAAGGGCTTAACTTTTTAAAATAAGCACGTTTATCTATTCATAAGCTCGAAGATGCCAACATGTTCTTCTCTGGGGAGTTGGTTTGTATGTGTTGGGAGAGAGGTTTCCATGGGTCTCTCACGTTTCTGCTTATTTTGCAAGAAGAGGCCCTGACTTCTCCTTCTTCCAGACTATCTTTCCAAGAATGTATTGTGAATAGCCTTGGAAGGTGGAAACAGTGTCTCTCTGGAGCAAAAAGTACATTGATTTACTACCCAGTTTAATAAAGATAATCTCTCCTTCTGAGACAAAGTTCCGGTAGGCTATTCCCCATACGAGAAGACTTGTTCAGTGTTCCTCTCCTGTCCCAGAACCCACTTGTGTAGACAAGTGCCATTAGGCCCTCTTTGTGTCACCCTGTGAAAATTAGGGCTCAGGAACTGGTTCCAAGCGTGCTGATCCTCTGTTGCCATTGTGCACTGTTCGTTATCTCAGACCTGGGATTCTTATGTCTTCTACCAACATCTATAAAACTATAACAGCCCAGCTTTACAGCTTGTGGCTCCTGATAATGTATATTTGTGTATTTTTTATTTGTGATTTATTTTATATATTTCTATCTTACTATAATAACTATGGATAACTTTTATAACCACATGCTTAATGTCGTGTTTTAAAAGAATTTGAAAGCCAGCCTCAGTGTCACAAAAATATGCCAACAGTGGTATCAGAAGATGCTGGTCTCTCTACCATGGCAGAAGGCCTGGGGGTGAGGCGGCGAAAGGTACTTTGTCTGTTGGTAAACGTGGACCTTCCTGCATCTCTTTTCACATGTCGAGAGCCCTGCAGAGCTCTGCTTTCAACTTCGCGCCTGTTGAAATCTCGGGCAATCCCCTGACGATTCTTTATGTGGTTCGTGGGGCAAGGAACAGTCCCAACAAAATAACCAGGTCTCTTGGAAAAATGTCAGCTGCAGTGTCTGACAGGGAACAGGTGTTTAGTGCATAGGATTCAGAGTCAAGAGCCTGCTGCCTTTAAATGTAACTGTCAAGTGATCAGCGTCCGCTGGCAAATGGCACTGGGAACAGAGCCTTTCTTTATAGAACAGATGAGACTTTATAGTTGCTGGAGGTTATAAATGTTTGTGAATATGGCTGTGCGTACATATGTTCTCTCTTCGACATCCATTGGAATGTAGAAGTAAAGTGCTTATGAAAATGTTTTTATCTGGTGGTAGTTTCTATAATTTGAAATGAGATGAAAAGAATGGAGTGTAATTATCTAAAGATTTCTTTGGTGTGTATCTCCACTGTACCTTGGAATTCAGAGATGGTGGTTTAAGACAAAGAAAACAAAGGAAAGGAAGGGAGTTTCTTCCCTTGCCTCTAAACCATTGTATTATATTCTGAGGAACAGAAAGGGGAGGGCTGAGTCCATGTCTGATTGATTTCAGGGAATGCGGACTCAGAATAATTAAGTTGGGGCTTTCTTTCATTCCTAAAAGAATTTTAAAGTAACTATTGCTATGTAAATCCAACCTGTAAGACGTCCCTTTAGGTAAACGTTGACTCCCAACAATTAAAAAAGTTAATCCATTATAAGTGAGTACAAATACACCTAATCCAGTTCCCTACCATGCAGTTGCCTCCCATTACTCTTCTAAGTTTAGAGTGGATTTCTGAATTGGGCTCTGACCCCCAGTTTGTTTTATTTTTGTTTTCCTCCTGGCACCCTGGAGTCACCTAAGTTTCTTTATGATGTAATGGCAGCAGCTCTTCGTTCTTTCTACCAACATTCATTCCCGCTCCACCTTAGTAACAGAACTCTAGTTTTGTTCAGTTTATCTGTGGGTCCCTATAGTCTCCAGGGTTTTTAGCAAGTAAATGTGGCCATGTGACTACTTTCTGGTCAGTGAGAAGAGGAAGTTTCTGAGAAGTGTCTTTAAATTAAAAATTCTCCCCTTCCTCCTCCTCTTCCCCTTCTTCTTCCTCCTCCTCCTCCTTCCTTCTTTATCTTTCTCTCTCTCTCTCTTTCTCTCTCTCTTATTCTCTCTCTCTCTCCCTTTTCTTCTACCCCAATGATGTGGATGGAATTCCTACAGCAACCTGACACAGTGCAGTTATCTTGCAGATGGAAATCAAGGAGAAAAGAAAGATAGAAGGATTTTGGGTCTTCAATGATTTTGTGCTTTCTCCAGACTACGTCCTCTGAACTTTGTTCTTATTTATATCAAAGAATAAATGCTGTATGTAAAGCTGGCTTAAAAACTCTACTGAGCAACCTGATTCTAGCTGATACAGATCAGCTGCCCTCAGATTAGACTTTTTCACATACTCTTTTTGGAGAATGTCTAACATGGATTAGAAATTTTCACATTTTTGAAAGAGATGAGGGGCGCCTGGGTGGCGCAGTCGGTTAAGCGTCCGACTTCAGCCAGGTCACGATCTCGTGGTCCGGGAGTTCGAGCCCCACGTCAGGCTCTGGGCTGATGGCTCAGAGCCTGGAGCCTGTTTCCGATTCTATGTCTCCCTCTCTCTCTGCCCCTCCCCCGTTCATGCTCTGTCTCTCTCTGTCCCAAAAATAAATAAACGTTGAAAAAAAAAATTAAAAAAAAAAAAGAGATGAACAAATGATGTAAGAAATAGAAAAAAACAAACACAAATCATCTGAGCCCTGAATTAGCGGAGAGGATTAGTTTGTTTTCAAATAATGAAATTAAAAGAGATTCTACATTGTTCCATATTGGAACTAATGGGTAAATGTATGTAAAGCGATTTTCTTCAATATTTCATTCATTGTTATTCAGCCATGAAAGAAAGAAAGAAAGAAAGAAAGAAAGAAAGAAAGAAAGAAAGAAAGAAAGAAATCTTGCCATCTGTAACAACATTGATGGACCTTGAGGGCATTATAAGTAAAATAAGTCAGACAGAGAAAGAAAAATATTGTATGATCTCACTTATATGAGGAACCTAGAAAAACTGAACTCACAGATACAGAGAACAGATTGGTGGTTGCCAGAGGTGGGGAATAGGGGCTGGGGTAAATGGGTGAGGTGGTCAAAAAGTATGAACTTCCAGTAATAAGATAAGTAAGTTCCAGAGATATAATGTACAGCATGGCAACTATGGTTAATAATACTGTATTGTGTATTTGAAAATTGCTATGAGAGGATATCTTAAAAGTTCTGAACACAAGAAAAACATTATAACTCTGTGAAGTGATGGACGTTAACTGAGTTTGTTGCAATGTATACATGTATCAAATCACTATGTTGTATGCCTTGGACTAATGCAATGTTATATGTCAATTATATCTTAGTAACACTGGGCGAAAATGCTTTGTTCCATTTTTACCCATGTAAGAGAGGCAAAATGGTGACAAGCTTTGAAGTCAGATGGCTTGGGTTTGTATCTGGTCCCATGTTATTTCCCTTTTTCCATCTGAAAAGAGCACCTTCTTCACAGATTGATGTGAAGATTACATCATTTTGTATAGATACATGGCCACAGACAGTGACTGGCATTTCTCGTTACCGTAATTATTATTTTTGTATGTCCTCTGTGCTTTTAAATATTTCTTGAAAATCTGTTAGAGTGTAGTGATAGGTTTTTATAATCCTACAGGCAGAAAAAAAATGAAGTCATGAACTTGTGTGTGTTCGTGTGTACCAGAATTGGAAGGGTGCAAATCAGAGACACCCAGACTGTCAAGAACATGGGAAACTCTCTCCTTACTTTGTCTCTGAGCTTCTTTCCTATCCATCACCAAGGATGTCACAAAGTCAGTGGTAAAGTTGTTCAAGTATGTAAAAAGTCAGCCTCCTTAACAGGCAAATAAATATTATTTATGTCTGTATACAGACCTAAAAAATAATAGGATTTGAGATTCTGTAGCAAATCTAGTCTCACTCATCTGATATTTTGCTTTAGTTATGACAGATTCAAGGATTAAATCTGTAGCCTAAATCTTTGAATATATATTAATATTATTCAATTTACTTCAAAATTTTCATTTTCATTGAGGGAAAGTCTTACTCATTTCTAGTAGTCTGTACTTACATCACTTGAATCTTTTAAAATGAATAAGATATTTATTATATTTTTGAATAACTGCTTATCCGCAGGAAATAAAACCCTCCCCAGAATCTCTCAGTGCCCATGTTGTCTTTACTGCTGACTTTGTTCTTATATATTGTACACTATGGGAACATACAGTAGCTTTTGAGTGCTTCTATTTCTCTCCTTAGCTTCACTCACATCTCCCTCTCCTGCCTTTATTATGTTGCATTTCTAATTTCTCTCTGCTAATTTTTATTCTTGGTTACTTTTGGATATTTCTTCTTCATCTACATTAACTTGTATGTCCTTAAAATTTATTACTGGAATTAACCCACAGAAAGGAATTATCTGTTCATTACCAAGTTATGCCCTTTTTATTAGTCCATGATTGAATCTTATACAATAACTCCCCTCTGGTTCTTATTCTTACAATGGAGGATAATAACACTGATTATTTACTTTTGCTTATTTCTTAACCAACTGGAAAGATACTTTGTGTACTGTCTCTAGGAACAGTGAGCCAGTCTAGCATATCAATCAAAATCACATTTTAATAAAATGATTCTTCATTAAAATGCTTCCCACCCCCTCTATCTAAACTGCCTATATGCAATGCATTCATAGTTTCCTTATTTCCAAATCCGTACCTAGTGATAGTCTTTGCCCCATCATGTCATGATTGACCATTGATCATATTGTTGCTGATGTAGCCAAAGATTCCAACCCAAACCTCTCAGGTTCAATAGAAAATATTTAGTGAGGGAAAATGTGTTATGAGCCTTCAAAACCTAACAGATATTAGAATCCAGCTCCTTATTCGTTACATTTCAAATCAAAGAAACCGGAGTCATATTCACAAAGTAAACACTCAGAGAAGAAATTTCAAGTGAGTTCAAAAAGTAGCCGTATTCCAATTATCCTCAGTCAGGATAGACTAAAAACTTTGAGTTGCTTTTAGAAGTTCAGGCACATTTTTATTTTAGTTTTTTAATTTAATTTATTTTTTTTAATTTACATCCAAATTAGTTAGCATAGAGTGAAACAATGATTTCAGGAGTAGATTCCTTAATGCCTCTTACCCATTTAGCCCATCCCCCCTCCCACACCTCCTCCAGTAAGCCTCTGTTTGTTCTCCATATTTATGAGTCTTTTATGCTTTGTCCCCCTCCCTGTTTTTATATTATTTTTGTTTCCCTTCCCTTATGTTCATCTGTTTTGTCTCTTAAAGTCCTCGTATGAGTGAAGTAATATGATTTTTGTCTTTCTCTGACTAATTTCACTTAGCATAATACCCTCCAGTTCCATCCACGTAGTTGCAAATGGCAAGATTTCATTCTTTTTGACTGCTGAGTAATACTCACAAATCAAAAAATATAAAAAAAATCAAAAATCAAAAAAATATAATCAAATATATTTTGATATATAAACAAATCAAAAAATCAAAAAATCAAAAAAAAATACACACACACACACACACACACACACACACACACACACCACATCTTCTTTATCCATTCATCCATCAGTGGACTTTTGGGCTCTTTCCATACTTTGGCTATTGTTAATAGTGCTGCTATGAACATTGGGGTGCATGTGTCTGTTCAGGCACATTTAAAAAAAATTTTTTAATATTTTCTTCATTTTTGAGAGAGAGTGGGGTGGGGGAGGGGTTGCAGAGAGAGATGAAGACACAGAATCTGAAGCAGGCTCCAGGCTCTGAGCTGTCCGCACAGAGCCCGACGCAGGGCTTGAACACCCAGACCGTGAGATCATGACCTGTGCCCAAGTCAGGTGCTTAAATGACTGAGCCACCCAGGCGCCCATAGGCACATTTTTAATATATATTATTGTACTTAATCCTCACAACAGCCAAGAGACAGGAATTGTGGGGAAAGGTTAAGAGTGCCATAAAAGCAAACACGACAATATCTCTATTAGAAAACATGTTTAATTACAAGTAAGTAGATTTGAGCTCTGGTTTCAATTCTGCTACTAACTTGAGGAATTAACTCAAGTGATTTGGCTCCTCTGGGACTTAATTTTTTCTATAAAGTGAAGGAAGGGCTTAGACTGGAAGCTGCAGCTCTGAAATTCTGTGCATATTTTTATCAAAGAATATGCATTCCAACCACTCATTTTTAAAGCTAGAATTCTTTCTTTATGTTTAAATTTTTTTAAATTTAGCTCCAAGTTAGTTAACATATGGTGTCATAATGATTTAGTGATTCATCGCTTACTTATAATACCCAGTGCTCATCCCATCAAGTGTCCTTCTTGATGTTCATTACCCCCCCCAGCCCATCCCCTCCACGCAACCCCCTGCTAGCAACCCTCAGTTTGTTCTCTGTATAAGAGTTTCTTATGGTTTGCCTCCCTCTCTTTTTTTTAATATTACTTTTGCTTCTCTTCTCCTAAGTTCATCTGTTTTGTATCTTAAATTTCACATATGAGTGAAATCATAGATTTGTCTTTCTCTGACTGACTCATTTCACATAGCATAACACGCTGTATTCCACCCCCGTTGCTGCAAATAGTAAACTTCATTCTTTTTGATCACTGAGTAATATTCCATTGTTTATATTTACCACATCTCCTTTATCCATTCATCTGTTGATAGACATTTGGGCTCTTTCCATACTTTGGTTATTGTCAAAAGTGTTGCTATAAACATTGGGGTACATATGCCCCTTAGAAACAAAAGCTAGAATTCTTGTTACTAGAGGCAGAAGTAACAAGGAGGCTTATGCATCATTGCAGAGGATGAGCTTACCTTCTCTTTACCTCTAAGCAGGGAAGTTCCCCTTTGCCCACCCACCTTGGCCCAAGAGAAGGGCAATGAGTTACCTGGTCATATTTTACATTGGAAATAGTCTCTTGTGGCCTCCCTTCCTCCTTCCTGTTGTTAATGGTCAGTATTTGACTTCCAGATAAGACATTGGAAAGGTACTGCCGTAAGACTAAACTTCAAAATATACATAATTTGGATGAGAATGGTAGAAATGTAAGAGGGGCACCTGGGTGGCTCCAGGGTCTGAGCTGTCAGCACAGAGCCCGACGCAGGGCTTGAACCCACAGACCATGAGATCATGACCTGTGCCCAAGTCAGGCGCTCAAATGACTGAGCCACCCAAGCCCCCCCTAGGCACATTTGAGCGTCCAAGGTGAGTGTCCAGCTTCAGCTCAGGTCATGATATCACAGCGTGTGAGTTCGAGCCCCGTGTTAGACTCTGTGCTGACAGCTCAGAGCCTGGAACCTGCTTCAGATTCTGTGTCTCCCTCTCTCTCTGCCTCTCCTCTGCTTATACTCTGTCTCTGTCTCTCAAAAATAAATAAACATTAAAAAAAACTGTTTTAGATATGTAAGAAATAAATCACTGGAAACTAGGAAGAATGTCAACCAGAAATTGATATGTTTAGAATGACTGAGGAGACATCGTTGGCCGACTAACATGTCAGAGAAGTCGTGCTGTATAATAACTCCACACACTCCAAATCTAGGAGTGACAGTAGGCTGCAAGGCAACCACAAATACTACAGAAACAGTAGAGGCTCCCTCTGAGATGTGGCCAGACAAGCCCACGGTGGGGCAGGGTTTTCTGCAGAGAGAAGTGTACCTAGTGTGTATAAAACTTTGAGCTGAGTGCTTTTTAACATCCTCTTTTCTAGACAACAAAGTTATTTTCAGTTATAATCATGAACTAAAGCAAATTATAATAATGACCGGGAACAAAATCCCAGGTATGAAAATTTCCTTTTATTAACTTTGCCGTATAGTTTTTCCCATAAAAATGAACTAATTAGTTAAAGACAAATAAATACTACAATATCAAAAGAGAAAATAAGCAATGGAGCAAAACTTGGAAATAAAATATAAACCTACGTATTCACCTGTTGGTAATGCAAGAAACTGTAAAGACTTCTACAAATTAGTAGATTACATTAATTACAATTTGAAATGCTCTTTCAAATGAAGCAACAGATATATAGATATATCTAGATATATCTAGATATCCATATAGATATATCCATATACCCATATAGATATATCTAGATACCCATATAGATATATCTAGATATATATGGAAAATCTTAAACATACAAATAGGTTTTGCAGATATTTATAAAAATCTCATTTTTTTTTTAAAAATTTTTTTTTCAACGTTTATTTATTTTTGGGACAGAGAGAGACAGAGCATGAACAGGGGAGGGGCAGAGAGAGAGGGAGACACAGAATCGGAAACAGGCTCCAGGCTCTGAGCCATCAGCTCAGAGCCCGACGCGGGGCTCGAACTCCCGGACCGCGAGATCGTGACCTGGCTGAAGTCGGACGCTTAACCGACTGCGCCACCCAGGCGCCCCTATAAAAATCTCATTTTTACAATAAATTCTAAGACTTGCTGTGCCATCCATGTCTTTGTTTCTTCAGAATTTATTTTAGCAGCCCTCAAATCTCTCTGCAAACAAAAAAAATCTCCACTAAAATGGCTTTCCCAGAAAATTCATCACGTTCTGTTTCTTCCAATTTATGATCACTATGCTCTCTTGTTCACTTCGTATCTACCATTTAAATGCAGGAATATCTAGTTCCTCGGGAGTTGGAAAACTCCCCAAGCAAGCTCAAATGATTGTGAACTTTTACAAATTTACTCTTCAAACAAGCACATGTAGTTAATCTCTGTGCATTAGGAGCCGACTGTGTAATTTGGAGTTCTCTGAAATACCTTCCAAAGAGAATATAATGTTTATACTAATTTGAAGCCATGCATATGTTATTAAAACTCAACTATGGAGATTGTTTAGAATTTAAACCCACAAACGATTTTTTAGGAGAGAATTTTATCTTTAACATTATTTAAACTTGCTGATACACAGGGATAATAAAAAGATCAATGTCATTATTTTGTTGCTGACAGTCCATGCACACTGTTAATTGCCAGGCTGGCCACTCCACCTCAGTCACCTCTTCCAAAAGTCACCACTTCCAAAAGCTAAATGTCGGCTTATATCAGGGCTTCTCCAGAAATAAGTGAATCCTGGTGCTCTGAACTAAAGAAGGGAACACTGGATGGGGTGCCTGGGTGGCTCAGTTGGTTGAGCATCCGACTTCAACTCAGGTCATGATATCGTGGTTTGTGAGTTCGAGCCCCGTGTTGGGTTCTGTGCTGACAGCTCAGAGCTTGGAGCCTGCTTCAGATTCTGTGTCTCCTCTTTTCTCTGCCCCTCCCCTGCTCATTCTCTCTCTCTCTCTCTCTCTCTCTCTCTCTCTCTCTCTGTCAGTAATAAATAAATGTTAAAAAAAATTTTTTTTTAAATGGTAAAGAAGGGAACACTGGAGAAGTTAGTATAATTTAGTCTTTCATATCAGGTTTCTGTGAGAAGCAAGGAAGTGATTTTTTTCAAATATTCATATTAAGGTATAAAAGTAAAATTTAAAAAGGGGACCTTGAAAATAAAATGTAAAACCCAAAGCCCAACCCTAATAGAGTAAGAAGTTGCTTTAGGACAGAAATGGCATTCCATTTGTGGGGAGAAGAATTATGTGCTGAGGCAACTATATATATATATATATATATATATATATATATATATACACACACACACACACACACACACATATATATATATATGTACACACATATATGTATACAAAAATTTTATATATATAAGATAAACATGGTCCCTTCTTTATTCTATACACAAAAATGAATTCTAGGTAACCTAAAGAGTTAAATGTGTAAAGATTTAAAAAAACACAGACACAAATCAAGAAGAAAATACAGATGAATTTTTATATGCTATTGGGTTGAGAAAGCAATTTCAAGGCATAAAATCAAAGATAGAAACCATAAAGGAAAGGACTGACATAGTCAATGGCATAAAAATTAAGTTTTTATACTTTAAAACAAACCATAAATAAAATTAAAAGGCAAATGGATCCTGGGGGAAAAAAATACATTGTGTCACATATGATTGAAAAAGACCTCTCACAAATCAGTAAGAAAAAAAAAAAGAAGAAAAATCCTTGATGAAAAATGGACAAAGAACATGAAAAGGCAATTTACAAAAACAGAAATGTGAATGTCTGAAAAACAAAATTAGTTCATCATTACATAAATGAAAATAGGCAAATAAAGCAATGACACATTGTACTCCTCAATTTGGAATTTGTTACTCTATCCAGTGTTGACGAGGGATCAGCAATATGAGTATTTTTGATAGAGTGTAACAAATTAAATCATCCTTTTGGGTGCTGCAGCACAAATCGAAAGCTTGAAAAATGTGGGGCACCTGGGTTGCTCAGTCGGTTGAGCATCCAACTCTTAATTTCAGCTCAGGTCATGATCTCACAGTTCATGGGTTCGAGCCCTGCATCAGGCTCTGGGCTGAGAGCGTGGAGCCTGCTTGGAATTCTCTGTTTCTCTCCCTCCCTCTCTGCCCCTCCCCAATTTGTGTGTGCATGCACATGTACTCTCTCTCTCTCTCTCTCTCTCTCTCTCTCTCTCTCAAAAATTAATTTTTTAAAAAGCTTGAAAAATGTGACCTGTGACTCCATGTACAGGAATGTACACAGGGAAATAATTAGAGATACACAAAAGAATTTATGTATAAAAATCTTCATTTTATTGTTATGCTTAATATGAATACAGATATCATCTAAATAACCAGAGAATGTTAAATAAATTATAATGTATCCATTAGTAACATACCAAGCAGTCATTTAAAAAAACCAAAAAGATCAGAATATTAAAGCATATTATTATATTTTTAAAAGTTCGTAATGCAATGTTAAGTTGAAAAAGCAGGATAATAAACTTTGTATACAAGATAATTTCAATTTTTAATAAACAAGATGATTCCCTTTTTAAGTGTTGGCTAGTTTAGTTATTGTGATTATAGGTGTTTTGTTTTCATCCTCTACAATTACCTGTATTTTCTACATGTTCTACAATGATCATATAATACTTTCATGATACAAAATAAAACAGAGACACCTGGGTGGCTAAGTCGGCTAAGCGTCTGACTCTTGATTTCAGCTCAGGTCATGATCAAGCCCCAGGTAGGGCTCCACCCTGACATCTCAGATCCTGCTTGGGATTTTCTCTCTCTTTCCCTTTTCCTGCCCCTCCTTGACTCATGCTCACTCTCTCACTCTCTCTCTCTCTCTCTCTCTCTCAAAAAAAAAACAAAAAAACAAAAAAATCAAAATTAAACAATGAAGTTGTTAGAAGGAGAAGAAAAAGGACTAAATTTGGAATAATTCCACGGGCTGTAACTGACACCCCTGCCCCTCAACCCCAAGGCCTTTTTTTTTTTTTAGAGGGAGCAATCTGGGGAAGAGGCAGAAAGAGAGGGAAAGAGAAAGAATCTCAAGCAGGCTCCATGTGCCAGCACAGAACCCGATGAGGGACTCGAACTCAGGAACTGAGATCATGATCCGAGCTGAAATCTAGAGTTGGATGCTTAACCAGCTGATCCACCCAGGTGCCTCCCACAAGGACTTCTTTATGGGGGAGAGGCAGCTTCCACCAGGTTCCCTTCCCTCCAGGCTAAGTACACTAAAGGCTTGGTTCCTGGTGATTTGTTAATAAAATCATTGTGTAAAGCGATATGATTCAAAATATCTCTTCCCCTAGATGCTCCAATTGAGATAAGAACCTGTTGTACATTGAATGGAGTCCCTCTGAAATTCACATTTTTACTAACCTCTAGTACCTCAGTATGTGACCTTATCTGAAAATAGGATGGTTGCAGATGTAATTAGTTGAGCTATAGTGAGGGCCTCACTAGAACAGGGTGGGTCCCCCAGTGCACTCTGACTGGTATCCTTATAAAAAGGGGAAATTTGGACTCAGAGACACTAAGAGTGAGGACAATGTGAAGGCATTCAGGAAGAACGCCGCATGAAGGTGGAGGCACAGATTGGCATGATGCTTCTACAATCCAAGGAAAGCCAAAGATTGCCAGCCAACCACCAGAAGGTAGGAAAGAAGAATGGAAAAGATGGTACCTCATAGCTCCCAGAAAGAACCAACCGTGCCAACACCTCGATTGTGGACTTCTAGAATTGTATTTATTGTCTCCAGAATTGTGAGACAATAAACTTCTGTTTTGAAGCCACCCAGTTTGTGGTACTTTGTTATGGAAGCCCTAGAAACCTAACATAGACCCAAAGCACTTAATTTTTTTTTAGTTTATTTATTTATTTATTTATTTATTTATTTATTTATTTATTTTGAGAGAGAGAGAGAGAGAGAGAGAGAGAGAGCGCACAAGTGAGGGAGGAGCAGAGAGAAGGAGAAACAGAATCCCAAGCAGGCTCCGCGCCATCAGCACAGAGCCCGATGCAGGGCTTGAACTCAGGAACTGCAAGATCAGGATCTGAGCTGAGATCGAGAGTGGAATGCTTAACTGACTGAGCCACCCAGGTTGCCCCTAGACCCAAGCATTTTAAATTTTGATCAGGTGTTTTTTTCTCTAAAAGCTGAAACAATACTGGGAAGCAGTTACTGTTTTATTCAGGGGTAATAATTTTATGGTCTTTTGCAAATGTAAAGCACAAAACCCACCCTGCAAGGGAGAGACCCAAGATCAAGGGGCTAAAGCCCTCGGCAGAATAACAGTAAGTTGGCCTTTGCTGGGGATGGAGTTGTATACCTACAAGTATTTTTCACCCAGAAACATGCATTTCTCTCAAGTGGTTGGGGGTGAACTCATGGTAGAGGAATAATAATTGGAGGAGGGTCACTTTGGAAGAAGGCTTCTATACCTGCAGGTCCCCAGGTTGTGGACAACAGGCTGAGGAAGAAAGGTGGTCCTGCCTAGGAGACCTTGGATCGTAGACTGAGAAGGGCTATTTAAAGTTTCCAGCTCTGTTCTCCCTGAATTGCAAATCTTTTCTGTTATTCCCCAGGCCTTCAGAAAAATCTTCTTAAGGATTATAGGCTCACTTATCACCATGGGGCATCTGAGGCCAGAGAATGTAATCTGCAGGGGAGAGACGGGAAAGGACTAATAGCCAGTTGAGAGAATCCAGTGTCGAGACCACAGGGTTGACGGGCACAAAAGCCATGTTGTGGTCTAGGGACACTTGGTTGGCTAAAGTGGTAGGTGGCCACCAGGACAGATTTGGCAAACATATCAGCTTTCCCAAGGGATATTCAGGAAACACCTGAGGAATAAAACTGGTAAAAACCTGGACTTCTTGAATTCTGGCAAGAAGGGACTTACAGTGTTCTTTTTTAGATAATTATTATGAAGGCTTAAAACTGAGCAAGTGTAGGACATACTCCTTTTGAATACTATGCCAGATGCTGAAATTTTTCAAGAAGTTCATGCTTTCGGCATTTTCTTTTCAACCTCTTTCCATAGATTTGGCATCAGATCTGCAAAGTTACAGGAACAATAGTATTCCACTAATATTTTGGATTATGGATTTTATTCTGAAATATTGCTACCATTAACAAAAAATAAGCTTAGCCAAATAATGATAATTAGCATTTCTCCATGCAGCGCACATTGTTTGATTAAATAGATGTATGTCAAACAGGTTCCCATCTGTATGTCCCCAACCACAGCTCCACTCCAAGTCACCACAATCTCTGATAGGTTTCCTGCATCTTTTTAAAATTTTCCTTTAGTCCATTTTCCTTCCATCAGTTAACTAAAAATTTAACTATGTAACTGCCCATTTAAAGTTCTTCGACCCTTTCCCAAAGAAAAAGAACCAAATTTGTCAGCAACTTGGTACTGCCTGTATCTCCTGCTCTATCTGGGGATTCTTTTCCCCAGAAGTTTAGCCTAATTCCTATTTTCCCTTCAGGTCTTAAATTTAATATCCCTTTCTCGAGGGAGGCTTTACTCATCCTGAATCTAAGTCAGCTGCCTAAATCATTACTGTCTTTAATTTTCTTCAATGAAAACTATACTTCCTAATTATATATTATTTATTTGTATAATATTGATCTTCCCCACTTTTAAGTACTATGAAGGCATTGTTAGACAACAGAAATTCAACTGAGTAATTTAAAAGATTGGCTTTATTAAGCAATTTGTGAACCGGACAGCATCTCAGCCAGCAAACAGAAAGGAGCTCCTTTGAGCTGTAGAACAGGAAAGGATTTTAAAGGCAGAGAGGGAGTGGAAAAACGGAAATTATTAGCAAAGAATATATTGTTTTAGTCAAGGTTGTCTTCCAAAGGGGGGAGGAAGGGGTCTATCAGTAAATTTCCTACTGCTGACCAGGAAATTCCATGTTGACTGATTAAAGGTTACGTTCCTGGGTGGAGGTTGAAACTGCTCTTAGGTTAGGTATTCAGTGTTGGTTTGCTGACCTGAGGCCTTAACATCAGTGGCTCCATGGTGGACTGGTGGTTTTCTTTTCAGCACAGATTATCCTTCTATCGGGCTACACTCTGTCCAAAGTTTCTAACATGATTTCTGGTATATCATAGGTGTATTATAGATGCTTAATAAATACTTGATGAATGAGAAGGTAGAGACTCTTGATGAATTCTGTATTAAAGGAAACATGCATATATAATAAATACTTGTAAGGCCAACATTCGTTTTTCAAACAGGGGTGAGATCTGTCTATATGCTTAAAGACAACAAATAGAGCAAATCTTTAAGCCTAGAATATTTCGACTTCCCAGAAACTATGCTGGCAAAGCTCCTCAACCCTTCTGCCATTTGGAGGAAATAAGAATAGCTGGAATCTATTGTAATGATACACTTGACTGAAAGTCACCCAGAATTTTATTCTTCTACCTCTAGATCTTGTTTGGACATGATTTTATAATTTGTTCTTCACCTTTAAGTAAGCTTCAGTGTCTCCTCTAAATTTCTTTACTCCCTAAGGAAAAAAAAAAAAAGAATCCCTTGTTCTCGTTAACTTCAATGAGGTATACAACTCTGAGCCCCAGTTTTCTCATGAATCAAATGGAAATAACATCCAACTTCCTAACAGACGGAGCTATTTGGAGGACTCAGCTATTAGTTATTGAAAATGTAAAAACTCTCATTTCACAACACATATCAAAATGTTAGGCACAGAACTGTTTAATAAATACTACTGATATACAAGGCTAAATGTTGCATTTTCAAAGAGTTTATCTAAGAGGGTATCACTAGTGTTTGTATGCATACACCTGTCAGTAAGCTTCAACCTGTGATCAGATAGGAAGTCTAGGAATGTAGAGAAAAAAATATGAAGAAAAAACACACAAACCAAGTTTGGTTAATAAATTAAAAGCAATAAATTTATTCAGGTAGAAATAAATTACCAACTCCAATTTGATGCATTGTATTTCTTACATTTATGCAGGTTCCCTTATATACAGTCATAGTTTTCAATTTTGACAATTTTATTAGTAATACTGAAAGATTTTAAACTATCATTACATTTAATCTTCTTCCTAAAGCTCCTTGTTTCCTTGGCAGTAAAGACATAAATTGTCATTGCCTCTTCCTATTGAACTTTGAAGAATAAAATTCTTTTTGCTTAGCTAACCTAAATCAGCCATGTAATGTAGCCCCTTTGGGTAATAATTATACCTGAAATATGTACCTGAGTAGAAGAAAGAAAAACATCTCAATTCTAGCTTCTTTTCATTTAGTTTTATGATAACTGATTTATGTATTTCTTGGGTTTCCTATTATTCAACAGGAATATACCTCTCCGCCTCCCAAGATATTTGCAAATATACGCCAGTGAGTTCTCTAGTCACTGCCTGTTCCCTCACGCCCAATTTTAATTTTTAATAAATTAGCATAGAGCCCATGACATGCCATTATTTGGTACTTTTTTCTAATAAATATATTATTAAATCAGCTTAGAAATAGCAAAATTAAATTTAGTAAATAGCACTCTAAATGTGCTGCCAAGAGTCCTACATCATTTCACTTCAGCCCTAATGTCAAAAGAATTTATGTCCTCAAAATATTTTTACTCATTGTAATTTTTTTCACATCACCATCAATAACTTAGAAAATTACTATTGATAAAGGCATTTTATGCTTATTGGGAAAACAGTTCCCCATTGAAACATAAAAAGAAACTCCAGGTCAGTTTCAAGGTTCTTTTCATTTTTTTAATGAGAATATAAAAGGTTTGAGTCTTCTGCAAAATATTAAAACATGATTTTGGGTTTTCTCACAGCTGGTTTTGACACTGAAAAGACAGGCAATCAGATGCTTCATCAGGGCAATTTATTTGGTGTATCAAGATATCCCCTGACAGTGAAGGGGAATTTTTGTAATTAACCTATACTATGTCATAAGCCTCTTTCTTCCTCCCTTCCTCCCTCCCTCCTTTCCTTCTTTTCCTTCCTTTCCTCTTTTCTCTCTCCCCATCTCTCTCTCTGTCTGTCTCTGCCTCTCTCTCATTAATCAACTTGGATGACTAAATAATAGCAATAACAAACACCCTTTTAAATTATATCACTTTTCTTCCTCCAGATTGATGGGCTGTATGTGTGCTCTCAGGTTTTCCCCCCTTATCCTGCTTAATTGAAAAAGAAATCTTCATCTGTGTGCAGTCAAGGAAGGAGAGATGCTGTTCCTTTTCCAGATTGTAGCCACTGATGGAGTCATGTTCTATGTATACAGATGTGGCTAAAATTCTCTCTGTGTAATCTGTGCACACTTTTTTTCTTTTATTTTTTGCTTTTAGGCCAATTCAATACTTATGAAGTATATCAGTGCTTATATTTATTAAAACAATGCATACCCATTGTAAAGATTTAGTAAATGTAACACAATAAATACAAAAAAGAACATGGTCATAATCCTACCTACAGGCAAACAACTTTTGAAACTTCTCTTGATATATAAATGGGGAGTACAAATATCCAGAATACAAAATGTTTTCTGCTATATATTTTTAAATGCTATTTTTTATATTAAGACACTCCTTTTGTCTACTGACAAAAACTTCAATGTATTCAACTCGATGTAAGCTCGTTCCAATCAGTTCTTAAGAGTCAATGCAGTATTTTCTCAGAAAAATTAAAAATCTTCAATCAATTAGCTTTTACCCCTCTTCTTTATCTCTAGAATTATACCTGTTTTGGTTTGGCTCAAGTGGTACCGTACTGGGAAGATATGGGTCCTCTCCCATGTCATCTGTTCACACACATTTGTTTGTTTCCATGTATTTGTGTTGGTCTTTAATGAGATGCCCTATAGGCCAGCTAGTCTTCTTTTATTAGTCCATGACTTCTACACCCTCCTCTTTCCAACATCAAGGACTTTTGACTCTCCGGTTGACTCTCAGCTATATCCATACCCTATCTGAGGGATACAGAAAACAATTGGCCACTCTCCTAAAACTCTGTGGAGCTGCCTGAAACCCATCTGCTTAGGTAACTTCTGTGCCACAGTGACTCAACATCTTAGACATCATGCTGAACACAGGGATGCTCTATAAGGCTTACCCACTCCCCAGTACTCTCCAAAACACAAGACATAGGTACCTTCTGCACCCTGCACCTCCCTGCTCCAAGCATAATTGAGGTTCTGGAGCTCTACCTAGTTATAGCTCAGTTCTTAGGGGAGTCTTAGATTGTCTTAAGGGAGTGATAGCTTCTCAACACAAGTTTCTAAACTAAAGTCCACATCCTCTCCAGTACTCCCCCATTTTGGACAACCCTTACCTAATGTCCAGGGATAAGCTCTGATTGTATTTCCAAACTATTAGTTATAGAAGCAACTAAATGTCTTCCAGTCTTAGCCTTTTAGAAATATAATATTATGACCCTTACAGGTCAAAAGCCCTGATGTTCAAGAGTATGTCTCTGCTATGAGTCTCAAGAGTCTACTTTAGATCTCAGAAGCCAAGGTATTGACATTTTGTCCTCTATATTCAATATAAAATCTCCCCTGAGACATTGCTTATTAATGAATTTATAGGGGAAAGGTAACAGCAAAAGGAGAAATAGATTGTATTGCACAGAGAACTTCAGTTAACATAATAGAATTCCTTCTTTCTTTCTTTTCTTTCTTTCTTTCTTTCTTTCTTTCTTTTCTTTTCTTTTCTTTTCTTTTTTTCTTTCCTTTCCACCTGACTAATTATTTATCTTTCTATAAAGATTTATTTTTCCTCTTCAGAATTCACACATGTCCATTGCTCTTATTTTCTCAGAATTCTGCAGTTTTTCCACTTTGGTTGAAGCTGTACTTCAGCAAATGTCTAAAACATTTCTTCTGTCTACACTATCTTGAATTATTCCACTTTCCCAACCATTGAGTTCACTGGGTACCTTGTTTGTTCCCCCAAATCATAAAACTTGAGATAAAATATGGGCATTTTTTTTCAAAGATAGTAGATTAGTTATTTTGTAACAAATCAGAACATCAGAATAGGCTCTTCTTTTCTTTTTTCTTTTCTTTTTTGAGGCAAGAGGGTGGTATCGTACCTGTCGCTCACAGTGGCAAAACTACTCAAATTTACTGTAATACCTGAGATAGACTTGTGCTTTAACAACCCCTTAAGCATTTGTCAGGATCTTGAAGTAAAAATTCTTCAGTGTCCTCATAACTGGTTCTTCTTTCTCTCTTATTGCTAACTCCTTAATTAGTCCAGGTCTCTGTAATCATCACGTAGATCAGGAGTCTGCAAACTTGTTCTGCAAAGGATTAGATAGTAGATATTTTAGAGTTTGCATGCTGTCTAGTCTCTGTCACAACTACTCAACACTTCTGTGGGAGAGCAAGCAAAAGTCAACAGAGAAAATTCATAAATGAATGAGTGTGGCTATGATCTACATAAACTTTACTTACAAAAATAAGCAGGAATTGGTCCCCTGTTTTAGTCTACCTGGCCTGCATCTAAAAATATCCTCTTTTCCACTCATTTTGGCTTTTCTGACATATTAATCTTTGGAGGACACAGCCTCACATGCTGACATGACACAGCTTAAGTCTATACTTATTTCTAGGCCTGGCATTTAAGACCTTCTGCAGTCTGACTGTTAGAAAGGGAAGGAAACTGGAACTGAGAAGAACACAGTGTTGGGAAAACTAATCTAACCATAGGTTGTGGTTTGGTGAGGACAGTCCTCTCAGGGTTCACAAAAGATACAGAAACTTCAGGCATAAACCAGGTCACTGTCAGTGCTGGCTTACCTTTCTAGTAATGTTGGACACCAGTGGGGCAGATCCAGATGGTGGTCAAACACTGGTGGCCAGGGGGAATCACATGCAGTTTTTTCTCTATATTAGAGGGCCTCAGCCAGGAGTCCAAAGGGACAGGAGCAGGCTATCATATAGTCAGTGAGCCAGGCACTCAGCAGGTTTATCATCAATTCACAGTCAAGCCAAAGCTTTGTTTCTAGGCAACTGGATACCATCCAAATGGCTAGAGTTTGTGGCAGAGCAAGGGACCAGATACGTAATAAGCTAACCAACACGACTGACTAAAGAGTTAGGAGCAAAGAGAAACCTAGTCTTATCAAAGAGCAGACACTGTAAAAATCTGTAATAATTCAAAAAGATAAAATTGGTTGCAGTACCATAAAGGGAGGGCTGCTTGGTGCTGGGTAAGACCTTCCTAGGAACTACCCCAGGTAGGTAAGTCACTTCAGGGGAGCTGCCCTCTGCAATGAATGTCAATCTCACCTTCTTGATGGTGGTCAGAGAAACAAGAGATAAGAAACTGAAAAACTCTAACTAATATTCACCCAAGACCAGGAAAGACATGTCTTGCTTTAGCAAGTGTTCAGCTGCAGTCTGGCTTTAAGACAAATCAAATAATGTTCAAAGACCACTTTATTAAGTCATCTTGAAAAATCACTATCATAGACACCATATATTTATCATCTATATGAGCAATTAATGTTTGCCTGTGGAAAGAACTAAATAGAAAATCAAATCATAATTAGATGATAACTAGGTAAGCATAGAATCAGTACAGGGGTGATTTGATATATAAATTGTTTAATCACGTTAGGATAAAATAATGTAAAACACATCCAGGTCCCCATAAAAATATTTTTATTGTGAATGGGTCCAGAACATTCTGTGCTCATTGCCTACAGTTCTTTGCATCTCTCTTCATAAGAGGAATGCCCTTCTTCAGAAGGAAGCATTTAAGTTTCAAAGGGTAATTAGGACCATCCATTTCCTTGACTATTTTGGGATTAACATTGCTAAAATTTATTTTCTGCACTTCTCCTTTTTCTGTATTTCTATGACTGGTCAATTTTTATTTTGATAAATGTAGTCTTTTTTTTTAATTTATATAGACAACCAAGTTATAATCAAATCTTGTCAACATGGGAACCAGTCTTTACCTTTCCCACAACTTTGCTTATCTCTGTTCTGCCTTATTACCTAACATTTCAAGTCTCAAGGAATATTATCTTTTATTAATTTCCAAGATAGTAAAAGTCCTCACATGCTGTCAAATGGAATACCATGAAATAAAAACTACAGAGGCCCACAAAGGCATATGCTAAATACATTGGATGCTTTATCTGGTTGACAGAAATAGACACATAGGGGCCCAGCTGTTGGAGGCTGGATCAGTAGATCTTGTCAAAATAATTTAATTCTAAGACTCACTACATCAAGGTCTACTTCCCTCCTCAATTTGTATTGGCTTAGGAACAGATGTGAAACTAAACCTATACAGTCAATTGTTAGAGGTAGGGTAGAAGAGAGTACAGAAGGTGTATGTCAGAAGATCCTGCTTCTGGGCAGCTGGTGAAAACAGAGGTCACATGGCACCAAATCCCAGCCATGAGGCATAATGGGAGCCCTCAGTGGGAAGAACATGAGTAAATATTGGCCAGGGTGAAGACACAGGGAAGCTGAATAATACTCCAGGGAGCTGAAAGCCGGGAACACAGTTTGGAATATTAGCTACACAAAAGGAAAAACCGAAAGAGAAGAATAAAAGAATGTAGCAGTAAGTATCTATGAACAGACTAATTAATATTCTGAGGGCTTCAATCATAGGTTGTTTAACCATGGGCAAGTCACTAACACCAGCTCATTTAAAAAATGGAGACAATAAAACTAACTCACAAGATTATTATAAGATAGTGCATATAAAGTGCTTATTATAATATCTGATACATGGAATACACCAATAAAATCGACTGGCCTCTTCTCTAGTACAGGAGATTCTTAACCTGGAATCTGGTCTCAAGGAGAATCATAACTGGGTGTCCAAAAGTGTATAAACCCCTTCAGATTGTTTTCAAAACTGTGTGTGTGTACATGCAAACTTTTCTAATAGGGTTTATATCTTTTATCTGATTTTCAAGAATGCCTGTGACTAGAAAAGGTTGAGAAACACTGTACTAGTGCACAGAGGTAAGAGATGATGTCCTCATCTCACTTATTAGTGGAGAAAATGTGGTCCTTGCATATGAACAGGCCAGTTTCCCAATGATTCAGACTGGGTAGGATGATACCTCAGGGAAACAGCCCTTTAATTCTGACAGCTGGCCATGGCAACTGTGCTTGGGAGGGAAGAGTTATCACAGAGCAAAGAATTCTTTGGTTGACTCAATTCCCCACTTAGATCTGGCCATGCATTGAAACTTTGCTCTCCTTTCTGCTTTTCCTTCCATCAATGCCTAAACTGTCCTCCTGCTTTGAGCCTGCCTTTCTATTCTCGGATGACAAATGCTATTACACTTAGTCTGACTCTCCCTGGGCAGAAAACAAGAAGGTGGTCACTGTGATAGAAATGAAGCAATTCCAAACAGCATTCTCTTCCTCCTCCTCCTTTTCAGATGATCTCTTTTGCCAATATTTATCAAGTAGAACATATTTAACACCAGAATGTTGGTCGAGGATTATGCTAGTAAAGTGGATGCCTTCATTTATGATGAAAACAGTGGTGACAAAGAATATTCTGTATACTGTCAGTTACAATATCTGGATCTATTTGACAAGGTAGAAGTAACATTTAGAGATACTGAAAAGGAGACTTTGCACTTATACAAAATAAAGAGCAGGCCTTGAATAACCTATCTACCAATTTTTGAAATGATAAAAATCAATAATTATTCTGTATACACTGTGAAGATACACTGTGAAGACTCTGTATATTGAGATATAAAATACGTTTTCTGTAAATTAAAAAAATAAGTCAATATAAGTTCTTTCTTTGTCAAAGTTAATCTTTCTAGATAAATAGGGAAACACAGAATTAATAAATATGCAAAAGATCATAACTCTGGTCCTCTTAACATATTCATGAGCCAATTAAGAAAATATGGCTACATTCTATTATTGGTGGTGGAAGGTTTGGTTCAAAGAATAATCGGTCTTCTAGTGCATGAGATTATATGTTAAATTCTTTCCCATATATAATCTGTAGATAATTAGTGTCTATTTTATGTCCTTTTTAAAAAATAATTTTGGTGACTACCTATAAAATAACAACGAAATATTTCTAAGGACAAAATAATGGTTTTTTGCAGGTGATTCTCAATACATCAGTATTTATTTAGTATTTTATTTACAGAGCCATCAATTCCCTTCTAAAGGGGCTGCCCTATTGTGGATTCAGGCATTTGCATTTACATTGCTTTACTTGTCAATCAGGTTTACTCCCTGAGTTTTAATGAAGCAAACTCAGGAAACTGGACCAGAGGAAGGAAAATGGTAGAACTTTCAGTGCATCTGTTTTAATGACTCAAAATCATGCCTGTTTTAGCTGAAATGTTTTGCAAGTAGCCTATACCACTGTTAGTTCAAATTTTCACCTTCAAAACTTATTCTTAATCAGATTTGATGTAAAGATTATCAGTTTATGGATCAGTTAACAGAAGAGAGCCTGGTTAAATTTGTAGATTATAGGAATAGAAGGTAGATATGATGAAAACTATTAACAAAGGGTAGAAGTTACAGACAGGTAGAATTTGACACATATATAAAAAACCAGTCTATACATTCCACATGGAGAAGGGCTGCATTTTTTGGGTTCAATATCGTGTCTCCATTTCTTTTTTTTTTTTTAAACATCACAAATAAGATTTTTTATTTGTCACCATTAAATGTCTGAATTTTAAACAGATTCTTGGACTGGTGGCTCATATCCATCAGCTCGCTCAACTTTAGCACCGGTCTCATCCCCAGTAGCTTTTCCAGAACTGCTACCTTCACCATGAAGCTCCATGAGCTTTCCCAATTCAAACTTGGGCTTCTTCAGCATTTTTACCTTTCTAACGAAGACATCATGAAGTGGATAAATAGACTGACAAGCCTTCTTTATGTCTTTTCCGATGCTGTCTGGAATCAATTTATTGACAACTTCTTTCAAGTCATTTGTCTGCACCTCTCGGGTCATGATTTCCATCATCTTTTTCCGAATTTGGCGGACCTGTTGGTGCTGAGCATAAGAGGTCTTCCGAATCTGATTGTTGTGTTTTTTAGTAAAACCGACAGAAAAGAGACGAAGCAAATACCCATCGGTAGTTTTGACATCAACGTGAGCTTCAATCATGGTCTGCCATTTTTTGACCATGGAGCACATTTTGTCCCGGGTAAGATCCATGCCATGGAAATTAGTCAGGCAGTTTTTGCCCTGAACATCTTCAGTAATTAGCTTGAATTTCCTAAATGCAACTTCATCATTCTGCAAATCAGCCAGGCTTACTTCAAACACATGACCCTTAAGGCCATCAGATGCGATTTTGGTTCCTTGAGTTCTCGTGACTAGTGTTTTTCCAATATTTCTTATATTAAACATTGCTGGTGCTTTTACATCATACCAATCTTTCTTTGAAAATGGATCAACCACTTTCTTCTTGGCTCCCTTTTTGCCGCCTTTCATAAGGTGCTTGTTCTTGCCTACCGCCATGGCGCTGCTCAGGGAGCCAAAAGGCTGGTGTCTTCATTTCTTATGACTATGTGTGTCATACAGTAGACAATTAAAAATCTGATAAGTGAGTGAACTTGTGAATGATACAAGTTGATACAAAATGATCCATCTAAAGATGGATCCAACTAATTTATTACTGAAATACTCCAGTAGGGACAGAATAATATGTTAGGGATGCTCTCCGGGGGGTGAAAGTTTCACTTAAGCATTTAAGCTTAAGCGACCTCATTTATGATTCTACTCAATTATGAACTTCTATGTCATAACGTAAGAGAAACATAATGAATAATAGTATCCCTTCTCCCTCGTTAAAAAAGGCAAAATGAATTGTTTGTTTAACAGAAAGTAAATTCTCCAGTTCCTTTCTGACTTCTATAAAAGAGCCAGAATAAACTGGGAACCCTTCCAAGACCAACTAACAAATAAGATGTTCATTAAACATATTTTTATATACCAAATTTAATTACTAAATTTACTTTGATTGAGAATTTACATTAGTAAGAACCAAATTTAGAGCAATTTCTTTCAACTTCCAGGTAAATTGGAGTACTTAGCACCATCTAATTAAGAAATGTCTAAGCTAGTTGTTATGGGTCACTAGTCACTACTAATCAGAGACTCTTGAATATATTTGTAGAATTTTTCTACCTCTGTCTTGTATTGGATTTCTTTCCTTTCTTTAAGAATAAAAATATGTTTGTTTGCCAAAAAAAGTTTTTAACAACTTTCTGATTAAATTGTTCTCTTTAGATACTCAAATAATTTGTGATAAGTTGTCAGTTTCAGTGATTGGCTTAAAGGAAGACCATAAATATTCAGCTTGACATCACAAAACATCTGCTCTTTGATTGCAATCTGCTACTTTTATGGTTTTGTTTCAAGAACCCTGACTTTTATTTACATGTACTAGATTACATCCAATAAAACTTGAAGTGACTGGTTAGCATTAAGACTTGCAAATAATAACAAGATATATGCAGACACATGTTAATAAATTGGCCTTTGTATTCTTCCCTTGTGGCACAATAGTTCATAGACCCTCAGTAATTCCATAGAAGAGAACCATGGACCCAAAGGCCTGGAGTCCATTTCAAACCTGACTAATTTCACACATACATAAAAGGAGTTAATTGTAATAGAGTTTACTGCTAAAGCTAAAAATTAGGAGATGTGTGATTTGGTCAGGGGGGTGGAGGAAGACCTATCTCATGAATATTAAGTTACTCAGTTCAAGTAAGAACTTCACTTGTGAACTGACTTGATTCCTCATTATATAAGGATTCTCTTGTCTTCCATTTTCATTTCTTTACTGTAAAGCTTGTAGTTCCTTCACTACAAACTGAGTACAAAGTTTGACTTCTAAAGTGCTCTTTTCAAATCTCTCAATTACTTGAAAATCCCTGGGTTCTCTAAGAATCCCCCACATACTAATTTTATTTTATTTTATTTTATTTTATTTTATTTTATTTTATTTTTTTGAAGTGTATTTATTTATTTTTGAGAGCGCGCGAGAGAGAGAGCACAAACAGAGAAGGGGCAGAGAGAGAGGGAGAGAGAGAGAGAACCCCAAGCAGGCTCCATACAATCAGCACAGGGCCCTATACAGGGCTCAAGCTCACAGACTGTGAGATCATGACCTGAGCCAACATTAAGAGTCAGCCATGAGCCACCTAGGTGCCCCCATACTAAATTTATTTGAAAGGAATTGTTTGTACATGCTGTGTCCATTAGTCACATATTGAGAAGTACAAGAAGATGCATTTGTAGCTAAAAAGACAACTCAAGAACTTTAAGACTGAGAGTACTGAATAATATACCTAGATAAATTGATCAAATAATAAAAAAGAGAAGCATGGCCACCATTTTTTAAAATGAATCAGTGAAATTAACTGTTCTGTTTATAAAATATTTTTTGAAAATCTCATTTTTTATTTAGCTTGTTTGATGACATTTCTTACTTGCAAGCATAAGAAAGTAAAACTGTGATGTTTGAAAGCCTATTCTTGGAGGTTGAGCTAAAAACAGGAAGCAATGCATAATACCAGCTTCAAAGATTTATTCCACTAACACCAACACCTCCTGAGTTAGCCATCAAAGGCTAAGTTAGAAGTTCATAAGTGAAGCTCAAAGCAAGGCAAATTTTACCAATTTGTTTTCAATAATAAATAATTTCAAAAGTTCTCCAAGTTTCCTTGAATTTGCTTTAAATTTCTTTGAATACCTAAAAAATAGGTTTGCATACAAGATATATCTCAAAAGCATTTAAATAATGCAGGCCTATCTCTCTAATTAAAGCCTTAAAAGCAGTACTCATGGTCAGGCTTTAACTTTCAGGAAGGATTTCCCCCAAATGATTTGACTCAGAATATAAATTAACTAGAAAGTGACTCTCCTAGGAATTATCAAAATGCTCAAATCTTCTTTTATAATATATAGTTTAAATGAGAATTTTGAGTGGATACCTAGGAAGCTAACCACTTTGACTCATTTTTAACATTATAAACCTAAGGCAGAATAAACAGGTTCTCAACCTATTTAGCAAAATATCTGTTGGCTTCAAAATGTGCAACAGAATGAAGAATAACCTATTCAGTTATATCACCTAATAATGTTTAGCCAAATAAAACTCTTGTACACTACATTTTATACTTACTTAGAATCTAATAATTACAAAATACTGAAGGAATGACACCAGGAATAGAGCTGTTGATTAGAATAGTTTACATTATCTGCTTTGGATATGAATTTCTAGAAGCTTTTCCAACAATCTTTGGTCATGTTTGGCCGCTGTGCTCAACTCTCTTCCATCAGTTTCAAAGTGACTGAGTGTGGACGCTAATTGGATGTCTTATTTCAGGAGCTCTGGATGAACAATTCCTGTTTAATCATGACAAAGACCCTGGGAGAAAAGTAGAACTTCTATTTACTGTTCTCTGTGTAATCAAATGAGACCTCTGATATTTATTTTCCAAATTATCTCCAAAACCACAATTTTAGATATAACAGCCTACATGACATATTTTAACTAGTAGTTCTTAACTGCTGAAAATCTACCACACTATTAGGCATTCTGAGCTACTATGTTTTCACTCTGTTGATATAAATTTAAGTAGAAACAAAAACAAAAAATTATGGTTATATTCCCATTCCTGATTCTGCACTATATTTAGTGCACTGGTAATCAGTCCAAAATGTAGTAAGTATATGTATTTTTTGCCCATTTAATACTGTTTCGTTAAGACCCATGTTTTCCATCAATTATTATATCATTTACCAAAATATTATGGCAAGTACTCTAGGCTTGGAAGATTAAGGATTATAGAGAATATTCATTGAATTTATACAATACTAACACTCAACTCTGGGTGGACACACAGATATGAAATGTAACACCTCAAAAATCAAGATTTGGTATTGGTTTATTATAAGAGAAAGTGAGTAACATTGGGAATAACACCAAAAATAGTTAATAGTGGAAGTTTCAAAATAGAGCATATTGAGAAAGGCATTAAAGATAACATCTAACATAGTGATTTCAAAATAGTAAGCACTGGGGCGCCTGGGTGGCTCAGTCGGTTAAGCGTACGACTTCAGCTCAGGTCACTCTCGCGGTCTGTGAGTTTGAGCCCCGCATCGGGCTCTGGGCTGATGGCTCAGAGCCTGGAGCCTGCTTCTGATTCTGTGTCTCCCTCTCCCTCTGCCCCTCCCCAGTTCATGCTCTGTCTCTCTCTGTCTCAAAAATAAATAAATGTTAGGAAAAAAATCAGAATAGTAAGCACTTCAGAAACATTCGTTGTGAAACATTAGTTGGGCATTCTATAAAATAAGTCAAAACATAGGTATTACATAAATTTTTCCTTAAGGAAGGCATTTTGTTAAGATGGGGAAAAAAAGTATCACAAATTTCACTATGAATTGGCTTATAAAAAAAATGTTAAGATGCTTTTAGTCCAAAATTATGATTTTCTAAATAAACCAAAAAGCTTTAAAGCATCTGGGCCAAATTCATCTTGACCAATGGCCTATTTTCCAGTCTTGCCACCAGTCCACCAAAACCAGTTCTATTCTGAACTGGTTGATTCCCATTTAAATTTGAAAAAGTCAACTGCAAGCAATTGCCAGGAACACCCTCCTGAAAATCTACATTTAGAATTAGCAGTAACTTTGGCTGCAGTCACTGTAGATAGTTAACCATTCCTTTTGACCTCCAGAAAAGATTAAGCAAAATGCAACCAAGGGCTGATCTTAAAAATCTCAAATTATGTGATTAGGATTTCTTTTCCTATACTTAAAGTGAGATATGCCTTTTGATGTCTTATAAGTAGAGACACTATGTTGGCTTTAATGCACTGGGACAAAGGCAGCTAGCCTCATCAAGTGACAAGGTAGATGAAATAGCCACATGCCAGAATGACTTATCTGCTTTTTGCATATATCTTCAGTGCCAGTTGAACTTTATATTAGAAAACACTCATTAGAGCCTCTGCCTGTGTACCTGACATCTACAGTATGGATTCTTTACCATCCACTCAGTCCCTGGAGAACCTTTCATACCTCTTTTCCTCCTCTTAACATCAGAGGAAACCATACATTTATTACGTTGCCAGAAAACCTCAGTCTTCCATGGTCCATACTTTGAGGACCTCCACACTAGAAAAATGCATTGTTCTACAAAATAATACTGGACATGGTTAAACATTGGAATTTTTTTTTCTAAGATGAGATACAGTTTTTGGAGAAACTAACTAAAGAGCCCCACCTTTTATGAGTTTATAAAGTGGGTAAATAAAACCCTGCACATTTGCAGATTCCATTCATAATCAATAAGTATCTAAAAGAGCATCTTCTAAAAGAGCATTTACCAGAAATTTCATTTTCTTGAGTAAAACAGCAATGGGGAAGGATAGTGGCAGGATAGGATGAATTTAATGCATGTGATTATTATTTTGTAATCAATAGAAAAACCCTGGTCTCTGCTAACTTTTCTGCCTTATTTACTACACTACATGCTCCTTGAAAGCAGGAAATTATTATTTTTTAAATTCCTAGGCCAAATTCTAGTGATTAGTATATAGTCAGGATTCAATAAATGCTAAATAAATGAATGAACAAACAATAAGATAAATATACATGTGGCTATTGAACATTGTTTGACTGCAGGAAAGGCAAACAGGAATTGATGATTGAGCTGCAAAATAGAGATGAGGTCACCTAAGAGGCCACAGAAAAAAAGTGCAAGTAGAAAAATTCAGAGTCCTTGGGAATTAACTCCGCCCTCGTTTTCTCTTTGCATTCTTCTCCCTGCATCCGATACAGCTTTTCTCTTTTACCTGAAGCTGTCTGCTCTTAGCAGTTTTGCTAATGGACTTAGAAAATTTTTAGGATGGTACACACAGATGTCGCTCAAGGACTGGGCTCCCCTAGAAATTCAAATCTGCAATCACTCAGGAAAGTGAATTGCTGGATGCAAAGAGGAAAAGGTGGAACCATCTAGTAGTAGAAGAATTGGAAGTCTACACCCTTGGCTTATGTCGGCCTCTGTCATCTGAAGTCTGAACGCGGCAAGTTATCCTCTCAGATCATTTGCCTCACAGAGTGGAATTAACACTTTGAGTGCTGCTTACCTTAGAAACTTACAAAAAGCAAATTGTATAGATAAGGAGTTAACTGATAAAGCCCAAAGTCGACTGAAAGCATTTTTGTCTTTTACTCTACCTAGTTTTCAGTGGGAAAAGTTTAGGGCACTTCTAAAGGCATTCAACAGGTGATAGAAGATGAAAGCCATACAGACTACATCTCCTTTTCCACCCGGCCCAGGCAAAATTAAGTTGCGACACACTCAAGGCACAGGACGTTTTTTGCTGGCTTCTCTCTCATACTGCCCTTCCATCCAGTACTGCTATACCAGAAATGATGATAAAGAACGCAGATAAATCCCTGAATGTGAGGAGAGGATGTAGTAAAGGAGGAGAGAGAGAAGGTAGTTTCTCACTGCGCACCACATCCTGCCCCTGACACGCACATAGGACTTTCGCCAAAAGCCAGTGTCGGGGGTTGATGGCTACTTTTTTTTCTACGGGCAAAAGTAGGAATGGGGGAAAAGGGGAGAAATGAAATATCTTTCTCTCCTCTACTTTATTTCATTTCATTTCAAGCAACAGATAAGAAATAAACATGGGAAAAGCATGCCTTGAAGTAAGTAAGAAGGCACTTACTTCACACAAATACTACCCAGACATAAAAAATATTTAGTGCACCTCTGTGGCTCAGTCAGCTAAGTGCCTCTTGATTTCAGCTCAGGTCATGATCTTATGGTTTGTGGGATCAAGTCCTACATCAGGCTTTGTGCTGACAGTGCAGAGCCCACTTGGGATTCTCTCTCCCTCCCTCCCTCCCTCTCTCTCTCTCTCTTTCTCCCTCTGCCCCTCCTCCCCCTTTCAAAAATAAAAAAAATAAACTTAAAAAAATACATATCATTTTTGTAAATGATTTACAAATCTTGGTTTGTAAATGCCAAGAGAGTGGAATATGCAGATACTTTTCTATATGAATGCACTTATACTATTGAATTGTCAATTACTAAATAAGAACTAACAGATTTAGTAAAATATCCACCTTAGAAAGAATAATAGCAAGAGTATTGATTTATAGCACACTAATATTTTTTGAAACAATAAAAATATCTAGCTATTCTAAAATCAGCTGTAATGCAATTAAATGCAAAGGCATTTCATTTCCTTTCCTAGTATCTGACATTTATTCAAATGAAAAGTAGCATAATCCCTTGAATCAGTACTCTTTCAGGAAACAAAAGAAGAGTTAGAAATGTTATTCATTCCTAGAAATGAAATATTTAACCCATTCATGCAAATGACTATATCTTGAATCTAATAGAGTAAAATAATGTAGATAAATACATTGTCTAATAAGAGTTGAAAGTATGGTCTAAGCTTTGCTTAACCATTAAAACTTTTGTGGAGGTGGGGTGCTTGGGTGGCTCAGTCACCTGAGCATCCGACTTTGACTCAGGTCATGATCTCACGGTTCGGTTCGTGGGTTTGAGCCCCACGTCAGGCTCTCTGCTGACAGCTCAGAGCCTGGTGTCTGCTTCGGATTCTGTGTCTCCCTCTCTTTCTGCCTCTCCCCCACTCATGCTCTGTCTCTGTTGATCTCAAAATAAATAGACATTAAATCTAAAAAAATTAAAAGAAAACTTTTGTGGAGGAAACACAGTCTTAGTGACAAAACTGATGAAATCTTTTATGTGATCCATTACATAAGAGAGAAGAGGAAGTGATGCAAACTGGAAATCTGCACCCATTTCCCCAAATTCCACTTTCTTACAGAGACCTGTGTTTGAGTGCTGCTAGATGTCTGTGCCAGAAGAATTTCAGCTCAACAGTAATTCAAAAGAAAAACAAAGCTTCAGTTTATTAGAGGCCATAGAGTATTGTGATCTACAACTATTCTATTAATATTTAATATAGTAGCTTTAACTATAATATTGTTTGAATCCCTTTGACAATACTAAGCATTGAAAATAAAAGTCAATCACACTTTGATTACCAGTAGGAAACTGTAGATTGAATTACTTCTAGGTTTAACAATTACACTTTCTATCTCGTTGCTTAAAATCACAGTACCTATGGTAAAATAAAGGGTGATCACATCTTAACAGGGGACTTCATGAGTGCTATGAAGTGAACAAACACTGACTGTGTGTACAAGTGAACTAAATAGAGTAACTACAAATATTCTCATTGGAAGCCAGACACTTCTGCTCCTTTAGATTAGGATCACGGGAGATCATTTCTCTCACACTAACAAGCTGGAGATGCTACAAAATTATAACCTCTTATTCTTTTTAACTCATCACAAAATTGAGTACACAAAGAGGCTTAAATGAACAAAATTCCAGGAAGTAACAAACTTTTCATATGGGAGAAAAGAACTGAAGCTATTGTCATCCCTAGAAACAAAGCAGAACGATAAAGTAAGCAGACAAACCTGTAATAAGAATTTAAAGGTGGGAGCCTAGGTGGCTCAGTTGGTTAAGCATCAGACTCTCCATCCTGGTTCAGGTCATGATCACATGGTTCATGAGATCGAGCCCCACGTGGGGGCTCTGCACTGATAGCTGATAGCGTGGAGCCTACTTGGGATTCTCCCTCTCCTTCTCTCTACCCTTTCTTGGCTCTCTCTCTCTCTCTCTCTCTCACTCTTTCTCCCTCCCTTCCTCTCAAAAATAAATAAAAACAAACAAAAAAAGTTAAAGGCAATGTGTGGGTAAGCATGGCAGATAAAAACCTGAAGCAGGTACTGACACAATACACGACAGCACCCACCTGAAAACTCTTTCCCAGAGGTCCACTCTGAGTGCTCAGGGGTTTTATACCACCAGCTGGAGCCAAGCAGGGAAACAAGATCAGAATGATTGCAGACTTCTCGTCAGAGAAGGTGGAAGCCAAAAGACAAACAGTACAACACAGAGTACTGGATGGAAATAACTGGCAACTTAGATTTCTATATCTAACAAAAATATCTGTCAAAAAATGAAGGCCAAGTAAAGACTTTCTTAGAAAAACTAAAGCTGAGAAAATGTGTTGCCAACACACCTACACTAAGGGAAATGTTAAAGGTAGTTCTTCAAGCTGAAAGAAAATGCTACCAGATGGAAACTTGGGTTCATAGAAAGTAAGGACGAGTACTAGAAATGGTAAATATGTGAATAAATATCAAAGACATTTTTAGATATTAACCTCTTTAAAATGTAACAAATGTAACAAAGGAGTTAACAAATACTTCACTAAAAAGATTTGAAAATTGTGTTCAAACATGAAAAATATTCAATCTAACTCAAATTAGAGAAGTTGAAATACAAACAAAATATTAAGGATATAATTTCCCATCTATTAGACTGGTAAAAGTTAAAAAGCAAGACAACATATTCTGTTAGAGAGGCTGGGGAAGACACTCTCATACATTGCTTGTGGAAAAGATAATTGTTATATCCCTTTTAGACAGAAATCACATTTACCTTGTGATTCAGCAATTCTACTGCTAAGAATGTACAAGTATTTTCTCTCATTCCATAAGTTGCCCTTTCATTTTGTTGATCATTCCTTTCGATATGCAGAAGGTTTTTAGTCTGATGTAGTCCCATTGTTTATTTTGGTTGCTTGTACTTTATTTTTTTTTAATTTTTTTTTAATGTTTATTTATTTTTGAGACAGAGAGAGACAGAGCATGAATGGGGGAGGGTCAGAGAGAGAGGGAGACACAGAATCTGAAACAGGCTCCAGGCTCTGAGCGGTCAGCACAGAGCCCGACGTGGGGCTCGAACTCACGGAGTGTGAGATCGTGACCTGAGCCGAAGTCGGCCGCTTAACCAACTGAGCCACCCAGGCGCCCCATGTTGCTTGTACTTTAAATGTCACATACAAAAGTCATTGCCAAGACCATTGTCAAGAAGCTTTTCCCCTATCTTTTCTTCTAGGAGATATATACTTTCAGGTCTTGCGTTTACATACTTAATCCGTTTCAAGTTAATTCTTGTGGGTGGTATAAGATTAGGGTCTAGTTTCAATCTCCTATATATGATTATCCAATTATCTCAGCACCATTTATTGAAGATAATGTGTTTTCCCCACTGTGTATTCTTGAATCCCTTGCCAAATGTTAGTTGAAGTTATGGATGAATTTATTTCTAGGCTCTCAATTCTGTTCCCATTACTTTGTGTGTTTTTATGCCAGTACCATACTGTTTTGACTAGTATAGTTTTCTGATATAGTTTGAAATCAGGAAGTGTGATGCCTCCAGCTTTGTTCTTCTTTCTCAAGAAGGCTATTCTGGCTCTTTCATAGTTCTACGTGAATTTCATTTCCATTTGTCTCAAGATATTCTTTTTTCCTTTAAATTTTTTCCCATTTGTTGAATTCTGGTCAAGCAGGGCTAGAGGCTATATTCAGCCATAGCAAGGGCTTCAGATTTGCCTAGGAAAGACTATAGAACAGGCTACATTGCCAGTATGGCCTAGAGCTGGGGACCCAAATTAGGCAGAGCTAACCACCAACTTCTCTGGCCAGACATGGCTGCCAGCTTGGCTGTGTTTATGGCCAGAGCCACTAGCTAGACTCTCTGCTAAGGCAACACTGCAAGTAGGGCTATAATAAGCCAATAAGCTCCCCATTGCTCTGGTTAGGGTTCGTGATTAAGCACGCATGAGGCTAGAGTAGCAGGTACATGAGAGCACTTCCCTTCCCAGTCAAGGTGGCTGAATAGGCTCCAAGGGCAGCATGGCTCATTGGCTGAGCACTTAAATCAGGCGGATCTGCCCACCAAGTTCCCTGGCTGGGCAAGGCCACTGGCTTGGATCTGAAAGTAGACCAAGCCAGTGGATGGGCTCTCTGCTCAGATGCTATTACCCACGGTGCTGGAGGATGAGCTACGCCCTGTCTCAGGTGCTCTGGTGAGGCTTCCTGGTCAGATAGGGCTAGGGGTATGTTCAACAGCAGATGTGACTTCAAACTTGTTTTCCTGCCCTGGCAGAGCAGTAGGACATGCTCCAAGGCCAGTAAAGCACATTGGCTGGGGACCAAACATAGGCAGATCTGCCTACGAAGCTCCCTGGAAAGACAGGGACACCAGCTTGGCTCTGCAGATGGAGAGAGCCACTGGCTGAGCTCTATGCTTGAGCACTGCTGTAAGCAGGGCTGTAGGATGGGTTATGTAGCATTCCAAGTTTTCCTGTTAGGCTTCCTGGTCAAGTGGAACTGAGGGCTATCTTCAGCAGTATGCACAGTTAGGAATTTGCTTCCCTGCCCCGGTGGGGCTGTAAAACAGGCCTGTATCTTTGGTTCGTTGGCTGTAGACCTGACTCGGGCAGAACTGCACACCAAGCTCCCTGGCCAGACGAAACAGTTCACTTCTGCACACACAGAGTTACTGGCTGGGCTCTCAGCTTGGGTGCTTCCTGTGAGGCAAGACCTGAGTTCATTTCCTAGCATCCCGCTATGCTGGGGGAGGCCGATGTCAGTCTTAGCCTCTCTTTTTCTCCTTGGAGTAGTGTAGGCCCCCGGGAGGCCCTCTGGGTATAGCACTGTGCCAACCTGGGGGAGGGGCTATCCAGGGACAGTTTAGCCATTCCTCCTACTCTTCTAATATGGTCCTTCTCAGTCTCTGTTGTCCAGTGGGCCACTTCAGTCTCACCCCAGGGTTCTAGGATTTTCACAGAGGTGCCTTATGTATGGATAGTTGCTAGTTGGTGTTCTTGTAAGGGAGACTGAAGTCAGAAATGACCTGCGTCACCATCTTGATGATGTTACTCCCTTTCTGACTTAGATAAATGGATATTGTATTTCCTTCCTTCTGTTCCAATGATTTAGAAAACATGTTTCATTTTAATTACCCTAGTGATAACCTTTAAGTTTTTTCAAAACATTTTTTTCAAACATTTTCAAAACTTAAATTCCTCTAATTATGAGAATCACTAATGAATGAATCTTTTCAATATTCCCATGTATAAGCTAAGGGCATATCTAAATTATATAATCCAGGCATTAATTTCTCTGTTAAGACCCACAGTGCTTTTTATATCAGTTCTTAGTAAAACTTATTTGATATATTGATACTTGCTGGTAAACAAGAATGAATACAAGAAAAAAATTAAATGCTGACTTAAGGGAAGCATCTGGAAGAAATGAAAACTTATTGTTTAAAATAAAATATGCTTAAGAGATACTCAGTACTGGGCACCAGGGTGGCTCAGTCGGCCAAGTGTCTGAATTTGGCTCAGGTCGTGATCTCACAGTTTGTGAGTTCAAGCCTCGTATTGGGCTCTGTGCTGACAGCTCAGAGCCTGGAGCCTGCTTAAGATACTGTGTCTCCCTCTCTCTCTGCCCCTACCCCCACTCTTACTTTCTCTCTCTCTCTCTCTCTCTCTCTCTCTCTCTCTCTCTCTCAAAAATGAACATACGTTAAAAAAAAAGAGATACTCAGTATTGAAATTTTGTTGTTGTTGTTCCCTTTAACTAAGGATTTAGAAAGCACATTATTTTTATTCTAATCTAAATTGAGGGCACCAGTAGAGTGACTGCAGTTCAATAATCAAATAGCTGAATTTTCCTGGGGAAAAAAAAAGGCTCAAGTTGACTTAACAAATTCCATTTATTGAAGGCACATTCTAAGCTTCATTTTCAGCTCAGACTCCAGAAACTGACTTAGTTAATTGGGACAATTAAGAATCACCGAGGGTATAATTGCCCCTTTCATTTTGCTTTGGGAGGAAAGAGAGTGATTTATCTCAGAAAACAAGAGCCTAGGGGCCTGCAAAGAAAGAGAATGAGAACATTTCGGTTAAAGAGGAAGATCAGGAAAGCTCTTTTGTAATCAACTCAAGAGATGATAAGCTTTCAGCTTATCTCCAGGACAATGGAAATTATGGAAAGTCTGAAATCGGTTGTTCTAAAAACTCTACAACCTGTGATCTATTTTGGTAAAGCAAAAAGGCTGTCAGCTATGTACATCAGTTGCTACCCTTGGTCAGTGCTTAAACTACACACATACAAACACATACACACATGCATGCACACACACACACATACACCCACAGGAATGAATAGAAAAACTCATACTGATTTTACCAGGATGGTAATAATATTACCTAATAATACTATCACCCAATAATATTATCACTCAAATCAGTGGTATAAAAAAAATGGATCTTAGACTAGAATTTTTGGAGAAATTTTTAAGCCACTCTTAAAATTAGTTAAGTGAATATATATCATATATGTAGATAACATCATATATTTGCCAAGATCTGGTTTTTGTAAATATCACATTTAAATACTATGAAGGCTTCAATAATTTGAGTATAGTTTCCATGGCACACACACACATAGAGATATTTGAAGACATGAACTGTAAATCTTTTATTTATGATTCTACTCTTTGAGCACATCATATTTTGTTTATTGTTATTGTAAGGTAAAATCCCTAAAACTTTCACAAGTGGGCTCACCATCTGAATCTAGAAAAGATGAGGAATCTATCAGAGAATCAGCTATCTACTGTATTTGTTGTGTCTACCTAACACCAAAGTACACAATTTAGTCCGATGTTCCACTGTTTTGTCTACACGAGGCTGACCATCTGGCCATGGAATCTGGCTGTATCACATTGCTCTTCTCAAAATGAATATTTTGCTTGATAAGAATAAAAACTTATTTTTATCTTCCATTTTGAAAACATTGGGGTGCCTCTGGTCTTTTCTCCTGAGATCAATTTCAATTTTATTTTAGGAAGTTATGAACCATAGAGCAGGTTTGACAACATTTGACTCTTGGTTTGTTAGACTAAATTAAAATAATTTAAGTAGGAAACAAAAATGATTCTTCTTATGACCACTTTGAGTGTTCCATACAAGCCATAAATTTGAAAAACTGGCATAAACATTTAGCTAAGGCTTATTCTACCTTGATCTGCCTGGCTCTGCCCTTGAAATATGAGAGATGCCCTATATGAAGGTATGAAAAATGACATGAGAAAGGAGAGAAAATTAGATCTATATTAGCTCTGAAGACTGAGGAAAGGAAAGTGTGAAACTGGAAAAATTTCTGCAGCCCATCTCTCCTGCCAAGTTGTCTGTCCCAGTGAAAAGGGACCTTCAAGTGAACTCTTTGAAGGCCTCCAGGCAAATTTCTTAGTCTGTTCCTGAGAACTGCTCATCTCCAGAGAAGGCCATATTTAAATTCCTAGATCTGCCTTCAGCAAATACTTGATAGAGAAAATGAAAGTTTACCATTGAACCTTGGTCAGTCATAACTTGGCTATAATTTATGTATCATTTTGAATTTAACAAGAACTAAAAATGTGTTAGATAGCCCTGAGGTGACATGGCACCACACCACTCTTTCTTTTAATGGGTATCCCTCTACCCCAATGTTTATAGCAGCACTTTCAACAATAGCTAAATGATGGAAAGAGCCTAAATGTCCATCAGCTGACGAATGGATAAAGAAATTGTGGTTTATATACACAATGGAATCCTACGTGGCAATGAGAAAGAATGAAATATGGCCTTTTGTAGCAATGTGGATGGAACAGGAGAGTGTTATGCTAAGTGAAATAAGTTATATAGAGAAAGACAAATACCATATGTTTTCACTCTTATGTGGATCCTGAGAAACTTAACAGAAGACTATGGGGGAGGGGAAGGGAAAAAAAAGTTACAGAGAGGAGGGAGGCAAACCATCAGAGACTCTTAAAAACTGAGAATAAACTGAGGGTTGATGTGGGGTGGGAGGGAGAGGAGGGTGGGTGATGGGCATTGAGAGGGCACCTGTTGGGGTGAGCACTGGGTGTTGTATGGAAACCAATTTGACAATAAATTTCATATAAAAAAAAGAAAAAAAATAGGTATCCCTCCAAAAATACTAAGACAGAAACCACTAACTAATCAATTGGTTCAACCTTTTCTCTTACCACAAAGAGCACAAACTTGATAACAACCATGGTCCACCCTATGTTATATAAGGTAGGCAGCCACCAAGAAGTATAATTTGAGTGTCATTAAAATCAGCTCTTGTGCAACCTAAAATGTCAGCCAATTACGTTTTCGGAAGTAAATATAGAGTAAAATTCATCTAAAAGTCTCCACTAAAATGCACAGATCACCAAATATCAGCTTTCTATCCTTGCTTATTAACACTTTGGCCTAGAGTCAGTTATCAGAATATAGAGTTTGAATCTTGAACCCTGAACAAATGAGATGTGGTGAAGTTGGGTAATGTTGCAGTTTGCAAACACATGGGAATAAAGGTCATCAAGAAAAAGTGATGCCATGAGGGTGGTAGCTAAACAGGGCATATTAAGGTTAATAGTGCCTGTGGTTGAAAGTGGAGAAGATAATTAGAAAGAAGGCATTGAACCAAAATCACTTGTACAGGATTATCTATACTTTTTCAGCTCCAAGTAGATTCTTCTCTTCCCTAAAGTTGTTAAGAAAGTAAAAGAAACCTAAGATGAAGTTATTCCTTTAATATTGTTTTAAATCCTCTAAGCAGAGATGTTATATTTTGGCACCACTTGTAAATTCACAGCAGTGGGCTCTTAATTTCCTTTAAAGACAAGATTTAAGTGATAACTAATTACATTTTTCTTTTTTTTTTAATTTTTTTAAACATTGATTCATTTTTGAGAGACAAAGACAGAGCATGGGTTGGGGGAGGGGCAGAGAGAGAGGGAGACACAGAATCTGAAACAGGCTCCGGGCTCTGAGTTGTCAGCATAGAGCCTGAAGCAGGGCTCAAACTCACGGACTGCGAGATCGCGACCTGAGCTGAAGTCGGATGCTTAACTGACTGAGCCACCCAGGCACCCCCTAACTATTTCAAACATTTCAAACTATTTCAGACACCCCCTAACATTTTTCAAAATTGCTTAGACATGCACCCATGTCATCTCGTTCAAGTTTTGGAAAACCAATATGTTCCTAATTTTCAAAAAATTGAGTAAATAAGCTTTGTGACAGTCTTCCCCGATTTTAGTGGCTGGCTTTAAATTCTGTTAGGTTTTCGACTGCTTTTTGAGACATTGGTAGAAAGCAGCCTTGAAAATCAAGTAGACTGTAGATGTTATCAAATTCCCAAAATAAAAATATGGCCAAAGAGTCTACTTAGACATGAAGATAACAAGGATAATATTCCATTTTTTGCATCCTACAGAATAAGCCACGGTATGGCAAACACTGATTGTTCTGGCATGGGAGGGCATGCTCTTCCAGTGGGGCACCTGCTACTTCTGAGTTAATCTTCTACTTCTACATAATTCTTCACTATCCTCAGCTATATTTTAAGACATTACAACCTCCAACAAAATTCTCTTAATTCTCTTCATGAAAAATTAAATTTAGCTTGCCATTGTAGGGGAGACACATTTTTTTTCCTCTACCCTTCTTAGATTCTTGTCTGGGGCTCTGTAACAAAAGTCAGATTAAATAAGAGAAAAACAAGAGTTTATCCGAGAGGATATTTCTTATATACATGAGAGACATTCAGGGATGAGTAGCTCGAAGAGTGCCTAGAGCTTGGGTTTATTTAAGCACCTTAGAAAAGGAACAATAAATTTTTAGACAAGTCACAAGACAAAGAACTGTGAATCTCTAGGAGCAGGAAATTGTGGGTAGGCCAATACCTGGGAAACTCATGGTAGATAAAGCCTTGTTAGTAGTCTCCAGGCTGATAAGGGTTTGTCTTGGTGATTACCTTGTGTCCTTCCTGGTAGAGAGAGGAGGACACCTTTGTAAATTTACGTTCTATCTTTAGGCAAATAAGGAGAGGGCAGAGAGGTTTTATTTTGTTCTGTTGTATGTGTATTTATTTGCTTGTTGTTGTTGTTAATCAGCTCCTCAATTGCCTTCAGCTTAAAATAATCCTTATGTCATGGGCACCTGAGTGGCTCAGTGGGGTAAGCGTCTGACTCTTGATGTCAGCTTAGGTCATGCTCTCACAGGCATATTCTCATAGCCGGTCTTAAGATCGAGCACCACGTAAGGCTCCGCACTGGGCACGGAGCCTACTTGGGATTCTCTTTCTCCCTGTGTCTGCCCTTTCCCAGCTCACACCCTCTCTTGCTCACTCTCTCTCATTCTCTCTCTTTCTCAAAAAAAAAAAAAAAAGAATAATAATTCTTATGTCAAAGTGACATATTTTGGGGTGAAAAATTCTGCTACCCTTCACCATGAAGGCTGGTGACTGCCTTTCTGCACTCATACATCTCTGAAATCTTTTGAACAATAAATTTGCTTGCTGTCATCTCTGCAAAGTTGGGACTATGGGGAGAACTGGGATGTGTTGCATTATTTTTTTTTTATTTGTAACTTTTGAAAATACTTTAGTAGCTACAATTTCTATACTCCAGCATTTTAAATTACTTATTTCCAGTTGACACGCTTTATTAATTAGAGTGAGGGAACAGTTTTCTTAAGTAGCAATTAATTACGTTTATACAACAGACATTAAGTACTCTAAGGAAAGGGAATCAACATTTATTGAGTATCTACTGTGGGTCAGACATTAAACTTGGCACATCAAATATATTAATTAATTCTCACATCCATCCCTGTGAGATACATATTTGCCTCCATTTTATAGAACAGAAAACTGAGGTTCAGAAAGGTTAAGTAGCTTGTTCAAGACTTTGACTTTAGTAAGTAGTTATCAGTATTGTGACTTGGGTTTTTCTAACCCTGAAATCTATATTTTTTATATTACATAAAGCTGTCTAAATAAAGTGAGATTAGGACATTGGTTCTGATAAAAATAATACATGATGGAATCCTGTGAAGGGTAGAATCTAAAAGAGTTTGTCTAACATATTTTAATTGAGTCTTTTTAAGGAGTAGTTTAGAAATACTAGAATAACAGAATGTTCAGGAGATAAAATATAATATCAATCTATAGTTTCATGTCTACTGGGCCAAAATTTTAACATATTTCTATAACTATGTATATATTATTTTAAATGTTCTATTTTTAGTTGTGGAAACATACTGCTGGCTGTTACTGAACCATTCTCTTTCCCTCCTGGGTACTTAACTGGACTACAATTTGAAGCCACCGTTGTACTTAGATGTGGCCAAATGACTGAGTTCTTGCCAATAGAATGTGGGTGAACACAATTGCCTCACTTCCAGGCAAGGTCCATAAATCCTCCTGGGTGGTAACACCCAGTTTACCCTTAAAAGCCACATGTTGAAAATAAAGTGTCTTTGCGAGCCTGACCCACAAATAATTGCATGGGCAGAACTCAAAATTTCTCCCACTGCACCAGCACCTCTTTGTTTAAGTAAGAAATAAACATGTGTTGTATGAATTCAAGTGACTCTATGTCCTTCTATGACAGGAAGTTCAAGCTTACACCTGTCGATCCAGTATATTTACTAAAAGCTCCCCCTTTCATTCTCAAAAATGCTCTATTTTGAATAATAAATATGCTCGCTACAGTATTAGGCCATACAGATTTCTGTATTATAACAAATAGTATTACCTTAACTGAAACATTCAGTTACGTTTGTTTTGCAGTATTTATTTTCTTCAGCATATAATAGCTAAACAGGCAACTTTATTTTAAAAGTTTAAAAGAAAAGCAAAGGCATACACAGTATATTATAGATTGTTTGATTTATTATATACATTTTAGATTCTGGACCAATTCTGCCAATATCCATTGCAATGAGCATGTATACAATTAACTCCCTGCCAAACATAAACCTAGGTTTAATGACAGGCATATAGTAGTACTCAATTAAATATTTATTGCTAATGCTACTGTTATTATTTCTATTTTTTCTACATTTATTCTATTATTTCTACTGAACTGCTGAATAAAATATGAATTAATTAAAAATGAATTAATGTAACCTTTTTGAAAAATAATCTGGTAAAATTCTTTAGTCAGTGTTTATTACCTATGTCTAAATAATCTCATTTCTAAGAACTTGTCCCCTTAGGTTGAAAATGAGAGATCTACAATTCAAAATAATTTATGCATAAGAGGGGAACTAATTAGTCCAAGTAGCAGAATTCCAGGAACAAATTTGCTATAGGCAACACTGCATAAGGGATCAATACAGTTTAAAGGAAGCCTTCTTTGCATCCTTCTTCCCTATGTGTTGACCTTCTTCTGTAAAGACTTTCTATCCATAAGGTCAGGGAAATGGCCACCAAAACTCCAGATCACATCCTCACAATTCAGTAATTCCAATATAATACATCTGTCTTCCCTGAGAGTTCTAGCAACAAAGTCTCAGAGAGAGCTCCATGTCCAATGTTTATCTCTGAACCATCCCTGAGCCATAAGAATGTTTTATTCTGATTGGCCAGCTTGATACGGTTTCCACCATTGTGGTGATTAGGGGAGGGTGACCTGAATAGCCGCACTAGCACCACACGGAGTGGGAGAGTAGTGCCTGAAAGGCAGCAAAGATGAGCAGATAGACAACTCATTAACTTATCTCTATAAAATGATAGACATGTCATCAAAGATATTGATATAAATATGTTCATTGCATTATTACTTATATTGCTAAAAATTTATAGCAATTTCATAGTCAGCAATAGAAGAATTTAACGGTGATGAATGGTACATCCATAAGATTTAAGATTAGGTAATAAAATTATGGCTTTGATAAATATTTAATGATACACGAAATGCTCATAATATACATAATATACTATACTAATGCTCATAATATACTAATATAATATATATAGTATAGTATACTATACTATACTCATACATAATATACTATGCTATTGGTCAGTCTTTTTTTTTTTTAAGAGAGAGAGAAAGAGGGCACATAAGTAGGGAAGAAGGGCAGCGGGAGAGGGAGAGAGAAAGAGAGAGAGAGAGAGAGAGAGAGAGAGAGAGAGAGAGAATCTTAAGCAGGCTCCATGCTCAGTGAGGGGCTGGATGAGGGGCTCAATTCCATGACCCTGGGATCATGACCTGAACTGAAATCATAAGTCAGACTCAGTCAAGGGTGGCTCAGTCTGTTGACTCAGTCAACAGACTGAGCCACCCCAGCACCCCTGTGATGGTCAATATTACATGTCAGCTTGACTGGGCCATGGGATGTCCAGATATATAATCAAACATTTTTCTGGATATGTCTGTGAGGGGTGTTTCTGAATATGATTAACATTTGAATTGGTAGACTGAGGGAAGCAGATGGCCCTTCCCAATGGAGGTCAGTGTTAACCCATTGGAGGCCTGAACAGAACAAAATGGTGGGGTAGAGAAGAATGTGTTTTCTCTGTGTGACTATCTTTGAGCTGGAATATCAGTCTTTTCATGTCTTCAGACTCAGACTTTGGACTGGAATGTATTTCATCAGCTCTCCTGGGTCTCCAGCTTGCCAACTACAAATCTTGGGACTTTGCAGTCTCCGTAACTGTGTGAGCCATTCCTTACAATAAACAGTGTTCTGGGTCTGTTTCTCTGGAGAACCCAGACTAATACAACAAGTTAGTGGAAAACTCAGAATTTAATAGTAAAATATTTCACAAACTTGATATCTCAATCCATTGTTTCAATAAGCTTATTTTATATGAATAAAAATAGTTATGTATTATATTCCTCTTTGTGATACAAAAGCAGATACATATACAGTTTTGTTTTTAAAAGGATTTTAAAAGATCAAAAAAATTACATGAAGTTTGAAAAATAAAAGGTGAGTTCAATAAGAAATTGTCTATCCCTGCCAAACAGGATATTAGAGAGGTGGTATCTTTCTTCTAACTGTAGGAAAGTTGGACACAAGAAAATATTTCAGGTGAAATGTTAGAAATATAATGGAAAAATGTTCAATTTCAGTTCAAAAAGCATTTATTGTGTACCTGCTGTATGGACAGCACTCTGCTCGGCACTGAACTTATAGGAATGATAATGGCCTTGAGGAACTCGTGTTGCCTACGTCAACATGAAAAACAAATAGGTAATTTAAATGTACAATACTATGGTATAGCTAATGGTAATGATGTTTAAGGATGCATAGGAAACACAGAGGAACTCAGGTTGCTTAAAAAGGCTTGGGTGTTCTTTCCTGAACCAAGGAAATGGATGTAGTGCCTGAACCAAGTCATGAAGGGGATATGGGGAATAGAGAGAAGCTTTTACATAGGAAATAAAAGCATAAACAAGGTTACTGAGGAATAAAATAACATACATTGTTTGAGCAGCTAATTTAGCGTTTTTGGACTTTAGATGTTAGCAACAGTTGACATAAAAAGAAAAGTAGGATCCACCTAATTGCCGATTTTCTATGATGCACCAAAGAAACCAAATGCTCTCTGGTAAATTATGGAGAACCATGGGTAGATTTTGAGTGGAGTGGTAGGTTTAGTTGATATTCATTTTGGATAGACCATGCTGGTAGCAGTATGGCTAGTAAATTTGACAGCCACAAACTTGGAGGCCAGGATATAGTTTAGCTTCTGTAACAATATTCCTGAGCTCTAGAATGGGCATCATGAGGGTACTAATTGGTAGTGGTTGCAGGTTTGGAAAAGAGGTGACATCATCACAATACAGTTGCTATATCACTAATTTTAGAAGTTGATTATTAGTGGGGTAGAAGAGCGAATGTAGGAAGAGAGAGAATCATGAGATGTGGAAAGTGCTTTAGGATGACTCTCAGGTTTCTATATTGGTTCTCTATATGGTAATGTTATTAACTGGCTAATGGAGGAACAGGATTCGGTTTAAGGATGAGGGTAAAGGAAGAAAATAAGTCTAGTTTCAGACATATTAAATTCAAGGAGACTATCAGTCTTCCAGTGTCCAAAAGTTATTTAATGTGTAGTTTGAAGTTCTAGGAGGTTGTCTGGAGATACAAATTTATGAACTGTTGCTATATATATTTTAGTTGAATCTTTAAGAGTTTATGTAGAGAGGGCAGTATAGAATTGAAACAGTAGAGAGCTCTGGAACACTGTGAAATGTGAGAGGACAGAATAAAAAGATATTACAGAAGTAATAAAAAAAATTCTCAGAGTTAGAAGGACATGCAAGAAAAAGTATTATAAGCTATGGAAAAGAGTAGAGTTTCAAGAAATACATAGTGGCAATAATACTGTGGCTGAACAGCTAACTCCTCATTGAAAATTTGTGCTCCTCCTTTCTTAGAAGAAAATTGTCACTGGACACCTAGCCAGGACTTTATTTTCCAGAGTCAAGTGAGTTTTAGGCGTGCCATTTTACTAGTTTTTATCAATAGATTGTGGTGCCAAAGCAATTAAAAAGGAGATGTGCGGGGCGCCTGGGTGGCGCAGTCGGTTAAGCATCCGACTTCAGCCATGTCACGATCTCGCGGTCCGTGAGTTTGAGCCCCGCATCGGGCTCTGGGCTGATGGCTCAGAGCCTGGAGCCTGTTTCCGATTCTGTGTCTCCCTCTCTCTCTGCCCCTCCCCCGTTCATGCTCTGTCTCTCTCTGTCCCAAAAATAAATAAAAAACGTTGGGAAAAAAAAAAAAACGGAGATGTGCCATCTCCACCCTGTTTTTCCTACCTCGAAGAGCTAGAAGCAGAGACTCCAAGGCCATGGCTGATGGCAGAGCAACAACAGGGAAGGAGCCACGGCCCCTGAATCATCACATGGAAGAAAGCCATCCTTAACTAAAAACACCCCCACCAGGCTATGATATGAGAAAGGTTACCCAGGCTATGATGTGTTAAGGTTCTGAAATTTAGAAAGGTTATTTGTTACTGCTAACTAATTATTACTATCACAACCTTACTAACTAATGTTATGATAAGTACAATAAAAATGAAAACTCTCCATTTAATTTGACCACACCAGGAAATAATAGAGCACACAGTAATGTTTGGATAGTAACTACATTGAGATATGAGGTCAAAGAAGGCTTTTGTCCTAATATAGGACCAGAAGGAAATTTAATCATGTTTTACAGGCTGAACAGAGGAAGCCAGCAGAGACAGAGTAAGTGTAGAATAGACAGGGAATCGTTCATGGAGTAAAGTCATGGAAGAGATCTTAAGGCAGAGAGGGAGGGAATGCCTTGATCATAAGGATAAACACCTTTTCCTATGACTGAAAAAGGTTGAAGTGAGAAAAGATGAATAGATACAGAAGTAAGTGAGTCTGAGGGACACCTTAAGATTCCTATGAAATTATAACTATAATAATTGTTACACTTCAATGTGTATGTATTTTGACAATCAAATGCTTGTTATGCTACTTTAAAATGCACAAAACCCATAAGAAAACACACTGGTATCTACATACTGTCATTTGTCACATGACATCACTGGAAAGGAGACCTTTCACATTCACTTTTATTCAACGTGCTCATTCTTCTTTAATTCTCCTTTGAAGGTGATATACAAGATAAAGGTCCCTTGCCACAAAACAACATTACCAAAGATCTAACATCAATTGCTGTCCCTAGAAGAGAAGGGCATATTAAGAATAATTCTCTCTACTTCAAGACAGTTCTTTCCAACTGAGAGCAACATGACGAGGCAATCTGATGATTCGTCTTGGTAGTTTGTGATATTTCTGGCTTACAGATATATTTATCTCTATACAGCCCCACTGTGGGACTGAATCTGAAATAACCAAACTAAACTAAAAATGTCCCCAAGTGCTGGGAATGATTGAAACAAATGAGGAGATGGAGAACAGGAAGTGATGGGGGAGGGAAGGAAAAAGAAAAGCAGTGCTCACCACCTTTGTTACGTTCAGTTTCTGACAGCAGTGGTTTGTGGGTCTTGGTCTAAACCCCCATTTTGATGCATTATTACATTTTCATTATAGTGAGTTTTGGCAATTTATAACAAATATGTCTGTGTGATTGCTGTGAAATCTCCTTGTTAAATGGACAGAATTTTAATCATGAAGCAACTGTATTCTTTCTCAGATGGTCCCAAAACCCTCTCTCTGAATTTGTTTCTTTTTTCTTTGTTCCTGGAAGAAATTTCAGGCAGGTCCCACAGCTTTTCAAGTCCCTCTCAATCACTGGAAACATCTTACATCAGATACGAAAATAAGCAAGTCAATGAAATAAGGACAATTTTTAACATCCTTCATGTGAAGTCTCTCTCCCTCTGCAGCTCATGTCTGACTCAGACACGGAGCTGTTTAGTAGCAGAGCATGGAATGAACATCTCACCCCTCTCTCCTAATTCCAGCTCCCCGATCCTCACCAGCCAGTGTCAAACCAAGCAGGGGAGAGTCTTTGGGGAAACAGCACACTCTTTGGGTGTAGACACACTGTGACATACATACTACTCATTCCCTCTAGATAGAGTCTACTGCACTGGCTTTAATGGAGCACGCAGTGGGGTTTCATTTTTAGGAGGCAAGAGAAAGCATATCCCAGTCATCTCTCTGAGGAGGGTGACATCATTCCTTCAACTGATTTAAGGCTCCTCCTCCCTTAGCCCACTGGGGGCACCTGGTGACCATCTCCCTCATTTCTTTGGGAAGTCCCTCTGTTCTAGGTGGTGTGCCTGGGCTGCCTCAGCAGTCAGGAGATCCACAAGAAAACTCTTTCTTCCTGATTCAACATTTTGGTAGAAGCGAAACTTTTCCCTAAAAGGTCATTTTTCCCTTTGCTACCAGACAGGGCACCCCCATCCATAGTTTCTCAGCAGGAGTGAGTCAGCAGTTCCCTTCCAAGGCACGTATGTCAAGACCTCTGGTTCTCTTAAAGCTCCTGACAACTATTTCTAGTGGATTCTCTCTCTCTCTCTCCCTCTCCCTCCCCCTCTCCCTCTCCCTTCCTTCTTCTTTCTTCCCTCCCTCACTCTAATTCATGGTTTCTCTTAAATCCCCACTCTTTTATAAGCTGGAGGTGAGTGGTAGTGCAAACATACTTTGTTTAACCAAACTTTAGTCAGACTCCTGAACCTTCCTCAAGCCCATCTGGAAACTTCCACATAAATCTAGTTTTAGAAAAAAAAAACCCTGCTAAGTCAGTTTAATCAGAACCCCCAATGTTTGATCACCCTCCCTATCTGACCAGGTTCTTCAATCTCCACCATCCCTCAGGTGATGACTGACTATCCTGACCTGTCTTTAGCAAAGAATTCTGATGGATCAGTTTAACCAAAATCCCTCCTTACTCCTGATCCCATTTATCTACGACCCCCACTCTGCTCCTTGACCACACATTCCTACTTGCCCATGCTGCATTTGGAGTTGAACCCAATCTCTCCCCCCTTCTGTAAAATTCCATTGCAAAGGTGTTTACACCGTTGGTCACCATGGTCCTGAATAAAGTCTTCCTCAGCATCTTTAACAAGTGTCATAGAATATTTTTTTCTTTAACAGGAGCAGATGCTGGTTATGGCAGAAATTATTTACACCTGGCATCTGATTCATGTGTGGTCTTTGCCTTCCTTAAGGATATAGTTACTTAGTAGTCCTCATGTTCTTCTTACATTTAAGAGAAGAACAAGGACAGAAAGAGCCCCATGGCAGCCTCTTATACCTTATTTTACCCTGCTCCCCAAACTGGAAACTCCATGAGAGCAGAGACCTTGTCTGAGCACAATTCTGTTCCTCAGCACCTGACACTGTGCCTGGTACATAGTAGGTGCTTAAAAAATAAATACTTGTTAGATGAATGAATTCTGTCCTATTTATTCATTTCTGGAAAAATAAATACTCTCCTCTCTTAATGTGACTGCCAGAAGTCTAAATAGCAGTAGGAAAGTATGGTCTAACTATAAGAGTGGGAACATTTCATTTCTTTTTGCCATACAGTGATAAACCTTTACACAGACTTGCACTAATCAGAGAACTCTCCACTATCTTCTCATTATTAGCCTGTGCTTAAATGAGATGATATTTAATGACATACTTTAAAGGTAATGTAGTTACTCAATTTAAATAACAGACATTGAGTGACTTGTACAGAACCTCAATAATAGCTAGTTCTTAAAAAATGGAAGGCAAAGCCCAGAATTACTCTGTCTGTCATGACAGTGTGTTTTAGTTTTTTGTTGTTGTTGTTAAACATGAGGCAGTATCTCATGGAGTACTCATATACCAGATCGAGTTAAGGTTTTCATTATGAAGGTATTAAAAGTTCTTCATTGTAATTTTTTTTACAGACCTCATCATTTGTAATTTTATTGGAACGGTGGAGATGTTTTAAAACTGTATGATTTTCTCATACAATTCCAACCAAACTGGACATATTGATTAGTTAACTAACTGAGCCTAAGGCACAGAAAAGGGACTTTTTTTTTCAAGTCTTTTAAATAATTATATAAGATACAAGACCGATCACAGGAAAACTGTCCATATTTCTTTAACTTTGTGACCAGTTGTTTTCTTCAACAAAAATCCATTTACTATGCATCAATAGCATGGCGTTTTCTCTCCTTCCAGAGATTTCCCACAGAAGTTATGACTGGAACTGGAACCCTGCTATAGCAGTGATGGGTTATTGCTAGCTTTTGTCCACTGCCAAGTGTATTTCTTATCCTCTCTATTAGAATATAAGCAACGTGTAGACATTTTCTATAATTTTCTATCTTCTCACAACACTTGGCACAAATAAATATTCATTGGTATATTTATTGAATAGATGTGCCAAAATTTAAAGTTTGTGTAGTTTCTCTCTTAGAACTATTACTTCATCTTCTTTAAGTAGTAAATTGTCAGTATACTAAAAAATCTGAATTTTAGGGGCGCCTGGGTGGCGCAGTCGGTTAAGCGTCCGACTTCAGCCAGGTCACGATCTCGCGGTCCGTGAGTTCGAGCCCCGCGTCGGGCTCTGGGCTGATGGCTCAGAGCCTGGAGCCTGTTTCCGATTCTGTGTCTCCCTCTCTCTCTGCCCCTCCCCCGTTCATGCTCTGTCTCTCTCTGTCCCAAAAAATAAATAAACGTTGAAAAAAAAAATTAAAAAAAAAATAAAAAAAAAATCTGAATTTTAAAAGTGATGGAAAATCTCTAATGAATTCAGAATACTTCTTTAAAAATTGCCTTCCTTTTCTTCCAAATTTTACTTATTTACCATTTTATGGTATTCCTGGGCTTACCTTTAAGTGTCGGCTACAGGAATTATTCTCCCTAATAAAACTGCAAACGTACAAAATTTTGTTTCTGAACTTATGGAGCCCATACCAAGTTATTGACATGTAATGACTTTCTCACACCTCACATCAGTTCTTTCCTTCAGCAGTCTGGGGGGAGGGAGGCATTTAATGTGATGTTGTAGACATAGGTCTTTTTCAGAACTCACTGGATTTGAATCATGGTTCTTCCTTTCACTGGTTTATGTGTTGGCAGGTTAAGTCATTTCTCTAAATCTTAGTTTCCTCTTTGATAACATGGAGATAAGAGCAGAACATATTCCACAGAGAAGTTGTGATGAATAAGTACAGTGAGGCCTGTAAAGCATTAAACATGGTGCCTGCCTTTTGGGATGAGCACTGGGTGTTGTATGGAAACCAATTTGTCAATAAATTTCAGAAAAAAAAAAAACATGGTGCCTGATTCCTAAGTACTCAATATATTTTGATAAAATATTTGGTCATGATTATCAAAATGTAACTATTTTTCGTTATGCCAACTGCACATGGACCTAAAAGCATTGAACCAAAAGCGGTCACGTGCAAAATAATTCCATAATAATATCCTGAGCACCACGACATAGAAGGGATATAAAGGTTGCACAAGCAAAGCTTCTTAGAATGTGTGATTTCGTTTAAGGAAGATTCACATGTGCAACCAAGTAGAGAAGGAGGGAAGACGGCTATAGCAACAGTTGTCAAAATCAAGGTTCTTGGAAATGTCATGGCAATTCAGAGGGGAGAGTGATCACTTTGTGTTAAGAGATGTTAGGAGATTGGTTCAACTGAGGCTTCACTGGAAAAGTTGCACAAGAATTGAGTCTTGAAGGATCAGTAGGATTTACGGAGAAAACAATAGACAGATGGTATTGCCATTGAAGGGGACCTATAAGAAGCATGAAGGGAAATGCAAGGCATGTTTGTTGAGCTTCCTGATGTTCCTGGAGTGTGGTGGCCGTTGAGAGTAGACAGGTAGGTTGATGGGCAATCACAGGGTTTCAAGTGTCCTACCAAGGGACACCAGTTTTTATTCTGAAGGCAATCAGAATCCATTGCAGGTCTAGAGGCACCATTTTGGTGGTAATCGACGAATAGAGGGAGAATGGAAACAAATTTAGGGGAAGAAACTATTGACGTTACGGCAGTGGCACAATCAAAGGGCAATGTGGGCCAAACAAAACCAAGGCTGTGGCAGTGAAAATGGAGGGCAAACCTAGACTCAAACCGTGGGTTTGGCAGCACTAGCTACTCCTCTGAAAGCTGGCAATTAGAAGAAAAAGAGTCATTTATCTTGCCTTTCTGTAAAAACCGTGTTTCAGGATAACCAAATAACCTTAAATGATGTGAAAAAGTTATTTTTTTGAAATCAATAGCAGCCAACGCATATATATGATAGGAATGATAGAATTAGAAACTATGTTGTGCAGCCCTTGATGAAATAACTGATTCAAGCAATAATCATCAGGAGATAAAAGCATTAGGTGAAAAGACAAAGGGTTTGGCTGTCCCACTGAACACAGGGAACCAGAAATGTGGTTTCTCCTGATACAACATAATGTGAGGCTCACAGCATTTTGTAGTAAGTACCCCAGCAAAAAGCTGTGTGCCATTATCTATTCAAGCTTCTAGAGTGGATTTTCATTTAGAGAACGTATGGAAGACAAGGAACAAATTAAATGGCACCACAAGAAAGCAAACAGACAAATCTAAGATATGAGGAATTCTACAACAATTAATCCCGTTTTAGTAATAAGTCCATCGTGTGAAGAAAAGGGGTGGAAGGGAGGCTCAAAGTAGGTACAGAGCTACTTTTGCACGTTCTATAATTTTATGCTTTCAGCTCTCCATCTAGGAAAGCAGATGCTGATGGTTTTTATGGATCTTGTTTTTCAGGAGTTTTCCTTATTTCAGTGGTGTGTGACACCTTGCACTGAAACAATGTTTTAACAAATTTATTGTCAGCAAATATTGACTCTCATTGAAAGACAGAAACTCTCATGAAAGACAATGATCCTCATTGTGTTATAGGAAAGGGTTTGGTCATTACATTGGTAATAGATTTAGATATCAGAGAAAAATGACCAGTCATACTGCATGCATGATGATTTTTTTAAAAACCATGGATAACAGAAGTATTTAATAACAGCTGGTTTCTCTACTGCTTGAGGTAGTCAGTCTGTGACAACACTCTAGCATCTGAAATGATTACAGGCAATATGCCACCGCATTTTTCTTTTTGATCGTGGCCATCATGTGTCCTTAATAGAGGACCAAATGCGTATTTTGGTTCGTCTCAACCATCTGAGTAGTAAATATTCTCTCGCAACCCTCTCATAGGAGACAGAGCTAAACCAAAAACTCGTTATTTTTCTTTAATGTTAACATGAAGTAAGCAGAAATCCCAAAGATGATGGATAACCAAAAAATGAGATTTAAGTGTGAGACTTCACATAAGGGAGCATGCGGTATCTCTGAGGTAGTTTTCTCAAGTTAATCATTTTTAAAAACGCATTTTAATTCAAGCCCTTGGAGTTGTGAAAATACGACACAAATACAACTTCCTAAATGCCTCAGGCCCTGCTGAAATTAGTCACTCACTCTGGCATCAATCAATAAATCATTGTTGATTTATTAGTCATATATTACCTTGTAATTATCCCCCCACTTGACAGCTTACCAAGCACTCACACGTACATTAGCCCATTTCCATCTCACAACAGGCCTTTGAGAGCACTTGAGGTTGTTGTGTTCATTTGACACATGAGGAAATGGCTTTGCAGACAGCTTATGGACCTGCTGGTTCTGTTGCTGGTAGAAGTAGGGAGACTGGGCCCCCAATTTAGAAAGTGCAGCCTACAGCTCCGTCAAGTCACTTTTTGCAGAAGCAGGATGCCCAATATAAGGGACAGGGGCTGACACAGCTGGGACTCTAACCTAATCAGAGACACGGTCCCCCCACCAACTGCTAACCTCATTTGTTACAAGATTACAAGCCACACAAGTGAAATTCTTCATAATAATGTAAGACAAGAATTCAGGAGTGGTCCCAAAACAGAACATGATGCATTTCCAAATGAATGAAGGAGAAATACTTACTGACTTAACCTGTTTTATTGTTGGTGTCCTCAACTCCATAAACTGTAAGAGGGAGAAAGAAGTATGTTATATGTTAACATTGTTAAATATCTGTGCTTCTTCTAAGATACAACTCTGAATTCCTAAGTGATTATAAGAATTATAATAATTGGCTGGGGCGCCTGGGTGGCTCAGTCAGTTAAGCGTCTGACTCTTGATTTCAGCTCAGGTCATGATCTCATGGTTCGTGAGTTCGAGCCCTACGTCAGGTTCTGCGCTGACAGTGGGGAACCTGCTTGGGATTCTCTCTCTGCCCCTCCCCTGCTCTCTCTCTCTCTCTCTCTCTCTCTCTCTCTCTCTCTCTCTCTCTCAAAATAAATAAACATTTAAAAAATAATTATAACAATTGGCAAAATCAAGTGCAAGAACTGCACCGGGCATGTTGCACCATACTTACTTCATCCTTGAAAAGGTTGTGAAGGGCATGTTATTGTTACTGTTAGACATTTTATAGACAGGGGAGATGAATCCTAGAAAGATTAGGTAATTTTTCCACATAAACACAACTAGTGCATGGGACTGAAACCCAGCACTATCAAACCCTAAAGTCCACATTCTCCAGCACACAACTAAGTTTTTCCTCCCTTATCTCTCTTTGTCTATAGTAGCAACAACACTATTCCAAAGCTTTTTGCAGATAGAAAACTTCTTCAAATGGAATAATTGATTCATTTATCCAAAATGTTTGTATTGAGCCTCTTCCTTGTGCCTATAAATATATTACATGGCTTCTACTGTAAAAGATTTGCTCTATGTTTGAGAAGACAATACACAACTACACACACACACACACACACACACACACACCCCACAGAACACCACCACTACTATTACTACTAACAACTGCTTCTCATCGCTGGGATCTTATTATGCATCCAGTTGTTTTAAATGCTTCCCATGTGGCGACTCAGTTAATTCTCACAGTCCTTTGACAGAACGTTCCATTTATCTGATTGAATATTATGTGGGCTCATGTTTCAGGTTAACGCTATCTCATTCCTGAAATGGAATAATAGTTCATTTTATAATAAATCTAAACCCAAGCTGTAATTTTAAGGAAGTTATTTTACAGATATTCTTTAAATAATTCCCAACTATGTAGCTTGGTAATTTCAGTATCAAATTATTCATTCATTCAGTAAGTGTTATTGAGTATGCATGTATGTATGGCCTTGGGCTAGTTGCTATTAAGATAACGTAAGTGTAACAAAAGCACCTCCAGGAAGTTTATAATCTAGCAATATAAACCTGCTTGTGTATCATCAGAGATGATGCAACATGTCACCCCCTGCTTTGTTTCTCCTGTGTCCACCTACCACAGCTACTTGTGGATGTGTCTCTTAACAACCCCACAGAGTAGACTCAGGCCCAGCATGTTCCCTAAAAGAATCCTGAAACACACAGCATGACAAATACCTTGGTCCCACCATTTTGTAGGTCTTGGTCATTATCAACATACTGCATCTAAATTTTGGTGACCAGGCACACATTCATCTAATATTTACAGAGCACCTACTATGTGCCAAGCATGGTTCTAGGTCCTGAGCACACAGCACTGAACAAAGCAAACCCCTTCCCCCACGGAGTTTGCATTCTGGTGTGGGGAAACAAAATGAACGAAGAAAATACATAGAGTGATAGGCCATAAGAGGGCTATGGGGAAAAATGAAGAGAATAGGGAGAAACGGTGATGTGTTCTCCAATAAGATGAATTTTGAAAGGAGTGTTACAGTGAGGGAATAAACTGTGTGGACATTTTCAAGAAGAGCTTTCTAGGCAAGGGTCATAGTATGTACAAAGGCCTTGATGGAAATATGTTTGGCCCGATTTGAGGCCATAGTTGGATGAGGAAGTCAGATGTTTGGAGAGGAAGATGGAGCTGAGCAGAAACAAGACCATGTACGTTCAGCTCAGGTTGTCCCAAGAGCCCTCCAAACCCAGAGCTCGTATACACATGCCAGGAGGGAGAATTCAGTGCAGACCTAAGGCCCATCTAATGCAACCAGGATTCAGCTTTGCCTGCATTTAATGCGGTGGTCTGCCTACTTTCCCTAGTCAGAATTCAGTCTCAACACAGGGAAGTGGGCATGGGGAAGAGAGAGGTGAATTCTAAAGGCATGCAAATCTTATAATAATAATAATAATCCAGTATTTTTCTTTAAAATCAGAGACCCACGCTTCATGTCTGCATAGTTTAGAAGGGGTCCAAATATCCTGGACCTTATCATTTCTTTTTTTCCTATGCCAGAGTCTCTAACAAAAGACTCTGCTATGTTGAGGAAGTCTCCTAGGAAAACCACCACCACCACCCTTGCCCAAGCTCCTGATATGTGCTCCCCACCCCTCTCTTTTGGAAGCCTCATAGCAACAACACATGAGTTTGTGATGGGCGCAGAGTCTAGACTACCTGATTTTCTCCCAGGACTAATATTTGAAGTGCAGTGAGTTCCCTTTAAACCCTTCTGGCCTGAGGACCCAGCACTGCTGCATCCTCTCTTGTCACAGTCCCAGTACAAGGCAAGTAGCAAGTGGATGTAAACGAAGTGTGATAAACCAGCACTCCAGTTTGGGCCATTTATGGAGGAAGCGACAGCAGAACTGTCCTTGTCCCGCTGTCTACTCCAGCTCAAGCTGAGATCACTTATGCCCACAATTCCTTCCCTGACTTGTTAGATAGGCCCTATCCATTTCCTGCCCCATCATTAATCGGGGCATAAAATGTGTTGGAAGGTTCATATCAAATTGCATAATGGAATTCCAGAAATGGAATCTCAAGACTTCCATTTTACCCCCTTGTCCCCAACCTTTTTCGCCTCTAACAGTTCAAATGATTTTGACAAGCCATCCCTTTAATTCAACATGTGTCACGTGGAAGAATTACCTAGACAAGTGCCTCAGGGCCAGCTGATCCTCATCTGAGAATTCTAACTCAGAAAGCTGGAAGCAAGTAAGCATGGTCTTTGGTCCTTCATAATGTCTTGGTACGAGTGATCTGAGTCAGTGATAGATAAAACTTCCAGGAGTGTCCACTCAATGTCCTTTCATGAAAAATATTGAATATTATTCAACTTAAATCCCTAATATTTATCCTTCATCCTCACTCTAAGGACATGCATTTTATTCATTTTATTCCGGTTAATTCCTGACACATAAATGATAATAAATGCTCAATGAATTACTGAGTGAATGAAAGAATTAATGTACAAACCAGATGTAGCCAAGAGGTACAGAGCTGGAGTGATGTCTCAGTACAGCATTCTCTGTTCATCTCTTTCTTGTCCCTGCCCCTCGGGACCTTGTTTCTTCACTGTGTCTTTAGCCTATTTACCCTCTCTGGTAGTTCAGTTCATTTATAGGACTGAGATTCCACCCAACAACTCACCTGGTGACTAGGATCTGAAGGCCCATTAATTTTTAGCAATATTTCTTCCAGAACCCTGAGTCATATTCTCTGTATGCCTGTTTCTTTAGCAAACAGGGTTGCTTTATTCCAAATAAATAAATATCCCACATTCGAACATCCCAAATTCATTACAATCCACACAACTTTAAGGTGGAAAGTCACCAGGAATCTGGGTAGGAAGAACTACGAAGTGTCAGCATCTTTTATCCCTGATGTTTACTCAATGCAGAGAAATGAGCACTTTTTAGTGGGTCCTTGAAAGATGGACAGTATTTTGCTAAACATATATTTAAAGGTGTTTCAGAAAACTTGGTGAGAAAGGATGTAGAGACAAAAAACTCACTTGATTTCTTTAGGGAATGGAAATAGTCCTGTTTAGAATATAAGGTTTATTTCGGAGATTAGATTGAAATGATTAATGTGGTATGAATATAGATGACTGTACATAAGCTAAATCCTCATATGTATGGAAATCTTGCATATTAATTCAAATTACTGTCAAGATGGGACATTGAAACCTAAATATATTAATACATATTGTAAAATAAAGCTAAAATGTTCTGAGAGTAGAAATGGGGCATTTTTAGCTGTGAGAGACATTTACTAGCCAAGAATTTGGAGATTACAGTTTGGGTATAGAGTGGGTAGCTTGTATGAAAATGAGAAGGTGCTAAAAATTCAAAATATGCAAAGCAAAATAAATGAGTTAGCTTAGGCTAGACCTTCCCCACAACAGGTGCATCCTCTCTGATATGTTAAAATGCACAGGTGGCTCTCTACTGTATCCCTTGCAGATAAGTTCAGTCTAGACTACAAGGCACTAGAATTTATTAGGATAGATCTGCATTCAAATTTTGGCTCCATTATTCACCAGCTGTGGGACCTTGGGCCATTTATACAACCGCTGTAATATTATTTTCTCCTTTGTGAAATATAATTCCTGACTCATAGGTTAATAGGACTCATGAAATAATCTAAGTATGTGTTCAACACAGTGCCTGGGATATAATAAATGCTCAAGAATGTCGGTGTGTTGTGCCCTCTTAAAAGAATATACTCTTTCATTTATCCATATCCACACTAGGATAGTGGTTACGTCTACTTTTACTACTGAATAAAGTGCTAAAGAAGACAGTTACAATTGTTTAGACTTTAAACAATTCTATCAACTTTGGGAAAGCTATTAATAACCCCATTATCAGTTTTTTTTCTTTTTTTTAATATATGAAATTTATTGTCAAATTGGTTTCCATACAACACCCAGTGCTCATCCCAAAAGGTGCCCTCTTCTATACCCATCACCCACCCTCCCCTCCCTCCCCCCCCCATCAACCCTCAGTTTGTTCTCAGTTTTTTTTTTTAATTTTTTTTTCAACGTTTATTTTTTATTTTTGGGACAGACAGAGACAGAGCATGAACGGGTGAGGGGCAGAGAGAGAGGGAGACACAGAATCGGAAACAGGCTCCAGGCTCTGAGCCATCAGCCCAGAGCCTGACGCGGGGCTCGAACTCACGGACCGCGAGATCATGACCTGGCTAAAGTCGGACGCTTAACCGACTGCGCCACCCAGGCGCCCCTGTTCTCAGTTTTTAAGAGTCTCTTATGCTTTGGCTCTCTCCCACTCTAACCTCTTTTTTTTTCCCTTCCCCTCCCCCATGGGTTTCTGTTAAGTTTTTCAGGATCCACATAAGAGTGAACACATATGGTATCTGTCTTTCTCTGTATGGCTTATTTCACTTAGCATCACACTCTCCAGTTCCATCCACGTTGCTACAAAGGGCCATATTTCATTCTTTCTCATTGCCATGTAGTACTCCATTGTGTATATAAACCACAATGTCTTTATCCATTCATCAGGTGATGGACATTTAGGTTCTTTCCACAATTTGGCTATTGTTGAGAGTGCTGCTATAAACACTGGGGTACGAGTGCCCCTATGCATCAGTATTCCTGTATCCCTTGGGTAAATTCCTAGCAGTGCTACTGCTGGGTCATAGGGTAGGTCTATTTTTAATTTTTTGAGGAACCTCCACACTGTTTTCCAGAGTGGCTGCACCACCCATTATCAGTTTTAAAACTTTATATATCAGGATGGTAGGATGAGAAGTAAAGTAGGAGAAATAGGGGGAAATGAATGGAAGAAAAAAGAGCCTCAAGCTGCAAATTCTAAATGAATAAGAAGTCCAAAAAAGTTATCAAGGTTGATACTATCTGATATGCCATTTCTTCTTTCTTACCCACATATTTTTCTAATTTCACCTCTTTCTGATACTTTTCAAGTCCAATTTCTTTCATGTGTTGAGAACCTCCCCCATACCACATACTGTGCTAGGAACTCAGGATTGCACAGGCAGACTGGGTGAAATCCCTACCAGAGGTGAAAGACAGCTATAAAATACTGTGACGCATGTAGAGAGTTATTTACAGGGTGCTAGGATAGCCAAGATAAAGTAGAGCATGGTTTTGCAAAGAAATGAAGGATACATCATAGGGGAGGTGACCTGAAGATTGAGTACAGGTTATATACCTAAGCATGGATATTTCAGTTACAGTATTTAACAATTTTTTTCTCCTACTATCATCCATCCAACCATCAATGCGTGTACACACACACACACACACACACACACACACACACACCTGTTTCTTTCCATTCTCTTCTATATTCTAGGAATTTAACTTCACCAATGGAGGGAAAGATCTACTAAGCAGGGACATAATTGATATCAATTACTGAGACTTCTTGGAACTTGAAACAGCAAATTTTATTTAAAAGATGGTGGCAGGAAATTGATTCTTGGATTATAGCATCACAGAAACTAGAAACCATTCCTTCTCTCATCAGACCTACTGTACTAAGACTCAATAAACTGAAGAAAGTAGGTCACAAACTAGCATCCTCAAGAAGACTTCATAAAAACTCAGAGGCACAGGCTTTCCACTTTCCTTCATTCCCATTTCTGAAACCTTGTCTTTGCCCAGACCTGCTGAATCAGAATTTCTGATGATAGAGATTGAATTTGAGAAACTAATAAGTAAAATGCTCCATGTAAGTTAACAGCCTTCTTGTTAAGAAATTTGCACCCAGGTATATTTCCATTTGCATTTGTGCAGAAACAAAATGTTCCTGTTATGTAGAATGCCCTTAGAGAAGAATGAGTTTTGATACTCACCAAGGGAAATAAGGCTTTTTTTAATATTAAGAAATTAATAATGTACTAAACCTCCCAACCATAGGTTGTTAATTTAATGGAATATTTTCCAAATAATTTTAGAATATTTATAAATATTTTGTGTTTATACTTTCTTAAGAAAAATCTTTGTTACATGATTTCTAAGGATAAGAAATACTAGAATTTTTTTTTTTAAATTTTTTTTTTCAACGTTTATTTATTTTTTGGGGGGACAGAGAGAGACAGAGCATGAACGGGGGAGGGGCAGAGAGAGAGGGAGACACAGAATCGGAAACAGGCTCCAGGCTCTGAGCCATCAGCCCAGAGCCTGATGCGGGGCTCGAACCCACGGACCGTGAGATCGTGACCTGGCTGAAGTCGGACGCTTAACCGACTGCGCCACCCAGGCGCCCCTAGAATTTTTTTAATTTTTAGAACAGAATTCCCATAGACTATAAGTGTTTATTTTTCTCTATATCCTCATTACTACAATTTGCTGGGTCAAATTGCAATAGCTTATTTTATTAATGTTTATTATTTATTTTGAGAGAGAAAGAGCAAGAGTGAGCAGGGGAGGGGCAGAAAGAGAGGGAGAGGGAGAGAATCCCAAGCAGGCTCCACACTGCAGTGCAGAGCCGGACCCAGAGCTCTGTCTCACAAACCATGAGATCATGACCAGAGCTGAAATCAAAAGTTGGACACTTAACTGACTGAGCCACCTATGTGCCTCAAATACAATAGCTTATTTAAAAAAAAAATAAGGAAAAATAGTTCACTTAATTTTGTTGTACAGCTATTTAAAAAAAAATAAAGAAAGAAGACCAGATTAGAAAGAAATTTCTATTAGAAGCAGCTATCCAGATGGAGATGCAATATAAGATGGGCTGTTTTGCTATCATTGTTGCTATATAATTTAATTATTTTATGAATAATTCTATCATCTTATATCCTGAACTGTAGGAAAATAACTTGAGAGGAGTGAAAATTTCATCCACAGGGATGCAAAACTGAATTAGTTATGTAGTATTTGGGATTGGTGTGGGGTTTGGGGTTGTTGTTTTCATAAAATGCATCACTATTGGTGATTCTATTGGTTTTCCATTGGTTTTTTACTGCTGTGTAAAAAAATTATAAAAATTTTAGTTGCTTAAAGCAACACAGGTTTATTGCTTCACAATTTCTGTGGGTCAGGAGTCTAGGTTTGACTTAGCTTAGGGTCTCACAAGACTATAATCAAGGTGTTGACCTGCTGTGTTCTCATTTGGAAGCTTGATTGGGAAAGAATTAATTTTCATTCTCATCTTGGTTTTTGGCAAAATTCATCCCTTTGCAGCTATGTGACTGAGTACCCACTTCTTACTAGCTGACAGCTGGAGGCCACAATTCAGTTCCAGAGGTCACCATACCTAGAGGATCACTATGTGATCCTCTCCATAGACAGCTTACAACATAGATGCTTGCTTCTTCAACACCAGCGGGAGAATCTCTCTCCACAATCTTCTAAATGGAATCTAATATAATGGAACATAATTATGAAAGTGACACCCCTCACTTTTGTCATATTTGGTGGTTTAACACAAGCCTGACTTCATTCAAAGGGAGGACTATTCAAAGGGAGAACTCAGTGGTGTGCCTCTGAAATCAGAAGTTTTATTGCACATTTTAAATTTACTTATTTATTATCATCTCTCTGTCCTAGAATATATGTACCTTGAGATCAGGAAAATGTTTAAAGGATATTGGAAAGAAGTGCTTTAATATGAATAAAATCTAGACATAGAATGTGTTCATATATTTGTTTTAAAAGTTACTGATGAGGGTACTGATGAGTTACTGAGCCACCCTTGTGGCTCAGTCAGTTAGCCTCCAACTCTTGATTTCAGCCCAGGTCATGACCTCACGGATTCATGAGATCAAGCCCTACATATGGCTTAGTGCAGAGCATGGAGCCTACTTGGGATTATCTCTCTCTCTTTCTCTCTCTCTCTGCCCCTCCTCCTCTCATGTGCTTGCTGTCTGTCTCTCTCTCAAAATAAATAAATAAATAAACTTTTAAAAAGTTACTGATGAATTACTTACAAACTAAAAACAAAGGAGAATATTAGTTATCTTTGTATTTTATTAATTTAGTGCTGCTTTTAGACATACTGACTTCAATAACTTGCTTAGTTTGATGACCTCATCAATTGTCTGGACCTTCTAAGAATTAGTCACAAAGAAATATATCTAATTGTATTTATGAAGGAATAAGCTAAGTACATATAACAAAGAAACCAATAATATAATAACAAGTATTATTGTAAGATTGTTGTGAAAACAGTTATGAAGTTTTCGTACACAACAGATTGGCCAGTACAAACTGACCGGGCAGCTCAATCTCCCATCCTTGTCTTCTTGGGCCAAACAGCACAGGGACACATCCATTTTCCAGAAAAAAAGAAAGGAGGAAAGAGTCAAGGCCTAGGGAAATAAGTTCTGCTCATGTCCCCTTGGTTCGAACATAGTCATGAGGCCACACATAGCGGCAAGGATGCAATGAAATCTAGCCGATGTGTGTACAGTAGGATCCCAGGACAAAGGGAGAAACAGATTATGGGGAACAACTAGCAATCTTCTAGAATAGTAAAACAGTTTATCAGAGCTCTTGATGAAGAGAGCCAAATCAGCTTCAAATCACAGCAGCTCTCTGATGACCTGGGTTATTATATCCCACTTGGAATGCTAGTGTGAGTCTCCTCACACTTTTTTTTGCTCACTTACAGAATAGAAGTAACATAGGTTTGCGTGTGTTTGCCTGACAAGGTTTTTGTGATAAACACTCAGAAGATGGTATTTTCAGTACTCCTCTCTTGAGCCTAATAAGCTGCTTCTAATAAGATAGTTGCACAAAGTCATTCTGTAAGTATCACAATTTTCCTTTTTAACCAACACAATTTTTCTTAATAAAATAAAAATGTTAGCACTCTTCCTTTTTTTATAAAATGGTTTTAAAAAGTCTCTCTTTGAATATTCATGGCTTTTAATTTTCAAATTCTTAATTTGCAAAATTGTACCTAATTGTGATTTACCAAAGTGTTAGGCTCTTGTTTTTACAAGTCTCATTTGGCTTATTTTAGGCAGTTCAAGCAAAATTCTTTCTCTACGTGCAAAATTCCATATTGAACAAACTGTCTTTTTTATACACTGGTTTCTGGAAGAACGAAGCAAGAGGATTTTTTTTCCCCGACATGGCAAATCAATTTTTTTCAATCTGAATATTTAATTTTCCTTAGCCATATCTACACCGCTTAAGTGATACTTACAATAAAAATTATCTTCTCATGTAGTGATTATATACTCTAAGGAGTCCTGATCCCAGAGAAAGAGTATTTTGAGATGTAAGAAAGTATGGAGGCACTGTTTATGCCTGTAGGTGAAATGTAATACCTATATACTATACTGTACCTATATATTAGTCACAAAGAGAAAGTATGGGAAAAGAGACAAAACAAAAATAAGCATCCAACCACATCACACTTAAATATCTATCAGTACTAAATCTAACCCCAGCTGCCCCACTCACCACACACACACACACACACACACACACACACACACACACAAATCACACATATACTTTTTCTCACCTAGTTCATTGCTTGAGCGAGCTTCCTTGTGTGGCTTGCCTTTGTGCCTTCCACTCCCCTCATTTGTGCTCATTTTTAACACTTAGTTCAATTATTGTCTCCTCTGGAGATCTTTCTGAGCCTCTCAGGATGGATTGAGGGTCTCTTGTCCTGCATGTTTCCCTGATTTTATATTTATTATGATATATTGGTTTCTTTTTGTGTCTGCCTCCCCACTAGGCTGGGAACTCCTTAAAGGCAGCAATGCATTTTATTCCCCCTCACTAGAGATGCCCAGATCAATGCCTACTACATAATGCACCCTGAATACGTGTGTATTGAAAATATAAATTAATGGATTTTAAAAATTATAATATATGTGACAATATTTAACGCCATTCCATTGAATGGTTGGAGTACTAGCTTGGGATCTAATTCATCCAGAATTATTACCAACATTAGTTGAAACAATTATTTCAGTGTTCTGTTTGTGAAAAAGGAAAGAGTTAGTCATTTTGGGTTCAACATCTATTATGTGCAGATACTTTTATGGCACAAATACATTGTCTCATCCACTCATTAATTCTACATATATTTGTGGAATGCTCACTATGTACTACCAACTGTTTTAAGCAATAAAGACAGACAATAAAAACAGTAGATAAAATGCCTGCCTTCATGGAGTTTATGTGGGAGGAGAGATAAAGGCAGGCAAGGAGGAGATAAGGCGGAAAGTAAATAAGAAAAATAAGTAAACTATATTAAATAGTGCCAACCGCTAAGAAAAGCAAGAATATGAAATATAGAGGCTAAAATTTTGAATTGGGTAGTGACTCTTACTGAGCAAATGAATTTGAGTAAAGACCTAAGTCAAGTGAAGGTGATGGCTGTGCATCTGTCCAGGGGGACAGATGATAGAACACTTAAGAATTGAGAGAGTTCTTTTAGACTTACCAAAGTGAAGGTCATAGTGCTTTTCAGTAGAGTGGTAGAGGTAAAAATTGACAGAAGTGGGTTCAAGAGAGAATGAGAGGGTCTGTGAATCTGGCAGAGGCAAGCCTAATTTAATCATCTAAACAACTCAGTGAGGTAAATAGTTTTAGTCCAGTTACAGATGAAAATGAAGGCGAAACATGTGAAATAATTTGCCTGAAGTGCTCATAGAGGCAGAGTTGGGATTCGAATCCAAGCCAAGTCTATTTCCCCAAGAGCCCTCCAAATTAGTGAATTGTCCATTGGCTCTTTTGGCTATATTAATCATCAGTTCAGGGTTAGCACCACTGCACAGTAAATAATTTTTAAATAAATGGTACATAACTGATAATCATCACAAAAATATGAATTAACTAGAAACCCATTAAATGGGTGACTGCACATTAATACGGATTCCAACACTTAGCAGGCACACAAATCAGAGTAAGTGTCCTGCACTGATACTTGCTCGGCAGAACCATAAGATAAAGAGTATTTGTGCATTCCCCATGCAAAGCATTGAAGTAAACTATATACACAAGATTAAAAGTTAGCAAGGCTCAGGCCCTATTCCTTTTAAAGGTAATAGGAATTATAAATGAAATTATCATAAAAGATGGTTGAAGAAATGTTTTTCATGTTCTCCTTCCTTAAGTGTGTTGGGGGCAGGGGGAGCCAGAAAATTTGGTAGGACAGAAAGACATCAATTTCACAAGAATGATGCATCATACCGGAAGAACAAATATTGTTAAAATGCCAGTACTACCCAATCTACACATTCAATGAAATCCCAATCAAAACAGCACCAGCATTCTTCACAGAGCTAGAACAAACAATCCTAAACTTTGTATGGAATCACAAAAGACCCCAAATACCCAAAGTAATGTTGAAAAAGAAAACTAAAGCTGGAGGCATCACAATCCCAGACTTCAAGATGTATTACAAAGCTGTAATCATCAAGACAGTATGGTACTGGCACAAAAACAGACATATAGATCAATGGAATAGAATAGAGAACCCAGAAATGGGCCCACAAATATATGACCAACTAATCTTTCACAAAGCAGGAGAGAGTACCCAATGGAAAAAGAGTCTCTTTAGCAAATGGTGCTGGGAGAACTGGACAGCAACATGCAGAAGAATGAGACTGGATCACTTTCTTACACCAGACACAAAAATAAATTCGAAATGGATGAAAGACCTAAATGTGAGACAGGAAACCATCAGAATCTTATAGGGGAAAACAGGCAGCAACTTCTTTGACCTCAGCCACAGCAACTTCTTACTTGACATGTCTCTGAAGGCAAGGGAAATAAAAGCAAAAATCAACTATTGGAACCTCATCAAGGTAAAAAAGCTTCTGCACAAAAAAGGAAACAATCAACAAAACTAAAAGGCAAACGACAGAATGGGAGAAGATATTTGCAAATGATCTATCGGGTAAAGCTTAGTATCAAAAATCTATAAAGAAGTTACTGAACTCAACACCCCTCTCCCCCCAAAAAAACAAATAATCCAGTGAAGAAATGGGCAGAAGACATGAATAGACACTTTTCCAAAGAAGACATTCATATGACAAACAGACACATGAAAAGATGCTCAACATTTCTCATCATTAGGGAAATACAAATTAAAACCACAATGAGATACTGCCTCACACCTGCCAGAATAGCTAAAATTAACAACTCTGGAAACAACAGATGTTGGTGAGGATGTAGAGAAAGGGGAAACCCTCTTACACTGTTGAGGGGAATGCAGACTTGTGCGGCCACTCTGGAAAACAGTGTGGAGGTTCCTCAAAGAATTAAAAGTAGAGTTACCTTACAACCCAGCAGTTGCACTACTAGGAATTTATCCAAAGGATATAGGAGTGCTGATTAGAACGGGCACATGGACCCCAACATTTATAGCTATGCTATCAACAATAGCCAAATTATGGAAAGAGCCCAAATATCCACCAACTGATGATTGGATTAAGAAGATGTGGTTTATATGGGGCACCTGCATGGCTCAGTCGGTTGATCTTCTGACTTTGGCTCGGGTCATGATCTCGTGGTTTGTGGGTTTGAGCCCCATGTCAGGCTCTGTGCTGACGTCTCAGAGCCTTGAGTCTGCTTTGGATTCTGTGGCTCCCTCTCTCTCTCTACCCCTCCCCCACTTGTGCAGGTATGCTCTCTGTCTCTCCTAGAAATAATAAATTCATAAACTTTAAAAAAACTTTTAAAATATACACATACACACACACACACACACACACACACACACACACACATACAGGAATACTATTCGACAATGAAACAGAATGAAATCTTGCCATTTGCAACAATGTGGATGGAACTGGAGGATATTATGCTTAGCAAAATAAGTCAGAGAAAGACAGATACCATATGATTTCACTCATATGTGGAATTTGAGAAACTTAACAGATGATCATGGGGAAGGGAAGGAAAAATAAGATAAAAACAGAGAGGGAGGCAAACCATAAGAGACTCTTAAATACAGAGTACAAACTGAGGGTTGATGGGGATGGGGAAATGGGGGGTGGGCATTGAGGAGGGCACTTGTTGGGATGAGCACTGACTGTTATATGTAAGTGATGAATCACTGGCATCTACTCCTGAAGCCAAGACTACACTGTATGTTAACTAACTAAAGAAGAAAAAAAAAAACAATGATGCATCATACAGATAATGTAGGAGGAAATTTTAAAAATTGTTTTCTTAGGGAAAATTTCAAACCAAAAAAATAGGTACAATTGTATAACAAATTGCGTGTGCCCACAATTCAGCATCAACAGTTACCAACTCATGACCAATTTTGTTTCATCTCTACCCTCACCTACTTTTCTCTCCTAATGTCAGATTATTCTGAAGTAAATAAACATCATATCATTTTATCTGTATATATTTTAGTGTGAGGAGATTTAAAAATAAGTAATTCACATGGCTTACTTACATGATAACAAGGTTTTAAAAAAAAATTTAAGCTCATCCCTTTCTTTAGCAGTATCCAAGTTCAAGTTGTACATAAATAATGGTATCTATTTATTTGAAAACAGTGTTTTCATATGTGTCTATTTTTTTTATTTAACTATTGTTGGCACATAATGCTACATTAGTTTTAGGTGTACAACAGTGATTCAACAATACCATTGACTATATGCCCTATGCTGTAGCTTTTATCCCTGGGACTTATTGTGGAAGTTACAGTAATGGTATCTGTTTATTTATTTATTTTTCTTTAATATGAAATTTATTGTCAAATTGGTTTCCAAACACCCAGTGCTCATCCCAAAAGGTGCCCTCCTCAATGTCCATCACCCACTTTCCCCTCTTCCCACCCCCCATCAACCCTCAGTTTATTCTCAGTTTTTAAGAGTCTCTTATGGTTTGGCTCCCTCCATAACTTTTTTTTCCTTCCCCTCCCCCATGGTCTTCTGTTAAGTTTCTCAGGATCCACATAAGAGTGAAAACATGTATGACTTATTTCACTTAGCAAAACAGTCTCCAGTTCCATCCACGTTGCTACAAAGGGCCAGATTTCATTCTTTCTCATTGCCAAGTAGTATTCCATTGTGTATATAAACCACAATGTCTTTATCCATTCATCAGGTGATGGACATTTAGTCTCTTTCCATAATTTGGCTATTGATGAAAGTGCTGCTATAAACATTGAGGTACAAGTGCCCCTATGCATCAGCACTCCAGTATCCCTTGGGTAAATTCCTAGCAGTGCTATTGCTAGGTCATAGGGTAGATCTATTTTTAATTTTTTGAGGAACCTCCACACTGTTTTCCAGAGTGGCTGCACCAGTTTGCATTTCCACCAACAGTGCAAGAGGGTTCCCATTTCTCCACATCCTCTCCAGCATCTATAGTCTCCTAATGTGTTCATTTTAGCCACTCTGACTGGCATGAGGTGATATTTCAGTGTGGTTTTGATTTGTATTTCCCTGATGAGGAGCGATGTTGAGCATCTTTTCATGTACCTTTTGGCCATCTGGATGTCTTCTTTAGAGAAGTGTCTATTCATGTCTTCTGCCCATTTATTCACTGGATTATTTAGTTTTCAGGTGTGGAGTTTTGATGAGTTCTTTGTAAATTTTGGATACTAGCCCTGTGTCCGATATGTCATTTGCAAATATCTTTTCCCATTCCGTTGATTGCCTTTTAGTTTTGTTGATTGTTTCCTTTGCAGTGCAGAAGCTTTTACTTCATGAGGTCCCAATAGTTCATTGTTGCTTTTAATTCCCTTGCCTTTGGAGATGTGTCAAGTAAGAAATTGTTGCGGCTGAGGTCAAAGAGGTTTTTTTCCTGCTTTCTCCTCTAGAGTTTTGATAGTTTCCTGTCTCACATTCAGGTCCTTTATCCATTTTGAGTTTATTTTTGTGAAAGGTGTAAGAAAGTGGTCTAGTTTCATTCTTCTGCATGTTGCTGTCCAGTTCTCCCAGCATCATTTGTTAAAGAGACTGTCTGTTTTCCATTGGATATTTTTTCCTGCTTTGTCAAAGATGAGTTGGCCATACTTTTGTGGGTCTAGTTCTGGGGTTTCTATTCTATTCCATTGGTCTATATGTCTGTTTTTGTGCCAATACCATGCTGTCTTGATGATTACAGCTTTGTAGTAGAGGCTGAAGTCTGGGATTGTGATGCCTCCTGCTTTGATCTTCTTCTTCAACATTATTTTGGCTATTCGGGGCCTTTTGTGGTTCCACACGAATTTTAGGATTGCTTGTTCTAGCTTTGAGAAGGATGCTGGTGCAATTTTGATTAGGATTGCATTGAATGTGTAGATAGCTTTGGGTAGTATTGACATTTTAACAATATTTATTCTTCCAATCCATGAGCACAGAATGTTTTTCCATTTCTTTATATCCTCTTCAATTTCCTTCATAAGCTTTCTATAGTTTTCAGCATACAGATCTTTTACATCTTTGGTCAGGTTTATTCCTAGGTATTTTATGCTTCTTGTGCAATTGTGAATGGGATCAGTTTCTTTATTTGTCTTTCTGTTGCTTCATTATTAGTGTATAAGAATGCAACTGATTTCTGTACATTGATTTTGTATCCTGTGACTTTGCTAAATTCATGTATCAGTCCTAGCAGACTTTTGGTGGAGTCTGTCGGATTTTCCATGTATAATATCATGTCATCTGCAAAAAGTGAAAGCTTGACTTCATTTTTGCCAATTTTGATGCCTTTTATTTCCTTTTATTGTCTGATTGCTGATGCTAGAACTTCCAACACTATGTTAAACAACAGTGGTGAGAGTGGACATCCCTGTCGTGTTCCTGATCTCAGGGGGAAAGCTCTCAGTTTTTCCCCATTGAGGATGATATTAGCTGTGGGCTTTTCCCAAATGACTTTTATGATGTTTAAGTATGTTCCTTCTATCCTGAATTTCTAAAGGGTTTTTATTAAGAAAGGATGCTGAATTTTGTCAAATGCTTTTTCTCCATCAATTGACAGGATCATATGGTTCTTCTCTTTTCTTTTATTAATGTGATGTATCACGTTGATTGATTTGTGAATGTTGAACCAGCCCTGCAGCCCAAGAATGAATCCCACTTGATCATGGTGAATAATTCTTTTTATATGCTGTTTAATTTGATTTGCTAATACCGTGTTGAGAATTTTTGCATCCATATTCATCAAGGATATTGGCCTATAGTTCTCTTTTTTTACTGGGTCTCTGTCTGGTTTGGGAATCAAAGTAATGCTGGCTTCATAGAATGAGTCTGGAAGTTTTCCTTCCCTTTCTATTTTTTGGAACAGCTTGAGAAGGATAGGTATTTTCTCTGCTTTAAATGTCTGGTAGAATTCCTCAGGGAAGCCATCTGGTCCTGGATTTTATTTGTTGGGAGATTTTTGATAACCGATTCAATTTCTTTGCTGGTTATGGGTCTGTTCAAGTTTCCTATTTCTTCCTATTTGAGTTCTGGAAGTGTGTGGGTACTTAGGAATTTGACCATTTCTTCCAGGTTGTCCCGTTTGTTGGCGTATAATTTTTCATAGTATTCCCTGATTATTGCTTGTATTTCTGAGGGATTGGTTGTAATAATTCCATTTTCATTCATAATTTTATCTATTTGGGTCATCTCCCTTTTCTTTTTGAGAAGCCTGGCTAGAGGTTTGTCAATTTTGTTTATTTTTTCAAAAAAACTAACTCTTGGTTTCATTGATCTGCTCTACAGGTTTTTTTAGATTCTATATTGTTTATTTCTGCTCTGATCTTTATTATTTCTCGTCTTCTGCTGGGTTTGGGTGTCTTTGCTGTTCTGCTTCTATTTACTTTAGGTGTGCTGTTAGATTTTGTATTTGGGATTTTTCTTGTTTCTGGCAATAGGCCTGGATTACAATGTATTTTCCTCTCAGGACTGCCTTTGCTGCATCCCAAAGCGTTTGGATTATTGTATTTTCATCTTCATTTGTTTCCATATATTTTTTAATTTCTTCTCTAGTTGCCTGGTTGACCCATTCATTCTTTGGTACGGTGTTCTTTAACCTCCATGCTTTTGGAGGTTTTCCAGACTTTTTCCTGTGGTTGATTTCAAGTTTCATAGCATTGTGGTCTGAAAGTGTGCATGCTATGATTTCAATTCTTTTATACATATGAAGGGCTGTTTTGTGACCCAGTATGTGATCTATCTTGGAGAATGTTCCACGTGCACTCGAGAAAAAAGTATATTCTGTTGCCTTGGGATGCAGAGTTCTAAATATATCTGTCAAGTCCATCTGATCCAATGTATCATTCAGGACCCTTGTTTCTTTATTGATCCTGTGTCTAGATGATCTGTCCATTGTTGTAAGTGGGGTATTAAAGTCTCCTGCAATTACCACATTCTTATCAATAAGGTTGCTTATGTTTGTGATTAATTGTTTTATATATTTGGGGGCTTCCGTATTCAGTGCATAGACATTTATAATTGTTAGCTCTTCCTGATGGAGAGACCCTATAATTATTATGCAATGACCTTCTTCATCTCTTGTTACAGTCTTTAATTTAAAGTCTAGTTTATCTGGGGCGCCTGGGTGGCGCAGTCGGTTAAGCGTCCGACTTCAGCCAGGTCACGATCTCGCGGTCCGGGAGTTCGAGCCCCGCGTCAGGCTCTGGGCTGATGGCTCAGAGCCTGGAGCCTGTTTCCGATTCTGTGTCTCCCTCTCTCTCTGCCCCTCCCCCGTTCATGCTCTCTCTCTGTCCCCCAAAAAATAAATAAACGTTGAAAAAAAAAAAATTTAAAAAAAAAAAAATAAAAAAAATAAAGTCTAGTTTATCTGATATAAGTATGACTACCCCAGCTTTCTTTTGACTTCCAGTAGCATGATAGATAGTTCTGCATCTCCTCACTTTCAATCTGAAGGTGTCCTCAGGTCTAAAATGAGTCTCTTTTAGACAGCAAATAGATGTGTCTTGTTTGTTTATCCAGTCTGATACCCTGTGTCTTTTTGTTGGAGCATTTCATCCATTTATATTCATTGTTATTATTGAAAGTTAAGGGTTTAGAGTCATTGTGATGTCTGTAGGTTTCATGCTTGTAGTGATGTCTCTGGTACTTTATGGTCCTTGCAACATTTCACTCAGAGAATCACTCTTAGGATCTCTTGTAGGGCTGGTTTAGTGGTGATGAATTCCTTCAGTTTTTGTTTGTTTGGGAAAACCTTTATCTCTCCTTCTATTCTGAATGACAGACTTGTTGGATAAAGGATTCTCGGCTGCATATTTTTTCTGTTCATCACATTGAAGATTTTCTGCCATTCCTTTCTGGCCTGCCAAGTTTCAGTAGGTAGGTCTGCCACTATTCTTATGTGTCTGCCTCTGTAAGTTAGAGCCTGTTTATCCCTAGCTGCTTTCAGAATTTTCTCTTTATCCTTGTATTTTGCCAGTTTCACTATGATATATTGTGCAGAAGATTGATTCAAGTTACGTCTGAAGGGACTTCTCTGTGCCTCTTGGATTTCAACGCCTTTTTCCTTCCCCAGATCAGGGAAGTTCTCAGCTATGATTTGTTCAAGTACACCTTCAGCCCCTTTCTCTCTCTCTTCCTCTTCTGGAATTCCTATGATACGGATATTGTTCCGTTTGATTGCATCACTTAGTTCTCTAATTCTCCCTGGTACTCCTGGATTTTTTTATCTCTCTTTCCTCAGCTTCCTCTTTTTCCATAATTTTATCTTCTAATTCACCTATTCTCTGCTTTGCGTCTTCAATCTGTGTTATGGCCGCCTCCATTTTATTTTGCACCTCATTTATAGCATTTTTTTTAGTTCCTCATGACTATTTCTTAGTCCCTTGATCTCCATAGCAATAGATTCTTTGTTGTCCTCTATGCTTTTTTCAAGCCCAGCGATTAATTTTATGGCTATTATACTAAATTCTTGTTCTGTTATATTGTGTAAGTCGTTTTTGATCAGTTCATTATCTGTCGCTACTTCCTAGAGTTTCTTTTGAGGAGAATTCTTCTGTTTCATCATTTTGGGTAGTTCCTGCAGTAGCTACAAACTGTAGGGCACTTTCCTTGTGCTGTCCGGAGTAACTTGTGTTGGTGGGTGGTCAGACCCGATGTCTGCCCCCAGCCCACTGCTGGGGCCACAGTCAGACTGGTGTGTACCTTATCCCCCTCTCCCAGGGGCAGGACTCACTGTGGAGTGGTGTGGCCCCTGTCTGGGCTACTTGCACACTGCCAGGCTTGTGGTGCTGCTTTGATGGGATCTAGTCAAGGGTGTATTAGCTGGGGTGGATCCACAAGGTGCACAGGGGCAGGAGGGGCAGGCTTTGTTGTAGGTGGTCCCCTGTGGGAGGGGCCCTGCAGCACCGGGAGGGAGGCAGGCTGTCGGAGGGATGGATCCACAGAAGCACAGCGTTGGGTGTTTGCACGCTGCAAGCAAGTTCAGTGATGGGAACTGGTTCCCTTTGGAATTTTGGCTGGGCGATGGGAGAGCGAAAGGGCACTTGCCAGTGCCTTTGTTTCCCACCAAGATGAGCTCTGTCTTCCGGGGCTCAACAACTCTCCCTCCCAGCGTCCTCTTGCCTTCCACACTCTCCCAGAGTAGAGCAGTTGACTTTTTTTTTAAGTTTTTAAAAAAAATTTTTAATATTTATTTTTTTTTTTTGAGAGAGAGAGAGACAGAGTGTGAGCAGGGGAGGGGCAGAGAGAGAGGGAGACACAGAATCTGAAGCAAGCTCCAGGCTCCAAGCTGTCAGCACAGAGCCCAAATCGGGGCTTGAACTCACAAGCTGTGAGATCATGACCTGAGCTGAAGTCAGACGCTTAACTGACTGAGCCACCCAGGCACCCCAGATCTGTTGACTTTTAATATTCCAGATGTTAAGTCCCACTGGCTGTCAGAACTCA